>NC_092721.1:93318565-93621892 GCF_047496885.1 Scyliorhinus torazame | reverse complement strand
GGTTGAGTAAGTTGGGCCTTTACTCATTGGTGTTTAGAGGAATCAGAGGCGACCTCATGGTGACATACAGGTTTCTCAGGGGGCTTAACAGGGTAGATGCTGAAACATTGTTTCCTCTTGTGGGAGATTCTCGGACCAGAGGGCATAATCTCAGAGTAAGAGGTTGCCCATCTAAGACAGAGAAGAGGAGGAATTTCTTCTCTCAGAGGGTAGTGAATCATTACTGCAGAGGGCTGTAGAGGCTGGGTCATTATGTTCAAATCTGATATAGACAGATTTTTAATTAGCAAGTAAAATTGAGGGTTATGGGGATAAGGCGGGAAAGTGGAGTTGAAGATTATCATATCAGATCAGTCATGACCTCATTGAATGGAGGAGTAGAATCAATGGACCGACATCTGCTCCTACATTTCATGGTCTTGTAGAGTTGCTTGATAATGGCCAGAAATGGACAGTATTGATAGTCCTGTATTATGCTATATTTGAAATAAAAGATTAGATCTGGGTTTTTTTTTCCAAAAGTTACTACTTGTTCTGATTTAAGTAAAATTCAAAGTCTATGGAAAAACAAAAGCAAAATAAAAAACATTCCGATTGTTCCCTTCATTCCACCCAGGAAGCTAGACATCAATTTTCCTCTTTTACTTACGCTCACGATTTTCCAGATACCCAGTGCAGTTCTCCAAGTGTTATAGATGAAAAAGTTGAAATTGATTTGAAAACAGTAAAGAAACTCCAGTGCTTTAAGAAACATCAATGAGATTTGCATTGTGTAATGTGCAGGCTCATGTATATTATATTAACAAAAATATTAGCAGAAAAAGGAACCAACAGTAATAAATTGATGTGTGTCGAATAAAATGGGTCAAGAGAACTATGGCATAACTGTGTCTTGCTGATTGCCTGCCGTAAATTAACATAAACTGAATACATGATTTTGCAAAGTTTCATAATCTGTCAACTTCAAAGGTAAAAGCAAAGAGATCAGAAGCTTCTGTGAAATGCTGATTGTATATCCAACTGTCTGATTATACATATCAATATTTGTTCCAGGAGAGGGATTTACTAGGCTTTAATCTAATCAAAGATATTCTAAATCATCACACCAAAGTTTGGGTTATGACCTTCTGGTACCTCTCAGGTATGTCATTTTCTAAGATAGACGATTTAAATGTTTTTTGTTGATGTTAGGTATTATGAATATTAATGTAAAATTGAAAGTGCATTACAGTATTTTTTGAAAGATATTGTAATGTTAAAAACTTCCAAGGGCGAGGCACAACTGACAAACTTACAGGTTTACAATTTAGATATTTTGCTGAAGTGTTCAGTTCAAGACAAGAAAAGTATATATGATTCAGTTACTCTTTTATAAATGGACTTTTGTTTTCAATCAATTGATGTTATCTTGCAGTCTGTGGGCTGAATTTTAATTTGGGCCCCTCACAGCATCCTGAGCCAGGAAGATGCCTGGAGGCAGCCTCCAAGCGACAGCCCAGGACGGCAGCATTCCAGGATCAATTTAAGGTTACCACTGCAGCTGCCATACCAACTTAGGTACAGCTGCAGCGCATGCTGTCCTGTGGAGGTGTTTCTCCATCTTGAATGTACTCCTTCCCTTACTTGCGTCAGGAAACCGCAGCTCCTTCAGTGTTGGAGGGCTTTCTCTTGGCCTCCAACATCCTTAAATGGACAGTAAGTGGGCCCTCTGGCCATTAAGTGCCCAGTCTTGCAAAAATCTTGTCAGGTTACTGTGACTGACCCAGCGAGTGGTTGAGACCTGGATTTGATCCTAATGTCAGAATCTTGCAGGGAGAACATTAGGAGGGTTTTGAACGTTGTTATGGCACCGGCGGAAAGAAAGGAAACAGAGGTAGTTGTGGCATTGTATAGCGAGAAGGCGTTTGACCGGGTAGAATGGAGGTACCTGATGGCAGTGCTGGAGCGGTTTGGGATTGGACCAAGGTTTGTGAACTGGGTAAAGCTATTATACAAGGAACCGAAGGCGAGTGTCCGCACAAATAATATCAGTTCGAGATACTTTTCTCTCCACCGTGGGACGAGACAGGGATGTCCTATGTACCCCCTGCTGTTTGCACTTGAGCCGTTGGCCATCGCATTGAGAAGTTCGGGAGCATGGAAAGGAATAGTGCAGGGGGGGGGGAAGAGAGAGAGGGATATAGCATAGGGTGTCCTTATTTGCCGACGACTTGCTGCTGTATGTGTCGGAGCCGAGTGCGTCAATAGGTGGAATATTGGAGCTACTGTGGATATTTGGGTCTTTCTCGGGGTACAAGTTGAACCTGGACAAGAGTGAGTACTTTGTGGTGTCTCAGCCGGGGGTGGGGGCAGGGGTGGGGGGGCTGCCATTCCGTAGAGCAGGGACTCATTTTAGGTATCTGGGGTGCAGGTTGCCCGGGGGTGGGGGAGTCTTCGCAGGTACATCACTAGTTTGGTGGGGAGAGTGAAAGCCGATCTGGCAAGGTGGGATGGCCTTCCTCGGTCACTGGCGGGTCGGGTACAGGTGGTTAAAATGAATGTGTTGCCGCGATTCCTGTTTATTTTTCAATGCCTACCGATTTACCTGCCAAAGTCTTTTTTCAGGGAGATTGAGGGAAGGATTACCTCATTCATATGGGGAGGGAGGTGGCCAGAGTGAGAAAGGTGCTGCTACAGAGGGGAAGGCAGGCAGGGGGTTTGGGTCTCCCGAACTTGTTGTACTACTACTGGGCGGCGAATGTGGAGAAAGTGCGGAGCTGGGTCAGAGGGGTGGATTCTCAGTGGGTCAGAATGGAGGAGAGTTTGTGCAGGGGGTTGTGGCTGAAAGCACTTGCAACAGTGCCGCTCCCGATAGCTCCGGGGAAATATTCAGGGAGTCCGGTAATAATAGCTTCATTGAAAATCTGGAGGCAGTTTCGCCAACACTTCGGGTTGGGTTTAGGGTCAAGGGAAATGCCGATTCGGGGGAACCACAGACTTGAGCCAGGGAGGTGGGATGGAAGTTTTCGGAAATGGGAAGAGAAGGGGATTAAGATGCTAAAAGATTTGTTTCTTCGGGGTCGGTTTGCAGGATTGAGGGAGCTGGAAGGAAAGTCTGGGCTAGAGCAGTGTTTAGGTACATGCAGGTTCGGGATTTTGCCAGGAAGGAGATACAGAGCTTCCCAGAGGAATCGGCCTCCACATTGCTGGAGGAGGTGTTGACGACAAGGGGACTGGAGAAGGGGGCAGTGTCAGCGGTGTACGGAGCTATTTTGGAAGAGGATAAGGCACCACTGGAAGGGATTAAAGCAAAGTGGGAGGAAGAGCTGGGAGAGGTTATAGAGGAGGGGGTCTGGTGTGAGGTGCTCCGGAGAGTGAATGCCTCCACCTCATGTGCGAGGTTGGGGCTGATACAGCTGAAGGTGGTATATAGAGCACACCTCACGAGGGCGAGGATGAGCCGATTTGTTTGAAGGAGTAGAGGATGTGTGTGAGCGTTGCGGGGGGGGGGGGGGGGGGGGGGCGTGAATCACGTTCATATATTTTGGTCCTGTCCAAAGCTAGGGGGGTACTGGAAGGTGGTGTTTAGGGTAATTTCCAAGGTGGTGCGTGTGAAACTGGACCCGGGTCCCCAGGAGGCCATATTCAGGGTGTCGGGCCAGCCAGGGTTGGAAACGGGAGCGGAGGCAGATATCATAGCCTTCGCCTTGTTGATTGCCCGAAGGCGGATCCTGCTGGGATGGAGAGCAGCCTCTCCACCCAGTGCCCTGGCGTGACGGGGGGGACCTGTTGGAATACTTGACCCTTGAGAAAGGTAAGTTCGAACTGAGGGGAAGCTCGGAGGGATTCTACAAGTCATGGGCACTATTTATTATGCACTTTCAAGAACTGGATAACATCGAACATTAGTTGGGGGGGGGCTGTGTAGATTAAGGGTGACTACGGGTAATCCCGGATTCCTTTTGTCATTCGTTTATGTAAACATGCGGGCTGATGTTTGGGGGTTGGTGGGCGGATGGGATCGTTGTTATTATGGGGATTGACATATCTTGCTGATTATTGTTTATTATCGATGGGTGTAAATGTGGGAGAAAATGTGAAAAAGGAGAATTAAAATATATATTTTTTTTAAAGTTCCGAAAGTGTCCGACTCCACACCCTAACCACTCTCTGAGTAAAGAACCTACCTCGGACATCCCTCCTATATCTCCCACCCTGAACCTTATAGTTATGCCCCCTTGTAACAGCTACATCCACCCGAGGAAATAGTCTCTGAACGTCCACTCTATCTATCCCCCTCATCATCTTATAAACCTCTATCAAGTCGCCTGTCATCCTGCTCCACTCCAAAGAGAAAAGCCCTAGCTCCCTCAACCTTTCCTCACAAGACCTATCCTCCAAACCAGGCAGCATCCTGGTAAATATCCTTTGCACCCTTTTCAATGCTTCCACATCCTTCCTATAGTGAGGTGACCAGAACTGCACACAATACTCCAAATGTGGTCTCACCAGGGTCATGTACAGTTGCAGCATAACCCCACGTCTCTTAAACGCAAGCCCCCTGTTAATAAACGCTAACACACTATAGGCCTTCTTCACAGCTCTATCCACTTGAGTGGCAACCTTCAGAGATCTGTGGACATGAACCCCAAGATCTCTCTGTTCCTCCACATTCCTCAGAACCCTGCCACATTCCTCAGAACCCTGTAATCCGCATTCAAATTTCTTCTACCAAAATGAATCACCTCGCACTTATCAGGGTTAAACTCCATCTGCCAAGAACTTTTGAGGGTGGACAGACAGTATGCGGAAGCACCGGAGGAGGGACTGTACAGGGAAAGGCAAAGGCTGCATGTGGAATTTGACTTGCTGACCACAGGCACTGCAGAGGCACAATGGAGGAAGGCGCAGGGTGTACAGTATGAATATGGAGAGAAGGCGAGCAGATTGCTGGCACACCAATTGAGGAAAAGGGGAGCAGCGAGGGAAATAGGGGGAGTGAGAGACGAAGATGGAGAGACGGAGCAGGGAGCGGAGAGAGTGAATGAAGTGTTTAAGACATTTTATAAAAAATTGTATGAAGCTCAACCCCCGGATGGGAGGGAGAGAATGATGGAGTTTTTGGATCGGTTGGAAATTCCCAAGGTGGAAGAGCAGGAAAGGATGGGATTGGGAGCACAGATCACGGTAGAAGAAGTGGTGAAAGGAATTAGGAACATGCAGACGGGAAAGGCCCCGGGACCGGACGGATTCCCAGTTGAATTTTACAGAAAATATTTGGACTTGCTCGCCCCGCTACTGACGAGGACCTTCAACGAGGCAAAGGAAAGGGGACAACTGCCCCCGACTATGTCAGAAGCAACGATATCGCTTCTTTTAAAGAAGGAAAAGGATCCGCTACAATGCGGGTCCTACAGACCAATCTCCCTCCTCAATGTAGATGCCAAGGTCTTGGCCAAGGTAATGGCAATGAGAATAGAGGAATGTGTCCCGGGGGTGGTTCATGAGGACCAAACTGGGTTTGTGAAGGGGAGACAGCTGAACACGAACATACGGAGGTTGTTAGGGGTAATGATGATGGCCCCACCAGAGGGTGAAACGGAGATAGTAGTGGCGATGGATGCCGAGAAAGCATTTGATAGAGTGGAGTGGGATTATCTGTGGGAGGTGTTGAGGAGATTTGGGTTCGGAGAGGGGTATGTTAGATGGGTGCAGCTGTTGTATAGGGCCCCGGTGGCGAGTGTGGTCACGAATGGACGGGGATCGGCATATTTTCGGCTCCATAGAGGGACAAGGCAGGGATGTCCTCTGTCTCCATTACTGTTTGCACTGGCGATTGAGCCCCTGGCGATAGCGCTGAGAGGTTCCAAGGGATGGAGGGGAATACTCAGGGGAGGAGAAGAACACCGGGTATCTTTATATGCGGATGATCTGCTACTATATGTGGCGGATCCAGCGGAGGGGATGCCAGAAATAATGCGGATACTTGGGGAGTTTGGGGATTTTTCAGGGTATAAATTGAACATGGGAAAGAGTGAGCTGTTTGTGGTGCATCCAGGGGAGCAGAGTAGAGAAATAGAAGACCTACCGTTGAGGAAGGTAACAAGAGACTTTCGTTACCTGGGGATCCAGATAGCTAAGAATTGGGGCACATTGCACAGGCTAAATTTGACGCGGTTGGTGGAACAGATGGAGGAAGATTTCAAGAGATGGGACATGGTAGCATTGTCAATGGCAGGGAGGGTGCAGGCAGTTAAGATGGTGGTCCTCCCGAGATTCCTTTTTGTGTTTCAGTGTCTCCCGGTGGTGATCACGAAGGCTTTTTTCAAAAGGATAGAAAAGAGTATCATGGGTTTTGTTTGGGCCGGGAAGACTCCGAGAGTGAGGAAGGGATTTTTACAGCGTAGTAGGGATAGGGGGGGGCTGGCACTACCGAGCCTAAGTGAGTATTATTGGGCCGCTAATATTTCAATGGTGAGTAAGTGGATGGGAGAGGAGGAAGGAGCGGCGTGGAAGAGATTAGAGAGGGCGTCCTGTAGGGGGACCAGCCTGCAGGCTATGGTGACAGCCCCATTGCCGTTCTCACCAAGGAACTATACCACGAGTCCGGTGGTGGTAGCTACACTGAAGATTTGGGGACAGTGGAGACGACATAGGGGAAAGACCGGAGCACTGGGGGGGTCCCCGATAAGAAACAACCATAGGTTTGCCCCGGGGGGAATGGATGGGGGATATGGAATGTGGCAAAGAGCAGGTATAACGCAATTGAAAGATCTATTTGTGGAAGGGAAGTTTGCGAGTCTGGGAGCGCTGACCGAGAAATATGGGTTGCCCCAAGGGAATGCATTCAGGTACATGCAATTGAGGGCTTTTGCGAGGCAGCAGGTGAGGGAATTCCCGCAGCTCCCGACACAAGAGGTGCAGGACAGAGTCATCTCAAAGAAATGGGTGAGGGACGGTAAGGTGTCGGATATATATAGGGAAATGAGAGACGAAGGGGAGACTATGATGGACGAACTAAAAGGGAAATGGGAAGAAGAGCTAGGGGAGGAGATTGAGGAGGGGATGTGGGCAGATGCCCTAAACAGGGTAAACTCGTCGTCCTCGTGCGCCAGGCTAAGCCTGATTCAGTTTAAGGTATTACACAGGGCACATATGACTGGAACACGGCTCAGTAAATTTTTTGGGGTGGAGGATAGGTGTGCGAGGTGCTCGGGAAGCCCAGCGAATCATACCCATATGTTTTGGTCATGCCCGGCACTACAGGGGTTTTGGATGGGGGTGACAAAGGTGCTTTCGAAAGTAGTAGGAGTCCGGGTCGAACCAAGCTGGGGGTTGGCTATATTTGGGGTTGCACAAGAGCCGGGAGTGCAGGAGGCGAAAGAGGCCGATGTTTTGGCCTTTGCGTCCCTAGTAGCCCGGCGCAGAATATTGCTAATGTGGAAAGAAGCCAAGCCCCCGGGGGTGGAGACCTGGATAAATGATATGGCGGGGTTCATAAAGTTAGAGCGGATTAAGTTCGTCCTAAGGGGGTCGGCTCAAGGGTTTACTAGGCGGTGGCAACCGTTCGTCGAATATCTTGCGGAAAGATAGATAGGGGAGAACAAAGAAGGCAGCAGCAGCGGCCCAGGACTTGGGGGGGGGGGGGGGGGGAGGGATTGGGGGGGATGTGTGTGGCCTGAGACAAGGCAGTTGCCAATTAGGGCTAGTTTTTATTTTTTGTTATTTAATATTTATTTATTTGTTGTTGTTTTTGTTTAAATTTAAAAAAGGTCATTATTATCTGTATTGTTACAATGTTGTGTAAAGGATGCACAATGTACTGTGTTGGTTGACCAAAAATTTTCAATAAAATATTATTTTAAAAAAAAACTCCATCTGCCATTTTTTGGCCCAGCTCTGCATCCTATCAATGTCATTGGTCATTGGATAGACATATGGACGATAAGGGAATAGTGTAGATGGGCTTTAGAGTGGTTTCACAGGTCGGTGCAACATCGAGGGCCAAAGGGCTTGTACTGCGCTGTAATGTTCTATGTCTCTTTGCAGCCTACAACAGTCCTCCACCTCATCCACTACTCCATCAATCTTGGGGACATCAGCAAATTTACTGACCCACCCTTCTGCTCCCTCCTCCAAGTCATTGATAAAAATCACAAATAGCAGAGGACCCAGCACTGATCCCTGTGGTACACCGCTGGTAACTGGTCTCCAGTCTGAAAATTTTCCATCCACCACCACTTCTATGTCTTCTATGTGATAGCCAGTTACTTATCCAATTGGCCAAATTTCCCTCTATCCCACACCTCCTTACTTTCTTCATGAACCGACCACGGGGAACCTTATCAAACGCCTTACCAAAATCCATGTATACAACATCAACTGCTCTACCTTCATCTACACACTGAGTTACCTCCTCAAAGAATTCAATCAAATTCGTGAGGCAAGACTTGACTATCACGGATTAAGCTGCATCTTTCCAAATGGTCATAAATCCTATCCTTCAGGACCTTTTCCATTAACTTACCGATCACCGAAGTAAGACTAACCGGCCTATAATTACCAGGGTCATTCCTATTCCCTTCCTTGAACAGAGGAAAAACATTCACCACTCTCCACTCCTCTAGCATTATCCCCGTGGACAGCGAGGACCCAAAGATCAAAGCCAAAGGCTCTGCAATCTCATCCCTTGCCTCCCAAAGAATCCTAGGATATATCCCATCTGGCCCAGGGGACTTGTCGACACTAAGGTTTTTCAAAATTGCTAATACATTCTTCCTCAGAACATCTACCTCCTCCAGCCTACCTGCCTGTATTACACTCTCATCCTCAAAAACATGGCTCCTCTCCTTGGTGAACACGGAAGAAAAGTATTCATTCAACGCCTCTCCTATCTCTTCTGACTCCATGCACAAGTTCCCACTACTGTCCTTGACCGGCCCTAACCTCACCCTGGTCATTCTTTTATTTCTCACACAAGAGTAAAAAGCCTTGGGGTTTTCCTTGATCCGGCCCGTCAAGGACTTCTCATGCCCCCTCCTAGCTCTCCTAAGCCCTTTTTTCAGCTCATTCCTTGCTACCTTGTAACCCTCAAGCGACCCAACTGAATCTTGTTTTCTCATCCTTACATACGCTTCCTTTTTCCTCTTGACAAAACATTCAACCTCTTTTGTGAACCATGGTTCCCTCACATGGCCATTTCCTCCCTGCCTGACAGGGACATACCTATCAAGGACACGCAGTATTTGTTCCTTGAACAAGCTCCACTTTTCATTTGTGCCTTTCCCTAACAGTTTCTGTTCCCATGTTATGCTCCCTAACTCTTGCCTAATCGCATCATAATTACCCATCCCCCAATTATAAGCCTTGCCCTGCCGTATGGCCCTATCCCTCTCCATTGCGATAGTGAAAGACACCGAATTGTGGTCACTATCTCCAAAGTGTTCTCCCACAAACAAATGTAACACTTGGCCCGGTTCATTACCCAGTACCAAATCCAATGTGGCCCCACCTATTGTCGGCCAATCCACATACTGTGTCAGGGAACCCTCCTGCACACACTGTACAAAAACTGCCCCATCCAAACTGTGCGACCTATAGAGGTTCCAATCAATATTTGGAAAATTAAAGTCACCCATGACAACTACCCTGAGACCTCCACACCTATCCATAATCTGTTTTGCAATTTCTTCCTCCACTTCTCTATTACTATTTGGGGGCCTATAGAAAACTCCTAACAACGTGACCGCTCCTTTCCTATTTCTAATTTCAGCCCATATTACCTCAGTAGGCAGATCCCCCTCGAACTGCCTTTCTGCAGCCGTTAAACTATCCTTGATTAACAATGCTACTCCTCCACCTCTTTTACCACCTTCCCTACTCTTACTGAAACATCTATACCCCGGAACTTCCAACAACCATTCCTGTCCCTGTTCTAACCATGTCTCCAGAATGCCCACAATATCGTAGTCCCAGGTACCAATCCACGCTCCAAGTTCACCTACCTTATTCCTTGCATTGAAGTAGACACACTTCAACCCACCTTCCTGTCTGCCGGTACACTCCTGCAGCCTTGATAACCTCCTCAGTACCTCACTACTCTCAACACTGGCTTCTGGACTACAGCTCGTTTTCCCAGCCTCCTGACAAATTAGTTTAAACCCCCCCCCTAAGAGCCATAGCAAATTTCCCTCCCAGGATATTGGTGCCCCTCTGGTTCAGGTGCAAACCGTCCTGTCTGCACAGGTCCCACCTTCCCCAGGAGGTGCTCCAATTATCCATGTAACTGAAACCCTCCCTCCTACACCCTCTCTGCAGCCACGTGTTTATCTGCACTCTCTCCCTGTTCCTCAACTCGCTCGCACGTGACACCGGCAACAAACCAGAGATGACAACATGGTTTGTCCTGACTCTCGGCTTCCACCCATGCTCCCTAAATGCCTTTTTTAAATCCCGTCCCTACTCTTACCTATGTTGTTAGTACCAATGTGTACCACGACTTGTGACTGTTCCCCCACCCCTTAAGGATTCTGAAAACACGGTCCGAGACATCATGGACCCTGGCACCCGGTAGGCAACATACCACCCGTGAGTCTCTTTCGTTGCCACAGAACCGTCCATCTGTCCCTCTAACTATCGAGTCCCCAATAACTATTGCTTTCCTGCTCTCCCTCCTTACCTTCTGAGCCACAGGGACGGACTCAGTGCTGGAGATCCGCTCACCATGGCTTACCCGTGGTAGGTCATCCCCCTCAACAGTATCCAAAACGGTATACTTGTTACTGAGGGGAACGACCACAGAGGATCCCTGCACTGACTGCTTCCTCCCAGCCCCTCTCACCGTCACCCATCTATCTTGATTCTTCAGAGTAACTACATCCCTGAAGCTACTATCTATGACCACCTCTGCTTCCCGAATGATCCGAAGTTCATCCAGCTCCAGCTCCAGTTCCCGAACGTGGTTTCTGAGGAGCTGGAGATGGGTGCACTTCACACAGGTGAAATCAGAAGGGACACTGACGGTGTCCCTCACCTCAAACATTCTGCAGGAGGAACATTGCACTGCCTTGCCTGCCATTCACCCTAGATAACTTGCGGATAGAAACAAGAAAAAGAAAGAAAGAGCTTACCTGATATTCGCTCAACCCCTTAGGTTAGAGGAGGTGGAAGGATGGGGGACACTACAAGTGTAGTGTCTCGGGTTTAGGAACCGCCCAACTAAAGTACAGGTAAAAATAAAACACTTAACCAGCAACCACTGTGCTCCGCACTATAACAGCAATCAGCTGTTATAGGCTCGCGCAAACAATTTAAATCTTTACTACTTACCCAACAGTCACTCTGTCCTCACTCCGACCGGATTCAGCTGGAAACCCCCAACAATAAGTTTTGTTCTTAAATTTACCCCACTTCTCAGCAAGCACTCACTCAGCAACCACTGCGCTCCGCACAATAACAGCAATCAGCTGTTATGGGCCCCGCGCAAACGATTTAAATCTTTACTACTTATCCAGCCGTAACTCTGTCCTCACTCCAATCGGATTCAGCTGGAAACCCCCAACAGTAAGTTTTTTTTTTAAATTTGTATGTGTGAAGTTTGTACGTTCTGTCATTGCATAGGTTTCCTTGGAGCACTTGGGTTTCCTCCTACAGTCTAAAGATGTGCAGTTAGGTGGATTGGCCATGCTAATTTGCCCATATCCAAAGGTTAGATTATGGGGTTGCAGGGATGGGGCGGGGGAGTGGGCTTAAATGAATAATTTTAATAGATCTGACAAAAATGCTGTACCAATTTACCAACTACTGGAATTTTTTGTACGTCTTCCGCTGTAACCAAATAGAGTCTTTCCTGTATCTCCCATGTGAACTGTCTGTACCACACTCAAAATAAGTTGGTTAGTCTGGTGACCTAATTTTTCCTGCTGTTCCACCCACTCCTTGTGCCCAGTTGCCAGTGATTGGTCATCTGCTGTGTGAGTGTTGCCCTATTAAGCCCCACCCCACTCCATGGATTTTAAGATGTAGCAAAAATATTGGTCTACCTTCATCATAATGAGATGGGCAAAAACTGCTGGCTGGTCAGCGACGTTCACATTCATGAAAGAATTTTTTTAAAGTCAACTTGTTGACTGTAACAAAGAGATTCTCGAACTGCACTGACCCTCTGACAGAGCACTCTACCCATTACTAAATCAAGTTGTTATTGTTCCAAAATTAATTTAACTTGAAGTAATATTCTCAATGTGAAGCCTTGTCTTCTTCTTCCTTCTAAAATATAAAGCCAACCATCGTTTATCTTGCCTCCTAAAACTTCTCCTTAAGGCTCCTCTCTGCACCCTTCACAATATATAAAAACATAGAGAGAGTAACAGAACAAGACCATTCAGCCCCTTATGCCCTTATCAGCAAACGTGTGCGCCTTTTGAAGCATGAGTACGTAATAGAGTCTGTTCAAAGATTTGCTTTATTAATTGCTTTTCCACATTGTCTCATTCAACTGTTAAGATTCAGGGCTCTTTCTAAGTCTGTACGTGCTTTACCTATTCCATTCAACCTTGTCGCTTGATATTATCTTACACTTCTAAAAATTAAATAGTCTTTTCTGTTCCGAACTGATCTTAATCTTGAAAATTGTAAACTGAATCCTCGGTTATTACTGCTGTTCCTACTTCAATATAAACTGCAAAAGTAATAAGTGTATAACTGGTTTTTGCATCCAAGAGACATTCATGTAGATAAGAGGCAAAGGGATTCCAAGATAACCTTGTTCTATTCTGCTCATTACATTTCCATTAAAATTTCAAAGCACATCTTTTTCACAAAGCCCACCTGCTATTTGTTCCCCTCCCTTACCATTACTTCAACGCTCATGTTTCTCTTTTCAACCCAATAATTGTTGACTTCTTTCAATGTATTGCTGTCTTCCAGCTCAATCCCTGCATTTTTCAATAAGTGAAAAATAGAATAAAGAAAAGACTAAGTTGTCTGTTTGAAAGTGTGGTTTTGCCTGATAGCTCTTGCAATTGTTTCCACTGTAGTGTACATATGTTTGAAAGGCTAGCATTCAGTTCCACTGGCATGTCCACACATACCCTGAATATTGAGTAAAGATGAAAAATGTCATGGGTAATTACTGTACTCATATAAGCAAGTCCCAAAGTGCAGAGAACAAAGCAATGACAGATTAATTTAGTTGGTAATATTTGATTAAAAACATACTATTTCTCAGATAACATTATGCAATTACCCTAAACATCTAGAGGAAAGATTATGAACTTAATTGGGAGCTACTTTTAATCAATTTATTTTTGTTATGACTAAAGGAATGAAAGAAGTCCCGTTCGCTAACAACGAACTAACTGATGGCTTTCTAATAGATATATTTTCCTCCAGTTCCTAAGGTAAATGAAAAATGTCAGCATAAATACAAAAGCAAAAAATGTTCCTTATTTGCACCAACCTCTGCAATCACACAAGTGATTAGATGAAAATACACCCATTGAAGTCTTTGTCAAATTCAGTTATTTTTGAAGACGAATAGAAACGAGCAAAAAATGGAAGCATAAGGAATTTAAATACTGGTGTCGTAAAAAGTACAGTGAACATTTTGGAAGAGCAAACTAATTGCAATGCAACACTTATAATGCAGTTATAAAAGTCAGATGTTTCCCTACGATCCTTCCCTTACATGGATACACAATTTAGATACAAGAATTTAATCACTGTCGTTTCATCATAAAAAGAAACACAAGATTATTGATACTGGAGGATTTCAGGCAGCTTGGTTATTTACAGAGTGAATGTTTGCTAAAACCTCGTAAGGTGATTAATAGAAACAGCACATTGGCAGAATGGGCAGAAAATGCTGAGGTACTTCAGCTTGGGGTATTTTATAAGTATTTCCTAAACTCTCAGCTTAAACATGACAAATTTTCCAATCAGTAATGATCAGGTGTTATCAATTGGAAAATTGGGCAGAGATTGGACAGAATGAAATGAAATGAAAATCGCTTGTCACAAGTAGGCTTCAAATGAAGTTACTGTGAAAAGCCCCTAGTCGCCACATTCCAGCACCTGTTCGGGAAGGCTGGTACGGGATTTGAACCGTGCTGCTGGCCTGCCTTCGCCTGCTTTCAAAGCCAGCTCTTTAGCTCTGTGCTAAACCAGCCCCTATAAAGAACCTAATTTCTGTTCTATCTGATTTTGGCTGTAATTATTCAAGATGTACTTGTCAGTTTGTGGATAGGTGCATATAAATTATATCAAAATTATAATTGTTCACCTAACTTCCCTGTATTTCCAGTTTAGTGCTGTTTTCATTATTCACCCATTTAATTAGATGGCAAGATTGTTTTGTGTGAAAATTCGAGAAGGCTTGTAAAATGAGTGTTTAATTGTCAGGCCATTTCTCAATAATTTATTTGGTTCTTTTTATTTTATTCTTGCTGTTACTGAGGTTTTCAGGGAAAGATATTCTGACTTGGTTAAAGCTCTGTGCATCAATCCAGTTGCTGCCACCCATCCTTTTGGAAGAACTGATTTTCATGATCACCAGTGAACTTGTTGCAGTAACAGTGACATAAAACTGTCTTCGATTTTCATACAAACCGCTCCAATTCACTAATGTCTTTTACACAGGAACATAGGAATTAGAAGCAGAAGTAGACAATTTATAATCCTTATTAGTGTCACAAGTAAGCTCATATTAACACTGCAATGAAGTTACTGTGAAAATCCCCTAGTCGCCACATTGCGGCGCCTGTTCGGGTACACTGAGGGAGAATTCAGAATGTCCAATTCACCTAAAATGCACTTCTTTCGGGACTTACAGCCCTTCGGGTCTGCTCTGCCATTTAATCAGATCATGGCTGATCTCTTCCTGGTCTCAAAGCCACCTCCCCACCTTTTCCCCATATCCCTTTAACCCTTTTTAAAAAAATAAGAAATACATCTATCTCCCTCTTGAAAACATATAATGATTCAGATTCCACACTACAGGTCAGCGAGTTCCACAAATTCACCATCCTCTGCGAGACGTAGTGCCTCCTCATCTCAGTTTTAAATCTACCCCCTCTCAATCTATATCTGTGACCTCTTGTTCTAGATTGCCCCACAAGGGGGAACATTTTGGTCTACACTTACTTTATTAATCGCTTTTAGTATTTTATATACCCCGATCAGATCCCTTCCCATCCTTCTAAACTCCGAGTATAAGTCCTGCCACATCCAGTTGTGAATGGTGGTGGACAATTAAACAGCTAACAAGAGAAGATTCCACAAATATCCCCATCCTCAATGATGGGGGAGTCCAGTACATCTGTGCAAAAGACAAGGCTGAAGCCTTTCTAACAATCTTCAGCCAGAAATGTTGAATGGATGATGTATCTCCTGAGGGCCACAGCATCTCAGTTGTCAGTCCTCAGCCTATTTGTTTCATTCCACGTGATAACAAGAAACAGTTGAAAGCACTAAATACTGCATGGTTAAGGGCCCTGACAACGTCCTGGCAATAGTACTGAAGACTTGTGCTCCAGAGCCAGCCACACCTCTAACCAAGCTGTTCCAGTACAGTTACAACACTGGTATCTACCCCACAATGTGGAAAATTGCTCAGGTGTACCCTGTCCACAAAAAGCAGGATAAATCCAATCAGGCCAATTGCCACTTGACCATTCTTCTGTCAATCATCAGCAAGGTGTCTTTGACAATGCTATCAAGTGACACTTAGCAATAACCTGCTTCCAGTAGCCCAGTTGGGCTTTGCCAGGACCATTCAGCTCATGATCTCATTGCAGTCTTGATCCAAACATGAGAAGTTAGGGGAGAATGACTGCCCTTGATATCAAATTTAAATCTACTGGATTCAGGGGGGGAAACTCTCCACTGGTTGAATTCATACCAAGAACACAAGATGATGGTTGTGGTTATTGGGGCTTCCGCAGGGCAGTGTCCAAGAGTCCATCTTCAGCTGCTTCATCAGGACCTTCACTCCATCTTAAAGTCAGAAGTGGGAATTCTTACTGATGATCACACAATGTTCAGTACCATTCCCAACTCCTAAGAGACTGAAACATACTGGGCGGGATTCTCCACTCCCGCGCCGAAGTGGCCGCGCCGTCGTGAACGCCGTCGAGATTAACGACTGCGCGGAACGGCCCTGATCCCGACCGATTCAGGCCCTGACAATGGGCTAGGATCGGGGCCGCGTCATCTACACGCGCCAGGCCTTGTTGCCCGCGTAAAGGCGGCGTCGCATAGATGACGCGACCGGCGCCACATAACTGGCGTCATCCGCGTGTGCACGGGTTGGCCGGCGCCAACCCGCGCATGCGTGGTTGCCGTCCTCTCTAAGTCCACCCCGCAAGAAGATGGCGGACGGATCTTGCGGGGCCGCGGAAGGAAGGAGGTCCTCCTTCATAGAGGACGGCCCGACAATCGATGGGCACCGATCGCGGGCCACCCCACATTTGAGGTACCCCCGGTGCAGGCCGCCCCCCCCCCAAGCGTTCGCGCGCTGTTCCCGACGGCAGCGACCAGGTGTGGACGGAGCCGGGGGAACCAACCGTTTTGGCCTGGCCGCTCGGCCCAATCCGGGCCTGAGAATAGCGGGGGTACCGGAGAATCGCCATTTTGGGTATCTCCGGCGATTCTCCGGCCTGCGGAACTCGACGGGGCTGTTCCCGCCGCTTGGGAGAATCGCGGGAGGGCGTCGGACCGGCGTCCCGGGAAATCTTGGCGGCCCAGGCGATTCTCCCAACCGGCGCGGGAGTGGAGAATCTCGCCCACTGTGTCCATCTGCAGCAAGACCTGAACAACATTGAGGCTTGTGCTGAAAAGTGGCAAGTAATATCCATGCCACACTGTTATGGATGAGGAGTTGAGGTATAATTTTCTTTACTACTTTCACCTCTCAGCTGACCACAAAAATAGATGTATTTTTAAAGGAGTCTTTAAATTCTTTGTGCTGTGACTTAAATACCATAAGAAACTACAGAAAGTTGTGAACACAGCCCAGTCCATCACGCAAACCCACCTCCCACCCATTGACACTGTCTACATCTCCCGCTGCCTTGGGAAGGGATAATCAAAGCACTCTCCCACCTGGGTTATTCTCTCTTCCAAACTCTTCCATCGGGCAGGAGATACAAAAATCTGAGAACACGCACTAATAGATTCAAAAACAGCTTCTTCCCCGCTGTTACCAGATTCCTAAATGACCCTCTTATGGACTGATCTGATCGCCCGACACCTGCCCCGGAAGAGATCCCAATGGTCCTGAAATCTGAAACCCTCCCTCCTACACCACCAGTTTAGCCCACGTGTTTAACTGCACTATCCTCCTATCTCTAGCCTCACTGGCACGTGGCATAGGGAGTAATCCTGAAATTGCAACCCTAGAGATCCTGCTTTTTAGCTTACTGTTCAACTCCCTGGACTCCTTCTGCAGGACCTCATCACTCTTCCTGCCTATTTCATTAGTACCTTCAAGATGTCCTGTGTTCCTTCAGAGACATCCTTGATCCTGGCAACATGGAGGCAACATACCATCCTGGAGTCCCCTTGATGTCCACAGAAGCACCTAAGCTGTGCTCCTTACTATAGAGTCCCCTATAACTATTGCTCTCTTGCACTTTTCTCTCCCCTGCTGAGCAAGAGAGCCAGTTGTGGTGCCACTGTTGCAGATGCTGTTGTTTTCCCTTGCTATGTTATCCTCCCCACCAGTATCCAAAACGGTATACCAGTTAGAGAGGGGGACAGCTACAGGGGATTCCTGTACTGACTGCCTGCCCTTTCGAGCAGTCACCCATCTGTCTGCCTGCACCTTGGGTGTGACCACATCTCTATAACGCCTTTCTGTGATGATTTCCATCACCTGCACGCTCCTAAGTGCATCCAACTGCTGCTCTAAACGAACCACGCGGTCTGTGAGGAGCTGCCATTGGTTACACTTCTTGCAGACGTCGTCGACCAGAACGCTGGAAGTGTCACGGATCTCCCACATCACACAGTTGGAGCACTGCACCCCGCTGAGTGACATTTATGCACTAGTTAATTAATTCATAATAAATGCTTAAATTATTAGATTAAGTTACAATTAGCTATATGGCCCTGGCGCTAGGTTTTTTTTTAACTGTAAAATTAAATACTAAATACTAATCTCTGCTCTCCGGTTTAGTTACTCCTCTACCTAGTTAAGTAGTTTTAAATTGTTTTTTCAATGTTATTAGTTTTCAAATTTAACAGATTCCCTATCAGCCAATCAAGTCACAGTTTTACTGTGATGCCACTTCAGTGTCCCGCCCCCCCCACCACAATTTGAAAAGGTCTTTATATCACTTACCTTCCCAGGGTGCTCTCTGGATCTCTCCCTGTAGATTACCAGTTACAAAGCCAGAAGAAAGAAAACAAAACGAAATGGAAAAAGCACCTCCTCCCACTCTGTACCAAATTACCACACTGCCCCAAATTACCAAGTTTCAATCCTCACGCGGGCTTTCTCAATCAGGCTGTCTCTACTTCACGCGCGCAAAGCTTATAAATTGTTATGCATGGAATGTTGCAAGTTATTGCAAGGGGATCGAGATAAAAGAAGCATTGTTTTGCTCCAACTGTGTAGGGCATTAGTGAGACCACATCTAGAGTATGGTGTGCAGTTTTGGTCTTTTGGCCTTCTTATTTAAGAAAGAATATACATGCATTGGATGTAGTTCAGAGAAAGTTCACTTGACAGATTCCTGGAATGACGGATTATCTAATGAGGAAAGGTTGGATCTGTATCCATTAGGATTTAGAAGAATGTCTGGTGATCTTATTGAAACATGTAGGCTCCTGAGGGGACCTGACAGGGTGGATGTTGAGAGAATGTTTCCCTTATGGGAGAGACTAGAACCGTACGATATAATTTAAAAGTAAGGGGTTTTCTATTTAAAACAGAGATGAGGAGAATATATTTTTCTCTCAGAGGGTCAATAATCCTTGCAACTTTTTCCCCAAGAGAGCAGTCGGGGCAGGGTCACTGAATATTTTTAAGGCCGAGTTAGATTGACTCCCTTGTCGATCAAAAATCTATGGATGTAGGGGGTAGACAAGGAAAGAGTTGAGGCCATAATCAGATCAGCTATGATATTATCAAATGGAGCTGGTTTGATGGGCCGAATGGCTGATGCCTGCTCCTAATTCATATGTTCATATATACTCATATATGGAATATTGGACAGGGCAAAAAAAGTGTAGATGTAACATCAATTTTAGAACACGACAGATGTTGAAGGTGTCCGAGTCACATAAGTCTTTCAGTTAAGTACAAAACTGTACAGGTTTACTGATAGAATAAATAATCAAAAACAACCCAATGCTTTTTAATCATCAACTATAATTCTAAGGCTTTGACTTAGAGCAGTCCAATGTGAATTGATTTTCAGAGGCAGAGAATTTATAAAGTCAAAGGTTTGTTATCTGCTGCAGTGATGTATTGCTTTTCACTTATTAAAACTAGAAAAACAAATCTCCTGAAGATCAAGCTCCAAGTTCCCCACAGGTACCAAGCACAATATTCTGCTGATTAATAGCAAATAAATTGTATCATTTGTATTTAATAAAGCACCAAGATGTGTTAAAAATAATAAGTCAGTTTTCACTTTGTCAAATATAAAAGCTTGCTATGTAGATGCCAGTGTGGTACCAGGATATTATTTCTTTCTGGCCATTTCAAGTGAAATTCAATCTTAACCACACTATTGGAGAGAGGCCAAGGCCTTCTCTACAGGGAGGAAAAATTAGAGGATATCTGTGAGTAGGCTGTTCAGCCGTCAGCAGTTCCCATGGAGAGATACTTGTGGAAGCAAGAGTATGGTGAGCAGAATGGAAAGACTAAATAAGGAAAAAGGAAGGGAGATCAAAAGAAGAGTAAAATCAACAGAATTCACATAAATAAACCCACCTTGGATAATACCCATTGGCAGAAAATACTGTCCCTACATAAAATTACAATATATTACTTTGTTGGAATTTATCACAGCACATGCATTCCGAAGAAACCAAAAATGAATTTAAAATCCGACTGTCTTTATTCATTAAACATGAAATGCACTTCAAATAGTCACAATTTAAACTATTTGCAGGTATAGAAGAATCCTGTACAGGCAGGTGCTGAAATCTGAGCCTTCCCACAGCTAAAGTACATGTTGCTGAAACTTCTGCAATTAAACTACAAATTCAGTTTATATTCACACTGGGCATGTCTTCAAAATAAGCATCAGAATATATTGCAGACACACACATCCTGTAGACACATTTTCTAAATTTAGGACTAATAAAGCATGGCTCATAAATTACAGAATCGATTGGGTGAGAATATGAATGGGAAGAACAATGGCAGATGGATCACAGAATCATACAGCACTGGAGGAGACTATTTGACCCAACATGCCTAGGTTAGTCCTTTAAAGCCCAATCTACTGTTCTTTCCCATAGCTCTCCAAATTTTCACCTTCCAGTATTTATCAATTTCGGTTTTGAAAACTCTTCGATGACCCCATCAGGCAGTGCATTTCATTTACAGTCATAAGATGTATACTCTGCTGACAAGTGTCCAGACAACACTTCAAATACACAAGAGACAAGTCAATATTTAAGTTTATTGAATTATGTATTTTGTAATGTTTCTAACGTTATAAACCTTACTTTTGGTAATATTCCCTCTGTTCATGAAAGAAATAAGATGTGAATAAGATTTTTCTTCCACTACTCCTGAAATTATTGGTAGCTGTTTGTCATCTGATTTTGATTTGTAGTTCTCATTATTCCTTGCTGAAAGGTAAGAGGTTAAGAACCCTCCCTGGGACATGCGCATTTAAATTAAGAAGATAGCCAAAACATAGTTACAAGACAGAATGAGTAAACTTAAACAATCTTTGATTTAAGATTGCTGAATCATTCAGAAATTAAACAAAATCTATTGTTTCAACAAGTTACCAAAAGACCATTTTCAAGGTTGCACCTGGCTTTAATAGACTCTTGGGTGATTAGTGAGGGCATGAACAGTCAATTATGCAGCATTGATGTATTAGCAACATTGGTCAGTGAGCAAAATGGAACTTGCATGAACATTTATTCAGACTCCCAACCAGCAAGAACTGAATGCCTGCATCAGAAGCTTCCACACTCCAATTCAAACGGTGGAGATGGTTCTTCGCATTCTGGGGCTGGCTGTGATAGAGCTGGTGGCATCCAACGCCTCGGAGAGCATTAGTGGTAAGTTTCTGTCTTGTGCCGCTTCTAAACTCCCAGCTCAAACCTATCCTGGCATAATGACCAAACGAGGGATATTGTGTTATTGGGCCTCGTTTTACATCTCACTTTCCTTCCCTCACACCAGACTTCCAGTTTTCAGACATCCACGCCTGCCCAGCCACAGTATTCCCAGAGGGAGGAAAGAAAGCAACACCAAAGTACTTAATGTGGATAAATGCTGCTACGACACCCTGGACTAGGGCACGGTCAATTCCACTCCCCATTGACCTGGAGTTACAACACGACTGAATTAACAAATAATTCCTCGAAAAAACCCAAAGTCTTTGGCTCCTGGTTGCCCAATAATTACAGTCATTACCTGTTACCAGGCAGAATGTGGCCTTTTGGCCAATTCATTGGCCACCAGCCAACCAATCGAACTGAGTTCTATTCCATCTCTTGGATGCCAAGACGTCTGAGCTCTGTTATCCAAAGCTAGAAGAGTGTACGATGTTGTAACTTTTTTGAATTCCTCAATCTCTCAGCTGTTTGACTTAAGATACAGGTCAATTCAGCATCCATGGAGCAAAAATGGTTAGGGTAAAAGTAAAAGGGAAATAAGGGAATCATCAGGAAGGACTCTTACAATATGAACACAAAATATAGTAACTAGGATTGGGGAGCTACAGGCACAGATTGTGTTGTGGAAATATGATGTTGAGGCGATAACCGACACCTGGCTCAAGGAAGGGCAAGACTGGATGTTAAATATTCCTGATACAAAGTGTTCAGAAAATATGAAAAAAAGGAAAGGGGCAGGGGTGGTGGTATTGGTTAAGGAGAGCATTGTAGTGCTGGAGAAAGATGATGTCCCAGAGGTTTCAAAGACACAATCAATTTGAACAAAGAACAATACAGCAGAGGAACAGGCCCTTCAAGCCTGTACCGGTGATGATACCAACCTTTGCCAAAACCCTCAGCACTTCCTTGTGCCATATCCCTCTACACCCATCCTATCCATGTGTTTGTCAAGATGCCTTTTGAATGCGCTTAATGTATCAGCTTCCACAACCTCACCTGGCAACACGTTCCAGGCACTCGCCACCCTCTGCGTAAAAGATTAGCCTCGCACATCTCCTCTAAACTTTGCCCCACGGGCCTTAAACCTTTGCCTCCTCGTGACTGACCCCTCCACCCTGGGAAAGAGTGCCTGCCCACTCTATCTATGCCCCTCATAATCTTGTAGACCTCTATCAGGTCACCTCTCAACTTCCGTCTTTCTAATGGAAACAGTCCAAGTCTATTCAGCCTCTCCACAGAGCGAGCACCCTCCAAACCAGGCAATATCCTGGTAAACCTCCTCTGCACCCTCTCCAAAGCCTCCACATCCTTTTGGTAGTGTGGCGACCAGAATTGTGCGCAATATTCTAAGTGAGGCCTTACCAAGGTTCCATACAACTGTAGCACGATTTGCCAGTTTTTATACTCTATGTCCCTCCAATGAAGGCAAGCATTCAGTATCCTTTCTTGACTACCTTGTCCACTTGTGTTGCCACCTTCAAAGATTTGTGGACCTGCACGCCCAGATCTCTCTGACTTTCTACATTCCTAAGAGTTTTTACCATTTACAGTATATTCCCCCTCTACGTTAGACCTACCAAAATGCATTACCTCACAATTGTCCGGATTAAACTCCATTTGCCATTTCTCTGTCCAATTCTCCAATCTATCTATGTCCTGCTGTATCTTCTGACAATCCTCAATACTGTCTGCCACTCCACCAACCTTGGTGTCATCGGTGAACTTACTAATCAGTCCGACTACATTTTACTCCAAATCATTTATGCACACCACAAACAACAGAGGCCCAAGCACGGATCCCTGTGGAACACCACTAGTCACAGTCTTCCATTCAGAAAAACACCCTTTTACTGCTACCCTTTGCCTTCTGTGACCGAGCCAGTTCTATATTATCATGGGCCAGGGTTTAGAGAACCCCAAAGTGTAGCATGGAGTTCACCTGATCCACAACGTTTAATAGATTGTGGTTATGGGGAGCACACGGCCCACTCTACAGGTGTGGTACAGCAGAAATCAAAAAGTATTTCTTAAAGCAAAACAATGTTTATTCTATGAATTCATGTTAACCTTTTTAAAACATACAGTGAACATCTTAGCAACCATCAATTCAAATACAACCTCCAAAGAACACAACACTAAGTAATCCTTAATAACTTCCCAAACAACACCCAGAAGACAAAAGAAACACCTTTGAACAGAAGCACATCAGGTTTACATTCAGAACTAAAAACATTTATACTTCCGAATTCACCAAATGATCAAGAGATCGTCTTTTCATGGCAGAGAGATCAACAGTACACCTGCTTTGTCTGGCTCCAGCTCCAACCCTGAAAACGAAACCAAAACACACCCTGCAGCAAACAGCCTAAAACTAAAGTAAAAAGCTGACAGACAGCCCAGCTCCACCCACACTCTGACATCACTGATGAACACCCAGTTCTTAAAGGTACATTTCTTAAACACCCATTTCTTAAAGGTACTCTCACACGACAGTATCCATCTTACCACCTCACCTCTGATCCCGTGTGACTCCACCTTTTGTACCAGTCTGCCACGACGTACCTTGTCAAAGGTTTCACTGAAGTCCATGTAAACAACATCCACTGCCTCCCCTCATCAATCATCTTTGTCACCTCCTCACAAAACTCGATCAAGTTAGTGAGGCACGACCTCCCCTTCACAAAACCATGCTGTCTGTCGCTTATGAGTCCACTTGTCCCAAATGGGTATAAATCCTGTCCCTGAGAATTCTCTCCAATAATTCACCTACTACCGATGTGAGGCTCACCAGCCTATAGTTTCCAGGATTATCCCTGCTACCTTTCTTAAACAGTGGTACAACATTAGTTATTCTTCAGTCCTCTGGGATCTCACCTGTAGCCAATGAGGATACAATGATGTCAGTCAAGGCCCCAGCAATATCCTCCCATGCTTCCCTCAGTATTCTGCGATAAATCCCATCTGGCCCAGGAGACTTATCTATCTTAATATCTTTTAAAAGACCCAGTACTTCCTCCTTATCGATGTTAACATGATCCAGACTGTCCACACACCCTTCCCAAGAATCAACTTCCACAAAGTCCGTTTCTTCAGTGAACACTGATGCAAAATATTCATTTAGTACCTCCCACATTTCCTCTGGCTCAACACAAGTGGTACAATCCTTTCCCTGGCCACCCCCTTGCTTTTTACATATTAATAAAAAGCTTTGGGATTCACCTTAAAATCCTACTTGCCAAGGATTTTCACAACTCCTCCTAGCCCTCCTAATTTCCCACTACAGTACTTTTCTACTTTCTTTATATTCCTCAAGGGTTTTGACTGTTCCCACCCTTCTGGACCATACAAAAGACTCCTTTTTCTTTTTGACGAGGTTCACAATATCCCTGGTTATCCAAGGCTCCCTAAACTTCCTATACTTATCCTTCATTCTCTCAGGAACATGACTTTCCTGAATCCTAATCAATTGTCACTTGAAAGACTCCCACATGTCCGATGTTGATTTATTATCCAACAGCCGCAACCAATCCAAATTATTCAACTCCTGTCTAATGTTATCGTAATTTGCCTTTCCCCAGTTTAGCACCTTAACGCGAAGGTTACCCTCATCCCTGTCCAAAAGTATCCTAAAACTTACGGTATTGTGGTCATTACTCCCAAAATGTTCCCCTACTGAAACCTCAACCACCTGTCCAGGCTCATTCCCCAATACCAGATCCAATACTGTCCCTTCTCTCGTTGGACTATCTACATACTACATCAAGAAGGCTTCCTAGATACACCTTACAAACTCTGCCCCATCCAAACCCCTAACACTAAGTGAGTCCCAGTCATTACAGGGGAAATTAAAATCCCCTGCCACAACAACCCTGTTACTTTCGCACCTTTCCAAAATCTCTCTACCTATCTGCTCCTCTATCTCTCGCTGGCAGTTGGCAGGCCTGTAATAATTGCCTAACTTTGTGATTGCCCCCTTCCTGTTCCCAAGCTCTACCCAGATTGCTTCATTGTATGAGCCCTCCAAGGTGTCCTCCCACAGTATGGCTAGAATTAAGGATCAAAAATGGTGTAATTACATTGCTTGGTGTAGCCTATAGACCACCAACTTGTGAGAAGACTGTAGAAGATCAAATCTGCAGGGAAATTAGAAAAATGCAAACATTAAGGTGAAGTTATAATGGAGGACTTTCATTACATAAATCTAGACAGGGACAGTGGTAGTGTAAAGGGCAGAGAGGGGCAAAACACCTTGATTGTGTTCATGAAAACTTTCTACAACAGTATGTGTCCAGTCCAATATGAAAGGATACACTGCTGGACATGGTTCCTGGAATTGAGGAGGGCCAAGTGGATCAAGTATCAGTGGGAGAACATTTAGAATACAGTGATCACTGTATTGGAAGGTTTAGGATGATGATAGAAAAGGAAAATATGCAATTCAGGGTAAAAATAATTAACCGTGAGGGAGTCTATTTCAATGCAGCAAGAACAAAGCTGGGTTGGTTAGGCTGGTATGAAAGGTTGCTGGAAAAAACTATAGCTGAACAATGAACTACATTCAAAACAGAAATAGTCTGGACGCAATCAAGGTATATTCCCTTAAAAAGAGCTCTCTGGATGAAAAGGGAGATAAAAATTAAAATAAGGAAGAAAAAATGTGTTTATGACAGATAGGTAGAAAATACAATTGAGAAAAAAAAGAGGAACACAGAAGGTTCAAATGGGAGATGAAAAAGCAGATTGCAGAAGTGAAGTGGGACTATGAGAAAAGACTGGAAGTCTACATAAAGGGGAATCCCAAAACCTTCTTTAGGCAAATAAATAGTGAAAGGGTGGTAACAGGAGGAGTAGATCCGATTAGGGACCTAAAAAGGAATTTACATGTGGAGGCAGCGCGTATGGCTGAGGTATTAAATGAATACTTTGCATCAAGCGTTATGAAAGAGGTAGATGCTATCCAGGACATGCGGATTGCCCAAAAAATCCTGTCCCTAGAAGGATTCAAAATTGATAAGCAGAAAGTATTGAATAGGCTGTCGGTACTGAAAGTTGACAATGTACCGGGACCGGATGAGATGCATCCAAGAATATTGAACAAAGTGAGAATGGGTGTTGGCCAGAATCTTCCAGTCTTCAATAACTCGGGGGAAGTGTCAGAGGACTGGAGAACTGCAAATGTTATGCCTTTGTTCAAAATAGTTTGTGAGGATAGCCCCAGCAATTACAGACTAGTCACAAGTTTCTAGAAACAATTATTCAGGATAGAATTATTGTAAACAGTGAAGAGAACAGTGTAGAACTTCAAAATGACACAGACAAGTTGGTGGAATGAGCAGACAGGTGGCAGATGAAGTACAATGCAGAGAAGTGTGAGGTGATGCATTTTGGTAGGAAGAACATGGATAGACAATGTAAAACAAGGGATTAAATCTAAAGGACCTGGATGTATATGTGCATACATCATTGACGGTGACTGGACAGGTGGAGAGAGCAGTTAATAAAGTATAAAGTATTTTGGGCTTTATTCTGGCTCTGGGCATAGAGTACAAGAGCAAGGAGGTTATGTTGAACTTATACAGGACACTAGTTAGTCCCCAGCTGGAGCATTGTGCATGTGCTGGGTGCCACACTACAGAAGGGATGTGAATGCATTGGAAGCAGCGCAGAAGAGGTTCACAAGAATGGTTCCAGGGATGAGATACTTCAGTTAAATGAGGATAGATTGGAGACTATAGGATTATTCTCCTCGGAGAGAAGGCAAAGCAGAGATTTGAAAATCATGAGGGGACTGGACAGATAAGGAGATAGAACAGATAAGGAGAAATTGTTCCTGCTTGTAAATGGATCAAGAACGAGACAGCACAGATTTAAAGTGATTTGCACAAGAAGCAAACATGATGTGAGAAAAAACCTTTCCACACAATAAATGGTTCAGATCTGGAATGCACTGCCTGGAAGTGTGGTGGATGTTTCAGTCGATGTACTCAAGAAGGCTATACATGGCTACTTGAATAGAAACAATGTGCCGGGTATGGGGAAAAGACAAGGATGTGGGACGAAGTTACAAAGCTCATTTGGAGAGCTGGTGCAGAAACAATAGGCCAAATGGCTTCCTTCTGCTCCTTAACAATTCAGTGATAATCAAGGAATGCACAAACCAAAAGAAGGATACACAGTACTGCCAGAACTTTGCAATAGCAGAGTAATTCTAAGTACCTCACCTACAAGTTGGGTCTCCTAAATAACACTCGTTCTGAGCCCTTCTTGCAGGAAATGCATGTTTTTTGTTAATTGACAAACAAATACATAGAATGGACCGATGTGCTCCAAGTTCACAGACAGAGTGTCAAATCAACCAGCAGAGGCTGCTGGCATGTACAGGGAATGATCGTGCAATACCCTTCCAAGGGGTGCCACGTGAGCTGTGCCTGAAGTGGCTAGAGATGCAGCAAATTTCACTCAGAGGGTCTCCAGCTTCCATAGCACTGTCTTTGGCAGTGCTACAAATCCAAATTTCATGCGGAGGAGTCTTAACAGACTTCACTAACAGACTTCACTAAACAAGTCAACCAATGATGAGGAATAGAAATGGAACCATACTATGTCGTAATACAAACAACATCTTGAACACTGCATTTGTGAGCAGGATATTCAATCACAGGCAATATTGCAGCTGAGTCTCATCCTGCCTCATCCAATATTGACACACATGTACTTCCAGAAGAGGTGCAAATTCTACATGTCTATTATTCTCAAGGAAAAAGTTCTTCCACTCTCTGAATCACTGAGGCTTGATAAATTTCTAACCGAACACACTGCTGCTCGGCTCACAGGCTGTTAAATAACCTGTTTACTTCGACATTGCTTTGCATCTGTTTAAAGATTTGGATCACATCTGCTTTCGGCATTTTGGCAATCAAAACAGTCAGGACAAAAAGAACCTTTATCTATGCTCAATAGATTCAAGGAGAGGCTTGCAAGCCACACATGACATGAAAATAAATTAAAATACAGTAATTCACAAGGACATTCTTCCATTTTCTTAAAACATTCCAAGCCACGATCTTCAGAGATCACAACTCTATTGATTCAATAGAAAATACAAAGAGACCAAATACAATGCAAGTCATGACTGAAAGTGATAGGCACGGGCAGGGAACGCAATGATTGAAGTAACTGCCATTCTTCTCATTCCTCCACGATCAATCAGACCATTTTTAATTTAAGATATTTTTGTAGGAGCTGGAAATCTTCCAAAAGGAAGAAATATAATCCCACACACACCTGAGTATCCCACTGGAATTATATGCCTTTGTAATTTTTGTAGGAAATCTTGCCTTTCAATATACTGTTGAAATAATTTGATTCTGTAACACATGAAGGAATGCTTGTCTATCAGAACTTGGAAAAACAAATTATAATCAAATAACATTGCTGGAATGTGATCATTGTAAATAGTGCCAATTGGGTAACTTTATAGAACTTTACTAATAGATGCTAATCGGGTCATGCGATATTCACAAGACCCCAAAGCTATTTAAATGGCCGACTGGCCAGTAGGCCCGCTAATTAAAATAAGATGCTGGAAAAGAGGTGGATGTCCAGGGGGCTTCGCAATTTCGATCTGCCTGGAGCGAACCAGCTGCCTCTTTCCACCCACTTCAGACAGGCTGGTGGCTAGTGTGATGCAGGAGAGACTTGAAAAGCACAGTAATGGAAAACTAGCGTTGCTAGGAATGTTTGCCATTTACTGCCCCACCCACCCTGCTCCACACCCATTTAAATTCCATGCCCTCCTCAGTATAGAAACCAATGTAGAGGACCAAAAGAAAAAGTCAAGAAATTTAAATGGTTCAGGGAACAATGAAAAAAAAAACCTAAAGCAATTAACTGCAGAACATTTAACTGCTTGGAGCACATGCTTCAGGGGATTTTGACCATTTTTCCCATGGAAAGAATGAGGGACTGGATTCTCCATTCCTGAGGCTAAGTGCTGGCGGGAACAGAGAATCCGCGGGAGTTTCACAACAGGAAAATCGGCGCGAACCCCTCACCGATTCCGGTACCGGTGAGGGGCTAGCACCTGCGCCACATGAAACGGCCACGGGTCACGCAGAAAATGGCAGGAGAATGTCTGGATCCCTGGTTGCACATGTGCAGGGCTGACGACCTGCACCGGTCGCGTGTAA
This sequence comes from Scyliorhinus torazame, assembly GCF_047496885.1. Taxonomy (NCBI): domain Eukaryota; kingdom Metazoa; phylum Chordata; class Chondrichthyes; order Carcharhiniformes; family Scyliorhinidae; genus Scyliorhinus; species Scyliorhinus torazame. Next base: position 93,592,412 of record NC_092721.1, on the reverse strand, counting down.
AACATAGCGCCAGTCGTGAGCAAACCCTAACCCACCAGCTGCGACCCCGCCGGAGCCCACTACCTGGCCACCCCCCACCAGTCCCCCCCCAGCCTTGGCAGAAACCCCCCCGGCAAGCGGCATGGATGCCCGTCGAGTGTGGCGGCCCTGGACACAGTCCGCAGCCGGCACGCCGGGTTCCCAACCGCTGGGGCCACACGTGGCCCGCGTCATTGGGAACTCAGGCCATCGAGGGCGGAGCATCGCGGGTGGGCCAATGGCATTGCAACAGCGTGCGCCGCGCGTCATGATGACGGCGGTTTAGAGGGGTGGACCCGGCACCGACCCAGATTCCGGCGTCGGAATCCATTCTTCGCCCGATTCACAATCACGATTTCGGCGTTGGGCTACGGTGAATCCAACCCAAGGTTTTTTTTTTAATTAGCCAAGTTAAAACTGGCTTTAAATAAATTATTTTCTCTGCATAACACGACATTGGATTAGAAATCAGAACCATCTGAATAGACTGCCTCAGAAAACGGGAGCTTGTTTAAATATTTTCCAACAAACATAAGATTTTAGAATGGCTTAGCTCTGATGTGTTTTGTTCAGGGATAATCTCAAACAGACTTGCATTCAGACAGGCACTATTAATAGCACTGTAAGGCAGCTGTCAGTCACAAAAGTCAGGCGCAAAACAACCTAACTTCTGGTCTACGGCAGATTTTGAATCAGTTAGACCTCAACAGCACTTTTAAAAAGGTAAGAAAAAAGAATTTAAGAAACATGAGCAATAGATCACAATGGCCCTTCAAACTTGTTCTGTCATTCAGTAAGATTGTGGCTGTATATTAACTTGACCTTCTCGCCTGTCCCCAGGTATCTCAATTCCCTCCCGAAAATCTTTTGACCTCAGCCAAATCCCTCTAACTTGATACCCGAATCCCTCTGAATCTCAACATGAATAGTCTCTCGCGTCTTTAAAAAAATTCCGTTTTTTAAAGTGGAAACTTTGACACATTTCCACATTATATTCCATCTACCACTTCTTGTCAAATCGCTCAATCGGTCTATAGTCCTTTACATTGGGAGAGTTAAAACACTTCTGTTCAAGGTAAATAAGGTGACTGACTAAAATAGAAGTAGCAAAGCATGAACTTTAAGGTATAACAATGGAACCAAGTTAATCTGTTCATAACTATTACTTTGGACATTCACCATACAGTGAAATGAAGCAGCTTAATTATTTAAACCAAACTTTGTTTCATCGAGTGTTAACTTAGTCCAGGGTTTTTCAAACATTGGTCGTGACCTGCGGGTGGTTCGCAGGCAGGTGTTGGGAGCGTCACAGAGCGGTCGGTCATTCCGTTCCTGTCGTGATCCTGATCGCAGGAACTACTCAATGGCCGCAACCAGGTTTTACATAGAGAATGGCGGCCGCTGTCGCCTTTTAAACTAAAATAAAACCAGAAGCGGCAGCAGAGAGCAGGTCACGTGCCCTCCAAGTATGTGGTTTTGGCGCTAAATCATGAAGGATAGTTGCTTCCATTTTCCAGCTACTGGCAAGAGGACTGCAAGGATGGATCATTTTCTTCAAAGAAAGGGATGGCCAGAGACTCAACTAGGCAGTTTGTCTATTGGACAGAATCTCACAACAGATTCTGCTGGAGAGAAATGCTCAGGACAGTCCAGAACAGGACAGAGCAATGCTAGTGTTAGCTCTGTACAGTGATCCAGATTAAAATGAGATCATATGAGGACCAAACAGGCTCCCCTTTTGCATTAAAGGTAAGCAACGTGGCATGTGTCCCAAAGGCCGGCCGGCGTGGGTCCCGAAGGCCGGCCAGTTGGCAAAAGTGGGTCCCAGAAAAAATTTTGAAAATCACTGACTTGGGTCACTACTCTTTTATTTCTTTCACTCCATTTTGCAATATATCTCTGAAGTCTATTTGAACAATTTTTTAAATTAAAGATATAAGTCATTGCTATTGCTTCATTGCAAAGAATTAATAAATCCATCTGTGAAAGATAAGGGGACATCATCCTAATGCTACGAAGACTTCCTGAATCCAAATGTACATAGAGTACTGTAAATCAAATTTCAAAAAAGTTTCTCCGACCTCATAGGGGGGTAATTCATGCCAGTAAATCAAATTATGTATCTATGGCAGACTTAAATTTGTAATCAATTAATTATTCAGTATCCATTTTTTTAAAACTTGCATTATTTTAAGAATAATGTTATGAATTTGTAGACCAGGATTTTTAGGATGGCAGTGTTTCCCTTTCCATCACCCATAGGAACGGTGATCAATGCATCGCCACCGATACTGGCTGGTCTGAAGCAATTAAGCAATCCAAAGAGCATTAATTCACTGGAGGTCAGGCTTCAACCCCTTAATCAGGAAGTGAGGTGCCTGCCCTCTGGTCCACCAGAAGCTAAGTCCGGGGAGCTGGGAGGCAAGTGTGGTGGTGGAGGGGTGGGAGGAAAGGGAGCACCTGCAGCGGCCAGACCTTATTGGGGGGAGGATTGGTAGTGGGAACAGGTGAAACGAGGCTGTTGATAAAGGCGACATTCCTTTTCTGCCTGAGCCTTTTAGTGCATGTGCACTTTGTGGGCTTCCCCCCTGCATCTCAACTCCTCCCATCAGGCTGAAAATTGAGGTTGGGCAGGACATGGCCCTTAAGTAGTCATTAATTGGCCACTTAAGTGCCTTAATTGGGACAAGGGAAGATAGGCGAGCCTCGACCACACCCATCCCACTGTAAAATTGCAGATGTCATGGTTACTGAGTGCCCTGTGGGAAGGTCATTTGAGGAATTTAACCCTACCCTTCCCCCTCCCCCCAACTCCCACCTGCAAATATACAGGCAGAAAAATGTAAAATTCTGTCCACAAAGTTGTATTAAATGATTATTAGTTATCAACTTTCCCATATCAAAAGGATGGACTAAGAATAATAATAATCTTTATTAGTGTCACAAGACGGCTTACATTAACACTGCAATGAAGTTACTGTGAAAATCCCACAGTTGCCACACAATGGCGCCTGTTCGGGTACACTGAGGGAGAATTCAGAATATCCAATTCACTGAAAAAGCACGTCTTTCGCGGCTTGTAGGAGGAAACCGGAGCACCCGGAGGAAATCCACACAGAGACAGGGGAACGGGCAAACTCCGCACAAATCACTAAGGAAGTAGTATTGGGCAAGCTAATGGGGCTAAAGGTAGACAAGTCTCCTGGCCCTGATGGGATGCATCCCAGAGTGTTAAAAGAGATGGCTAGGGAAATTGTAAACGCATTAGTGATAATTTATCAAAATTCACTAGACTCTGAGGTGGTCCCAGAGGATTGGAAAGTATCAAACGTGACACCACTGTTTAAAAAAGGTCGGCAGAAAGCGGGTAATTATAGGCCGGTATTTCCCTACAACTTCGGTTGTAGGGAAAATGCTGGAATCTATCATTAAGGAGGAAATAGCGTGGCACCTGGAGGGAAATTGTCCCATTGGGCAGACGCAGCATGGGTCCACAAAGGGTAGGTCGTGTCTGACTAATTTGTTAGAATTTTTTGAGGACGTTACCAGTGCAGTAGATAACGGGGAGCCAATGGATGTGGTATATCTGGATTTCCAGAAAGCTTTTGATAAGGTGCCACACAAAAGGTTGCTGCATAAACTAAAGATGCATGGCATTGAGGGTAAAGTGGTAGCATGGGTAGAGGATTGGTTAACTAACAGAAAGCAGAGAGTGGGGATAAATGGGTGTTTCTCTGGTTGGCAACCTGTAACTAGTGGGGTCCCTCAAGGATCAGTGTTGGGCCCGCAGTTGTTCACAATTTACATAGACGATTTGGAGTTGGGGACCAAGTGCAATGTGGCAAAGTTTGCAGACGACACTAAGATGAGTGGTAAAGCAAAAAGGGCAGAGGATACCGGAAGGCTGCAGAAGGATTTGGATAGGTTAGGTGAATGGGCTAGGGTCTGGCAGAATTCAATGTTGCCAAGTGAAAGGCTATCCATTTTGGGAGGAATAACAGCAGAATGGATTATTATTTAAACGGTAAGATGTTAAAACATGCTGCTGTGCAGAGGGACCTGGGTGTGCTGGTGCACGAGTCGCAAAACGTTGGTGTGCAAGTGCAACAGGTGATTAAGAAGGCTAATCGAGTTTTGTCTTTCATTGCTAGAGGGATGGAGTTCAAGACTAGTGAGGTTATGCTGCAATTGTATAGGGTGTTGGTGAGGCCGCATCTGGAGTATTGTGTTCAGTTTTGGTCTCCTTACCTGAGAAAGGACATATTGGCACTGGAGGGAGTGCAGAGGAGATTCACTAGGTTGATCCCAGAGTTGAGGGGATTAGATTATGACGAGAGGTTGAGTAGACTGAGACTGTACTCATTGGAGTTTAGAAGGATGCGGGGGGATCTTATTGAGACATATAAAATTATGAAGGGAATAGATAGGCTAGATATGGGCAGGTTGTTTCCACTGTTCGGGGAAAGCAGAACTAGGGGGCATAGCCTCAAAATAAGGGGAGGTAGATTTAGGACGGAGTGTAGGAGGAACTTCTTCACCCAAAGGGTTGTGAATCTCTGGAATTCCTTGCCCAGTGAAGCAGTTGAGGCTCCTTCTTTAAACGTTTTTAAGAAAAAGATAGATGCCTTTCTAAAGAATAAAGGGCTTCGGGGATATGGTGTACGGGCCGGAGAGTGGAGCTGAGTCCACAAAGATCAGCCATGATCTCATTAAATGGCGGAGCAGCCTCGAGGGGCCAGATGGCCTACTCCTGTTCCTAGTTCTTATGTTCTTATGTAAAAAGAGTGACCCAAGCCTGGAATCGAACCAGAGTTGTGCACAACCTGCTTGGGACTCGCAGGTGGCCATGCAGTTGTTTAAACTGACTGTTGTTCTTGTACAGAACCTCGGTGTGCAATTCAACAGAATGGGCACAATTCTCCTAAAAATAACTAGGTGTCATTTTGGGCAAGTTTGGAAGGATGATTCTCGCCAGGAGTTTGGGTGAAATCCAGACTGGTATTCACCCACACTTTTTTGGAGCTGGCAGGTTGCTCACTGGAAAATCCCACACCTGGGAAGTTTTTTCTGCAGTTTTTTAAAGGGTGAAAAGATCTCAAAGTTAGGTTGAGGGTCCTCACATCCCCCACCCACAGACATGGGCAATACTCCCAACCCTCGACTCCAGAGGGGCAACCCCCCCCCCCCCCCCCAATCACTAAAAGTCCACGTGACCCACCCCACGCACTTCCCAGGCATGAGGGTGACCCAGCCCCACCTCTACCCATTCTCGTAGGCATCGGAGCACGGCATCGCCCCCTCCTCCCAAAGTGAGCTATGGGGTCACTGAGAGCTTTCCCGCTTTAAACTCCAACCATTTCACCCCTTTCATGGGCATGGCCCCCTCAGGTTCCATTACTTGGCAGTGCCAACCGGCATCCAGGCACTGTCCCGGAATCCAAGAAGTGCCAGACTGGCACTTGGGCACTGCCGCTGACACCCTGGAAGTGCTAGGTTGGCACTGCCCAGGTGCCAGGCCCTGTCCCCAACCACCCAGGGACTCCAATGCCCTCAGAGCCACTCGCGTGGCCATCACATCTGGCCTGCTTCTGGAGACCAGTACAAATTCACACTAGCTTGAGGCCTGGCCGAGGAATAATGGGAGCTGGGAGACTGCGGCCTCAAAAGGGCTGTGCACATTCAAATGAGCCTATTGACTCATTTAAATATGTGTATCTGGATCATGCCCATCGACGGCATGATCCAGATCAAGTCTGGCTTAGTGGGTTGGGTACATCACACGGCACCTGTGTTATGGGCCAGGGTTTAGAGAACCCCAAAGTGTATCATGGAGTTCACCTGACCCACAACTTTTAATAGGTTGTGGTATGGGGAGCACACGGCCCACTCTACAGGTGTGGTACAGCAGAAATGGAAAAGTATTTTTTAAAGCAAAACAATGTTTATTCTATGAACTCAAGTTAACCTTTTTAAAACATACCGTGAACATCTTAGCAACCATTAATTCAAATACAACCCCAAAGAAAGCCTTAAGCTGTCCTTTTAACATCCATAAGACTTAAACAAAACCTTTAAACAGAAGCACATCAGGTTAAAGTCACTACTGAGAGCAGTGTTTTAGTTTTAAATCACCAAAGGATCGATTTACAGATTTTAGATTACAGAGAGAGAGACTAATACCCCTTCTGGCTGTGACTGCAGCTGTCCAGCTCTGAAAACGAAACTAAAACACACCCTGCAGCAAACAGCCTAAAACGAAAGTAAAAAGCTGACAGACAGCCCAGCTCCACCCACACTCTGACATCACTGATAGACACCCATTTCTCAAAGGTACATTTCTTAAACACGCATTTCTTAAAGGTACTCTCACCATGACACCTCCCCCCAAGAAAAAAAACCCCATCAACTTCAAGATGGTTTCATTTTTCAACTTTTCACTATCCTTTCAGAAATGCACACAGTAAATATACTTTTTTGTTTAAAAAAAAAACAACACACGCAAACAGGTATAATAATATAGTCCATTTTTTTTCATTCTTCTTTCTCCAATTAAAATCCTTCTTGATTGATAGTCCCTTTGAACAAGAAGGTCTCTGCACGATCCGTCCATTTCTCTACGCCTCGGCATTTCTCTTTAAAGTCAGATACTTTAGTTCAATCTGATCACAGAGTCCCTTGCAATTCTCCAACACAAGAGCATTGATTATCACAGCTTTCAGGCAGTCAAATGCCTGAAGCCCTATGTTAGGAAACAGCAGGAGCTGAGCATGGAAGATGTCATCCTACTCTGTGGAGCTCATGTGGTCATCCCGCAGCCAGGCCAGGAATTGATCCTGCGGGATTTGCACAGTGGTCACCTAGGGGCTTCAAAGATTAAGATGTTGATGAGGAGCTCTGTCTGGTGGCCAGGGATCGATGGTGACATCGGGCAAGTAGTGAAAAGAAGCTTGGCATGCTGTTATGGGCCAGGGTTTAGAGAACTCCAAAGTGTATCATGGAGTTCACCTGACCCACAACTTTTAATAGATTGTGGTATGGGGAGCACACGGCCCACTCTACAGGTGTGGTACAGCAGAAATGGAAAAGTATTTGTTAAAGCAAAACAATGTTTATTCTATGAACTCAAGTTAACCTTTTTAAAACATAGTGAACATCGGAGCAACCATTAATTCAAATACAACTCCCAAAGAACACAACATTAAGTAATCCTTTAAGCTTTACTTTTAACATCCATACAACTTAAAACACCTTTTACCAGAAGCACATCAGGTTAAAGTCACTACTGTTATTAGTTTTAAATCACCAGGATCGATTTACAGACTTTAGATTACAGAGAGAGATTCATACACCTTCTGGCTGTGACTGCAGCTATCCAGCTCTGAAAACGAAACTAAAACACACCCTGCAGCATACTCAAAAACTAAAGTAAAAAGCTGACAGACAGCCCAGCTCCACCCACTCTCTGACATCACTGCAGTAGTCAACACCAATTTCTTAGAGGTACTCTCACTACAGATATTTATATACACGCCCATTTATAAGCACCCATTTCTTAAAGGTACTCTCGCATGACACCCGGCACAAACCCGTTTTTAGCCTCTCTCGCAATGCACCCAGCGTAATGTGCTCTGCACCGGCGCAGAAAAAAAAAAACGCAAAAGTCTATTTGAAATTCTAATTATAGTGAACAAATTATTATTCATCAACTTTAACAAATCAGAACAAATGCTCAATGTAATCATTTGCAATTTATTTTGAAAAAATATTATATGTGACATAGTCTACGCAGTGAAACAGGCACGATAATTCCAAGCCACACACAAAAAAAGTGAATGCCTTGAACTATTACATAGGATCATTTCACAAGTTTATATTTTCATAAAAGTATTGTAACATTTAAAACTGATAGTCCAGTAAAAACTACCAATCGTTATGGCAGGCTAAAATATAGACAGAAGGATTAAAGAAGTAGCTCAAGGTAAGCTCACAAATCATATTTATCATAAGAATCAAAAGAATTGTTTCACTTCAAATATCTTTTTTTGGTAATATTCATAAATCTGCTCAAAGAAGGTAGATGCAATGACTGTGCAGTTTCAGTGTTTATTTCCCCACACAAAATTATGATTGACACAACAGTGGACTCCCTGGTTTCGGTGAGAAGGCTCAATGGATGACCCTCAATAGATTTTTTAAAGCTACAAATCCTCCCTGGAGGATTTTTGAGAGCTCTTCTCATGAAAAGTCTGCTTGTACTGGCCTCTGGGGAGGGAATTTACTGCAGTAATAAGATTTTATTCCAACTCAGTATTAAGCGCAGTTCTGAAGTGCAGATGGTATTCATAGGAACTGGAAAATGGCTGCAACCATCCCAATATGAGGGAAGTATTACAATATTGAGCAGCAAAATAAATTAGTGATTGCAATTTTACATAAAATTTAAATTCTTATTATCTGCCAGTCCATAAAGAAAAGTTCAAAACTTCAACCTGTTTTCCCCAGTCTCTTTTAACTATTTCAGACAGCATTGTCAAAATCCTTCCCAGCAACACAAAATAATATTAATAATATAAAGCTGATTTAGGTGCCAAGTTTACATTATCTGACCAATATAAAATTGATTCTTTATTATGTCATTCGAATTTGCTATCTGAAACAATGCATGGATTTTAATAACCTAAATTGTAGGATTTGTCCGTGATCCATATTTACCGATCTTTAGTGATTTAACGATATGCTAACTGGCCAATTCAAGATTCCACCCCACCTAGCAGCCCTCCACTCTCCCACCCCAAGGAGCCTCAAGTCATTCATTCTAAATAACATTTAAGGTTTCTGTCTACTTCAATACTATTTAACTGATTTATGAAACTGAAATCTTAATTACATAAATTCTGAAAGTATGTCGCAGGAACTAGAGCACTAACAAAATGCCCATGGAGTGAACTGTGCCTCAAGGTTAATCAATCACAGACTTCCCGTGATGGCGGGCGGAAGGCAGCCGCACACTGGAGTGCTCCCTCTCGGGAATTGAAATTTTGGGGTTTTAACACCCGGTCCCGGGGGTAATGGAGGCTGAAAAGGCTGTAAGAAGGCACAGGGTGGAGAAATGTCCAAGTTTGGGAGAAAAACGGCAGTGAAAAAGGGGGTTAACGGAAGTCCGCCGGTGAGTGAAAACATCAGCGCAGGAATTGTAAGGAAAGCGGAGGCTGGAGCACCAGGGAAGGCCACATCGCTCACAGCAGAAGAAATGACAACGGTGATGGCTGTGGAACTTGAAAAACAGTTCACAAAATACATGGAAGGGATGAAGAAGGAGATGGGGGCGGTATAGAAAGTGCTGATGGAAGAGGCGATTGCCCCGGTGAGGGCGGCGGTATCAAGCGCAGTGGCGGAGGTGCGGGAGCAAGGTGTGACACTGAAGGAAGTGGAAGGGGCATTATCGCAGCACAGTGATCAACTCACCTCGATGGGGAAGGAGTTGCGGAGGGTGATAGAGACCAACAAGGGTCTGCGAGCCAAAATGGAAGACCTGGAAAACACATCCAGGCGACAGAATCTGAGGATTGTGGGTCTGCCCGAAGGGGTGGAAGGCCCGAGGCCGACGGAGTATTTTGCCACGATGTTGGCAAAGCTATTGGGGGAGGGGGACGATCCCTCCCGATATGAACTGGATTGGGCTCATCGGTCGTGGAAGCCTATACCAAAGGCGAGTGAGCCGCCAAGAGTAGTAACTCTGTTTCCTTAGGTATAGCGTGAAGGAGAAAGTCCTGTGCTAGGCAAAGCAGAAGCAGGATATGCAGTGGGCCGGAGCTGGTATACGTATATACCAGGACTTTACGGTGGAGCTGGCGAGGAGGCGGGCTGCCTTCAGCCGGGTGAAGAAGGCACTGTACATCAGCAAGGTGCAGTGCGGCATAGTATATCCAGCTAAGTTGAGGGTGACCTACAAATCCAAGGACTTTTATTTTGGGACGGCTGAAGCAGCGGAGGAGTTTGCGAAGGCAGGACTGTGGCAGAATTGAGAATTGGCCATGTACCGATATAGCCTCATGTAACTTTATTTTTTCACTGCGTGTTGGTGTATGTACTAAATGAGTCGACGCTGTATATATTTGGACAAGAGAAGAGATGGGACTTTCATTTGCAATGATGGTTCTTTAGGGCTTGGGTGTGTATGCGGGGGTTGTGTGCTAAAGGGGATTTCTTGGTTTTCCTTGGACCGGGCAAGGGGGAAGGAGACCCGGGCGGGGCCTCTATGCTGGCCGTTTTAAGCCGGCCAGTGAACGGGAGTGAGGTGGGGGGAGGGGCTGCGGCCATCGGAGCCTGGTAGAACAGGTTCCGATGAGTCTAGCCGAGCTGAAAAGTTGGGGGAAGGAACTGAGGTTGGGGGGAGGAGTTTACAAGAGGAAGTGGAGGGGAGGAGTCTGGGAGGGGGGTGGGGGGCAGGGTCTACAATTCATGGATGTCATTCACGGTACTCTTTCGGGGATTGGATGGCATTGAATATTAGGGGGGGGGTGGGGGGGGTTTGGGGGGTGGACTGTATATGTCAATGGTGACCATAGGCGATTCCGGATTCCTTTTTCCTTTTATTTCCCACCTTGGGAGGATTTGTTTTATTTGATGCTTATATTGTCAGGTGGGCCGTTGTTTGGGGTGGTGGGAGAATGGGATTGTTGTTGTTAAGGGAATTGACATTGTATTTGGTACCATTTACTGTTTGTTGGCGAGGTGTAAATTCTGAAGAAAATGTGAAAATGGAGAATAAAAATATATATTTTTTAAAATAACATTAATAGTCTGAATTCTTATTCTATCGGAAGATATACAAGGTAGCATTATCAGGGTTCTCGGATTAATGAAGAGTCGTGAAGGTTTAACATTACCGATTAAGAGAAACAAATTAATTCTTCAAGTAACTGCAAAGCAGAGTAAACACATTTTCTTGAAATTCTGTAACAAAAGTAATAGAGCAACATAAAGGCTTGGTACACAAAACAAAATTGGCCTACTGAGTTCCTTAACAAACCACATTCACATTAATTGTTAATGGCCCTCCTGCAAACGTTTTTGTACCCTGAGGAAATAGATGTCAAAGATCAATTGCCACAACAAAAATTTATTAGAACAAAATTTTCAGCCACTGCCTGGAGGCAATTGAATAAAATTCCACAATATCAATCTGCTATACTGTTACAATCTAACATTAATAAATCCCAAAGTGAAGCTGAAGTCCACAGATGATATTTCAATGATCCCAGCAGGACTGAAGCGAGAATATTTTGTTGCAAAACAGAAACCGTGCAACTGTAACAAAAGGTAGTAGAAACTAGAAGCACCAGTTCACATTGGGGACATTTTATTTGTGACACTTCAGTCACCAATTAAAATTTTGTTTTCAGACTGCAGTTGAATATTTTCTAGAGGCAGATATAAATTGACCATGTGGCAAGATCACGTGAAACTTCCAGTGGCAGCCATAGTGTGAGTGATCACACACAGGGCAACTCCGGCTGAAAGGCATTGGTTTGAGATCTTTTAACCCGAAAGTGGGGAAATTTCGACCGGAAAGTGTAGCTGAAGATGTGGAGAAGCTCCTCCCATGAGTGGCATGTCTGTGGGTTACCAGACCCGGCAGAAAAATGTTAAAGACCCGGCCAAGGAACTGGAGGAGATCTGTGGCGCAGCAGCAATTGGGAAAATGGTGGAGGGGGAAGGGTTGTCGCAAGTTTGAAAACTCCAGATGGAGCAGTTGCTGGTGTTTATTAGAGAGGAGTTCCACCAGAGGCAAAGGCCATCGAAGGAGCAGTAGCACCCCAGAAAGGATCGATGGAGAGAGTTGAGAAGTGTCCGGAGGCAGAGGGTCGCAGGTCTCGAAGATGGAGGTGATATTCGACCTCAGTGATCAGGTGGTGGTGGTGGTGGAGGCGGAGTTGGGGCTCCTGGGGAACCTTTGCAAGTCACTAAGGGCAAAGGTAGAGGAGCAGGAGAACAGACCCAGAAGATAGAACCTGCGTATGGTTGGCTTGCCTGAAAGTATGGAAGGCACGAGTGCCATGAGATACGTCTCAAGGATGCTGGCGGACTGGTAGCAGAGGGGGTGCTAGACAAGTCCCCAAAGGTGGATGGGGCACATAAATTCCCAAGGCAGAAGCCGAGAGAGAGGGAGCCACAATGAGCAGCGATTGTGAGGCTCCATAAGTTTGTGGAGAAGAAGATCCTGCGATGAACCAGGGAGATGCGGAACTGCGAACGGGAGGGGAACAGGGTCCGAATCTATCAAGACATTGGAGTGGAGCTTGCGAAAAGGCAGAGTTCAACAAGGCCAAAGCGGTTCTTTGCCGAAGGCAGATCCAGTTTGGGGTACTGTACCCGGCAAAACTGTGGGTGACTTTTAAAGGCCGGAAGTACTATTTTGAAACCCCAGAGGAGGCCAATGACTTCATTAGAGATCATAAACTGGGGGAGAACTGAATGTTGATGGGAGACGGAGGAGCTGGAACAACAGAGATAAGAAGATGCGGGTATTGAGGAGGTCGGAGGGTGGGGGGCTTTTTCTCGGGAGGCGTGATTTTGTAATGACTGTTTGATAAGGGGCAACAAGTTTGTAAGTGGGCAACTGCCCCCCCCCCACCCCTCCCCGCCATTTGTGGTTTTATCTTTTTAGAGGGGGTGACCTGTGGTTTTTATCTGTCTTTGTTTGTATAGGAGAACGGTGGGGTCCACAGGGAGCCATTTGCACAGACCAAGGAGGGAAAGGCAGTGGAAGAGGTGGAGGGGTAGATAGGAGGAGCCTTCGGGTAGTAACTACCATGCTGGAAAGTAATACTGGTGAACGAAAGTGAGGTGGGGGAGGTGGCCGCTGGGGTTCGCCAAGTAGGGGCAGGGGAGGGGGGAAGGGATGCTACTTGGCAGTGTTGGAGAATGAGCACGGTCATGAGCGGAGAAGGGGGCCATCTTGGATGGGCCCAGTTCAGGGCAAAATCAAAGGAGGTAGAATTGGAAGAGGATGGTGGCAGGCAGTAGAGAGGAGTGGAGGCGCAAGCTCTTGTAAGGTTCATAACATGGAATGTACAAGGACTGAACGGGCAGGTGAAGAGGTCTTGGGTCTTCACGGACTTGCCGAGCTTGAAGGTGGGGATGGCCTTTCTGCAGAGGACGCTTCTCCGGGTAAAGGTTCAAGTCAGGTTGAGAAAGAGATGGGTAGGTCACATATTTCATTCGTGGTTTGATTGAAAATCGCGGGGTTGGCCAACCTGCTAAGCAAAAGGACGGGGTTTGTAGGTGCCAAGGAAGTGTGGGACTCGGATGGGAGGTATGTGATAGTGAGCAGGGTGTTGGTGGGGACGCAGGTGATGCTGGTGAACGTTCACGTGCTGAATTAGGACAACATGGGGTTTGTGAAGGAGTTGCTGGGAACAATTCCGGACTTGGACACACATCAGTTGATTATGGGGAGTGGATTTAATTGTGCGGTGGACAAGGGTGGACAGGTCGAGCCTCAAGTCAATGGAGAGTTTGAGGATGGCAAAGGAGTTAGAAACGTTTATGGAAAGTATGAGAATGGTGGATCTGTGGAGGTTTAGGAACCCAGAGGAGAGGGAGTACTCCTTCTCGTACATGTACAAGGGATACTCTAGAAATTACTTTTTCGTAGTGAACTGAGTGGTGTTGGTGGGGGTGGTCAGGGCGGAGTACGCTGGAATTCTGATCTCAGACCACGCGCCATGCTGACTGGAGGTCAAGCTTAGTTCGAGGCAGGAGCAGAGGCCAAGATGGAGGTTAGATTCGGGGCTTTTGGTGGACAAGGGGTTCTGCGAGAAGGTGCGGTTGCTGATCAGAGACCATGTGGAGTTGAATCAGAATGGGGAAGTATCGGCTGCCACATTTTGGGGAGCGTTGAAGGTGGTGGTTTGGGCGAAGATTACCTCATTCAAGGCGCACAGAGGCAGGAGGAGGAGGGACGAGTATGGATGGTTGTTGGACGTGTTAGTTCAGCTAGACAGGAAATATTCAAGTGCCCCCACCAAGGAGGGGTTGGCAGAAAGATTACGGGGCAGTTCGATAGTTTGACGATGGGGACGGCATCGGGGCAGCTACAGAGGGGGGGTGCAGTATGAATATAGAGAGAAAGCGAGCCATATGCTACGGAGGCAGGCCGCACCCAGGGAAATTGAGGGTGCGGACAGGGCCGAGCCAGGTGGTGAGAAAGGGGATCTGGCGCAGTTTTTGGATGAGCTGGAATTCCCAAGGCGAGGCGAGGAGGGAGGAGCTGGAGGAAATGCTAGGGCTGAGAAAGGTGATGGATAGAATAAAAGGGATGAAGTCAGGGAAGGCCCGAGGGCCGGATGGTTACCCAGCGGAGTTCTATAAGGAGTTTGCAACGGGGTTGGCACCACATTTACTGGGGATGTTCAGCGAACTGCTGGAGATGGCGGAGCTACCGGAGACTGACCCAGGTGTCGATCACACAAAACCCGAAGGGAAAAGACCTGTTCGAGTGCGGGTCATATAGACCCATATCACTGTTAAACACGAATGTGAAAGTATTGGCAAGTTATGGCGGGGAGGATGCAAGGAGGAGTCCCAGGAGTGGCCGCAGAGGACCAAACGGGTTTGGTAAAGGGCAGGCTATTTTCCAGTAACATTAGGCGGTATTAAACGTAATCATGACCCTGTCAAAGGGGCGGATACCGGAGGTAGTGGTCTCTATAGACGTGGAAAAGGCTTTTGACGGGTGGAATAGCAGTATCTGTTTTGAGGTTTTGGGCCGAGGTTTGTGGCCTGGGTGAGTCTGCTGTATGTGGCCCCAGCGTCGAGTGTACGAACAAACAAGATGAGTTCAGGGAGCTTCGGGTTGCACAGGGGAACAAGGCGGGGTATCCGCTGTCGCCCGCGCTGGCTATAGTAGTGAGATCAGCAGTGTGGTAGGGGATTGTGAGGGATAGATAACATCGGGTGTCGGTGTATGCAGACAACCTGCTGCGGTTCATGTCGGACCCATTGGGGAATATGGGGAGAATTCTGGACATACTAGAGAGGTTTGGGGCCTTCCCGGCCACAAGCTAAATGTCAGAAAGCACGAGGTGTTTCCGGTGAATGCGGATGAGCCAATCTTGGGGCGTTGACATTTAGGGTTGACATGGACAGGTTCAGGTATTTGGGGGATTTCACTGATGCAGGAGTGGGAGAAGATGCACAAGTGGAACCTGACAAAGTTGATGGAGGTGGTTAGGGAAGACTTTAGATGTGATACGTTTAGATGTTACACCTGATACTGGCAGGGAGGGTCCAGATGGCAAGTATGAATGTTCTGCCAAGGTTCTTGTTTGTATTCCAGACCTTCCTGATCTTCATTCTGAAGACCTTTTTACGGAAACTGGACCCAGAGATATTGGAGTTTATATAGACAGGGAAGGTACCCAGGGTGAAGAGGGCCCTGTTACACGGCAGATGCAGAAATGGAGGTTGGTGCTACCAAACATGTTGCATCACTATTGGGCGGCGAATGTGGAGAAGGTAAGATGCTGGTTGGAATGAGAGGGGTTAGAGTGGGTTAGGATGGAGCAGTCGTCCTGTGGAGGGTCCAGCCTGAGGGCCATGGTGGTGGCAGCGCTTCCGCTGGCACTGAAGAGGGATTTATATTTGGAGGAGAGGTTTGCGGCTCTGGAAGAGCTGTGGGAGAAGGTGGAGCTGTCGAAGGGAAGCAAATTCAGGCATATGCAAGTGAGGGACTTTGTGAGGAAGGATTGTAGAGGGTTTCCCAAGCTGCCGGAGTATACCCTGTTGGAGCGGTTGCTGCTCCATGACGTGGTAGGGACGGTAGGATTGGTGATATATATGGGTAGCTGGGGAAGCGCATGTGGTGAGAATTAAGGAGAAATAGGAGGAGGAGCTGGGGGAGAGATAGAATGGGGAGTGTGGAGTGAGGCGATGCACAGGGTGAATTCGACCTCCTCATGTGCGAGGATGAGTTTGATTCAGTTTAAGGTGCGGCATAGGGTGCATATGACTCAGGCGAGTATGAGTGGGTTCTTCCAGGAGGTGGTGAACGAGTGTGAGAAGTGTGGGCAAGGACCAGCAAATCACATGCAAATGTCTTGGGGCTGCGAGAAGTTGGAGAGATACTGGGAGGCGGTGTTTGTGACGCGATCAAAGATTGTGGGGGTAGAGGCTGGCCGAACCCTATGGTGGCGATTTTTGGGATATCAGGATTGCCGGAGCTGATGGAGGGGAGGCGGGCCGACATTGTGGCCTTCACCTCTCTCATTGCCCGGCGAAGGATTCTGTTGAAATGGCAGTCGTCATTGCCACCGGGGGTGGCAGCCTGGCTGGGGGATCTGTACGACTTTCTCATGCTGGAAAATATCAAGTTCCAATTGAGGGAATCAGTGGAGGTCTTTGAAATGTGGTGGGGCAGGGGGTGAAAAGTGAAAAAACTTGCACAAACTGAGAACTTCAGCGTTTCGAAAATACTTGTTGATTTATTTGTTTTTGTACTTTTGAATATGTTTGGAATAAAATACATTTTTTTTTAAAAAGGCATGGAAGTAATTTTTTTTAAAAATAAATTTAAAGTACCCAACACTTTTTTCCAACTAAGGGACAATTTAGCATGGCCAATTCACCTACCCTACACATCTTTGGGTTGTGGAGGTGAGACCCACTCAGACACGGGGAGAATGTACAAACTCCACATGGACAGTGACCCGGATCGAACCCGGGTCCCCGGTGCCGTGAAGCAGCAGTGCTAACCACTGCGCCTCCGTGCCACACAGCATGGAAGTAATCTAAAAGCTTTCATATTTCTAAAACAAATTTTGAAATTTCCAATACAAATAAAAATACTGCTTTCTCTCATGTTGTTATATTCATCCAAGCATTATTGCTGTCTTCTATTTTCTGTTTTACCTACAACCGTCAGGATTAATCTTCCCTCTTTTATTTCTCCAACATTTTCTTACATTGGTTGTTAGTGTAAGTATTACCACACCCAGGATTGTTCAGCAAGTGCTGCCCAATCACAGCAGCACTTGAAAATAATCAGTTGAGTTTGTATCGTGTTTGGTTTACGGTTGACAGAAGCAACATACATTCATATTCAGGGACCATTCTCGGCAAACAAAAGGAATATGTTGAACCTTGCAGTTTTTTTGAATTACCTGGGATCTTGCAGAGCCTATAGTTCCCCATTTCTTTCTGAAGCAATGCCTCAGCAAATCCAGAGTTGACTTGCCAACTAATCAGCTCTCGTTTCTCCTGTGGTACAAATTGTGATTGTTTGAAATTTGGCAGTTCTGTGTTTGTCCTGATGAGTACAGGACAAAAAGCTTCAGCGGCATGTATCTTTTTTTCAGCAACAACCAAAATGTGTGGATAAACAGGCATACTGGGCTAGAACTTTTGACTTCTCTTTACTTTTCCACTCAAAATACCAACTGGAAAGAGATTAGAGAGATTAGAAGTCAAAGGAAGAAAAATTGATCCTGAGAGCATCCGTTTTATGGATCGAAGTTATGTTGGTGAGATCACTTTTCAGGTGTGATCTCAGCATCTGATCTCGGTGTCCATGCTGGCTCTATGCAAGACCCAGCGCCACTCCTCTGCCTTTTCCCTCGTTGCCTTACAATTGTCTTCTTGTTCCTTATTCCGGTTTCCTTATTCTTGGTAACAGATTTTGCTGCTCCCTATGGACCAATTTATTTTTGTTTCTGCTGCTGTGTAAAAGAATTATACCCTTCGCAGAATTACCGTGCAATCAGTGGATGGAGACCAACATATTGGCTTCACAGCCACTGATCATCAAATTAAAGTAAGAAGAAACACTGCAGCATTAGAGAGGACAAATAAAATTAAACAGACTATATCCATGAAGCTCATTTACAAGGAGAGTGAGCAGCTTTGAGTTGATGCAGCACGAATAATGATTTCAGTCACTGCTGGCTTAGTAAGACGAGGCTTTGATAACCTGATATAAGAGGAGTGCATCTCACCACTGCCAGCAGCACCAGGAAAAAAAACAGATTTCAAGGTTTAGGTCGCCTATTATTTTTTTCCATTTATGTCAGTTTGAGCATTCAAAGTATTGGAACTTAACACTCAAACGTTTCCATAGTGATGGCTTCTTCATTTCATCCTCACCTCAAGGACCATAACAATCTTGTCTGTGACTATCGAGCAAACATGGCTTCCAATATACACCATAACTTAGGCAGTGTACTCAGCTGTTTTATACCACTCCTCATGCCCCTCTAACCCCACCACAAATACAGGAGGCAGAAATGTTGTCGATTTCAGGAAATATTTGCAGCTGAGAAATTTCAATTTAATCTTATTTTCCATTCAAAGATTTATTGGGGTACATAGCTTCATTAGAAATCACATATAAATGATTTATAACCATTGCCAGAAAGGGTGCCCCAATCTCCAAGTGGGCTTGAGGGACCCCCATACCTCCCACCCATGGACAATGCCAACCCCGCAGACATGGGTAATATACACCCCCTTCCCACCAAGTGAGCACACCTCACTATGGGGTCGCTGAGGGAACCTCCTATTCAGGCCCCTCACCTCTCCTTTCAGGGTACCCCCTTCACCTCCCCAACCTCTATGAAGCCCCTTCATACCCCCCCTACACCTCCATTTCATGGGCATGGCTGCCCTCAGGCTCCAACCCTTGGCAGTGCCAACCTAGCACCTGGTCACCCGGACAGTGTCAGCCTGTCACATGGGTAGTGCCCCCGGCACCATGGTACCCACATGCCAGGGGGAGTGCAAAGGCACTGCTCTGACCTGTCCCCGACCACCCAGGGGCCCCAATGGCCCCCGAGATCCCTGGAGTGGCCATTATATTTGGTCTCCTCTGCTTGTGGATATCAGTACTAATCTGCGCCCAGTTGAAGTCTCGCCGGTACAGTCAGTGACTCCCATGTGCCAGGAGAATGCAGCCTCAACTAGGCCGTGGATATTTAAATGGG
Organism: Scyliorhinus torazame; assembly: GCF_047496885.1. Taxonomy (NCBI): domain Eukaryota; kingdom Metazoa; phylum Chordata; class Chondrichthyes; order Carcharhiniformes; family Scyliorhinidae; genus Scyliorhinus; species Scyliorhinus torazame. The sequence continues at coordinate 93,573,414 of NC_092721.1, read as the reverse complement.
CAAATATGCTTATCTGGATCATGGCCAGCACCAGGTGCCACTGGTCGAGTGACTTGTGCACGGTTTAGTGCCTGGCATAAAGCCCGACTTGGGCCTCTCCCGCGATGCACCTGATGTGCCCAGATCGCGCCGGTCAACATGGTGGGAAAATCGCGCCCAATGGGCTTTATAAGTTCAATGAAGACAAAAAAAATTAGACCGATTTAAAATATGATGAAAACCATGAACGTAAACTGAAATGATGAACAAAATCCCATGTTTCCACAATGCAGCACCATCTTAAATCCCTCCCAGCCTTTGGAGGTCTCTAAACGTAAACTTCTGAACATAGGCTTTGCCAGCTTTATATGTTTATTGATCCAGTTTACGAACATCCTTTTTTCCTCTCGGTCATGCTCACTGTTGAATCATTCCAAAACATCCTCATAGATCTGATCATGTTCTCCTTGGCAAATGTAGTCAGGTATCTGACCTGACAATATTGTTGAACCTTTACCGGTTCCAGTCTTAATCCTCGCCGCTTCCCCGATTTCAGCAACAGAGTGCGATCGGCAGCTCTCTATCACTGCTGTCTTTCTCCGTCTTTTCTCACCGGCTCACAACACACGGTACCCCGAGCTCGCTCCAACCAGCTGGAGAATGTGACTGAAGATGCAACAAACTCCAAGTGAGATTTCCCTGTGATGAGACATGTTGTAGAAATTCAACTCCATGGACTTGCGTAGAAGAGGCTGCAACCCCCTTCATGCCATCTGAAGGCTGCAAAATAGTCAGCTCTGATTCCCTGTACTTGTGGCCGGTGACCTGGTGGCTCAGCAGAGTGCAGCTACTCGGGAAGCAGTGGAACTAGAGGCCTCCAGCCCATCACCTGTTTTAATTTTCCTGCCAATGCATAGCTTGACAAATGGGTCAAGTCCCCTTAAAAATTATAAATATTTTCTCAGGTAATTCCAATGGTAAAATGTCCACACATCCCTGTTACACTGGTGAGTGTGTGTATGTATGTGAGGGGAGGAGAGAAAAACACAAACACTTTTATACACACTAACTCTGCTCACTTCCTGCTGCCACAGTTACGTCTTGTGTCATGATTTTATTTTTAATTCCCTCTAAACTGCACATCTGCACAAGTGACAAACAGGCCGCACACAAAGCAAGGGTTCCTTTAAGACATGCGATGCACAATCGCGTGGCAATTTTGAAGAATTTTGAGGCCATCTAGACCTCATGCCTCTCACTCCCCCACCCACCCATCCTCTGGCCCATCATACCCCGCCTTGCTACCTCCATGCCTAGTCAGGCTCCCATCCCCTACCCATGTGTGTGGTACAACTCAGACAATTTTGGCAAAGGCCTCCAGATGTTAGCGAGGAGGATTTTGCAGGGTCAATGGAGCAGGTTCTGCCTTTGTCATTTCTTCTGCCTTAGTCAGTGCCACTGCTGTGCTTCAGATTATATTCTGTCCCATCAAGGTGTCTGTCCATCCTGTCAAAATTATTGCATGGGCAAAGAACCACACCCACACAGCTGAGAGAACATTGCCTTGGAGCTATAGCATTCAAACCAGTGGACAGAGTTTGCTAACACATTAACAAGTTTACATAGATTTTTGTCACTTTAAATAAAGTCACAGGATTTTATAAGGTAAAAATTGATATTTAATGTAAGCCTAAATGTCAGACCTTGTCACTGATGCAAAACGAGATTAATTAAGTGGAATAAAGCCATTCAAGGTAGAGAGTCAATGCTGGATTCCTTTGACCCTGTGCTACTAATTTACAAGCATGAACAGTTAACGTGTATTTAATGGAAACATTTCCAAGACAATTATAATTGATAGGATTTGGCCTTTTGGATTATTCCCCCCCCCTCAACTACCCCCCCCCCCACCCCCCCAAAGTCCCAAGATGGAAAGAAGTGTAAAGGTGCATGGACGGGATTCCCTCCAATTTCTAGGTTGGCAGGCAATGGTTGGATCAGGGTAACACTCTTGATTTCAGGTGGGAATTTTGGAGGGGCGGGGTGAGGGGGTGCTCAATCTGAAGGTCGCGTCAAATTTGTGGTGTCCTCTTCTTAGGGTCCTATGAGCGCCATCATCTTCCCACCGACAGTGAAGTCACCCCCTTCCTGACGCCCCAGGCTGTCCCCTACCCTCCTGCCCCGGAAACCCTGGTACTTACCTGAAGTGCTGTCCCAGGACATGGGCTCAGGGCTGGTGTTGCAGTACCTCAATCTGATTGGCTGACAGCTCTCCAAGGGTAGATGGAAGCCCTTCCTGCTGTCAATTCTATTCCTTTGTTTATAGAAGATTCAGATTTTGATTTTGAATATCATCGGCAAATCTCACCTCAACCTTCTCTTCTCCAAGGAGAACAGTCCAAACTTCCGACTGAACTGAAGCTCCTCGTCCCTGGAATCATTCTCGTGAATCTTTTCTGTGCCCACTCTGCACTCACATCCGTCCTAAGTGTGGCACCCAGGACGAGATGCAGCACTCCAGTTGAGGCCAAATCAATGTTTTATACAGCTTTAACATAACTTCCTTGCTTTTGTACTCCACAACCCTATTTGATAAAGCCCAGGATGTGGGTGCTTTCACTTTTTCTGCATTCTTCCTGCAAAAATGAATAATTTCATTCGTCTGTGGATTACTTTTCATCTTCCATTTGTCTCCCCCCGCACCCCCCACCATTCCACCACGGTCTTTTTGAAGTTCTATACTTACCTCCTCACAGTTAATAATAATTCCAATTTTTGTGTTGTCTGCACGTTTTGAAATTGTACCCTATCTATCAAGATCTAGGTCATTAATATATATGGGAAAGAACAAAGATCCTGACACTGGCCCCCGCGGAACTCCAGTATAAATCTTCCTCAATCTAAAAACAACCATTCACCACTACTCTGTTTCCTGTCACTCTATCAATTTCATATCAATGCTGCTATTGTCCCTTTTATTGCAAATTCTATAACTTTGATGACAAGAGTGCTGGGCAACAATTTATCAAATGCCATTTGAAAGACCATGCATACTACATCACCACATTACCTTCGACAACCTTCTCTGTTACTTTATTTATCAATAATATCAAACAGGATAGTTGAACATGATTTGTTCTTAATGAATCCATGTTTGCGTTCCTTCATTAATCCATATTTGCCCAAGGGACAATTAATTTTGTCTTAAATTTTTGGATAGGCTGGCGCCGCTGTTCGTGAAGACGTTTGAGGACGTGGTGGCTAAGAGGCGTTCCCAGAGACGATAGCACAGGCATCTATTTCGTTGTTGATAAGAAAAGGAAAAAAAACAAGTGGCGTGTTGGCCGTATTGACAATATCCCTGTTAAATGTGGATGCCAAGATTCATGCCGAAGTGTTGGTGCTGGGGTTCGAGGAGTGCCTTCCGCAGGTGATTTGGGAGGATCAGACGGGGATTGTAAAGGGTAGGCAGTTGTCCTCGAATGTGCGCCGCTTGTTAAATGTGGTGCTCTCCCCATTAGAAGGGCACTGGATGCGGAGAAGGTGCTTGATCAAGTGGAGTTATTTGTTTGCGATGTTAGAGTGGTTTGTGATTGGGACTAAGTTTGTGGCATGGGTCAAATTGTTATACAAGGAACCGAAGGAGAGGGTTCGTACAAATGAGGTGAATTCGGTATATTTTCAGCTGCATAGGGGAACGAGACTGAGGGGTCCCATGTCCCCTCCTTTTGTTTGCACTGGCGACAGAGCCCTTTGTCATTGCACTGAGGAGCTTAGATCAGTGGAGGGGGAGAGCGAGGGGGAATGGGGTATAAGAACATAAGAACTAGGAGCAGCAGTAGGCCATCTGGCCCCTCGAGCCTGCTCCACCATTCAATGAGATCATGGCTGATCTTTTGTGGACTCAACTCCACTTTCCGGCCCGAACAACATAACCCTTAATCCCTTTATTCTTCAAAAAACTATCTATCTTTATCTTAAAAACATTTAATGAAGGAGCCTCTACTGCTTCACTGGACAAGGAATTCCATAGATTCACAACCCTTTGGGTGAAGAAGTTCCTCCTAAACTCAGTCCTAAATCTACTTCTCCTTATTTTGAGGCTATGCCCCCTAGTTCTGCTTTCACCCGCCAGTGGAAACAACCTGCCCGCATCTATTCTATCTATTCCCTTCATAATCTTATATGTTTCTATAAGATCCCCCCTCATCCTTCTAAAGTCCAACGAGTACAGTCCCAGCCTACTCAACCTCTCCTCGTAATCCAACCCCTTCAGTTCTGGGATTAACCTACTGAATCTCCTCTGCACACCTTCCAGTGCCAGTATGTCCTTTCTCAAGTAAGGAGACCAAAACTGAACACAATACTCCAGGTGTGGCCTCACTAACACCTTATACAATTGCAGCATAACCTCCCTAGTCTTAAACTCCATCCCTCTAGCAATGAAGGACAAAATTCCATTTGCCTTCTTAATCACCTGTTGCACCTGTAAACCAACTTTCTGCGACTCATGCACTAGCACACCCAGGTCTCTCTGCACCACAGCATGTTTTAATATTTTATCATTTAAATAATAATCCCTTTTGCTGTTATTCCTACCAAAATGGATAATCCCACATTTGTCAACATTGTATTCCACTGCCAGACCCTAGCCCATTCACTTAGCCTATCCAAATCCCTCTGCAGACTTCCAGTATCCTCTGCACTTTTTGCTTTACCACTTATCTTAGTGTCATCTGCAAACTTGGACACATTGCACTTGGTCCCCAACTCCAAATCATCTATGTAAATTGTGAACAGTTGTGGGCCCAACACTGATCCCTGAGGGACACCACTAGCTACTGATTGCCAACCAGAGAAACACCCATTAATCCCCACTCTTTGCTTTCTATTAATTAACCAATCCTCTATCCATGCTACTACTTTCCCCTTAATGCCATGCATCTTTATCTTATGCAGTAACCTTTTGTGTGGCACATTGTCAAAGGCTTTCTGGAAATGCAGATATACCACATCCATTGGCTCCCCGTTATCTACCGCACTGTTAATGTCCTCAAAAAATTCCACTAAATGAGTTAGGCACGACCTGCCCTTTATGAACCCATGCTGCGTCTGCCCAATGGGACAATTTCCATCCAGATGCCTCGCTATTTCTTCCTTGATGATAGATTCCAGCATCTTCCCAACTACCGAAGTTAAGCTCACTGGCCTATAATTACCCGCTTTCTGCCTACCTCCTTTTTTAAACAGTGGTGTCACGTTTGCTAATTTCCAATCCGCCGGGACCACCCCAGTCTAGTGAATTTTGGTAAATTATCACTAGTGCATTTGCAATTTCCCTAGCCATCTCTTTTAGCACTCTGGGATACATTCCTTCAGGGCCAGGAGACTGGTCTACCTTTAGCCCCATTAGCTTGCCCATCAATCACTACCTCCTTGGTGATAACAATCCTCTCAAGGTCCTCACCTGTCATAGCCTCATTTCCATCAGTCACTGGCATGTTGTTTGTGTCTTCCACTGTGAAGACCGACCCAAAAAACCTGTTCAGTTCCTCAGCCATTTCCTCATCTCCCATTATTAAATCTCCCTTCTCATCCTCTAAAGGACCAATATTTATCTTAGCCACTCTTTTTTGTTTTATATATTTGTAGAAACTTTTACTATCTGTTTTTATATTCTGAGCAAGTTTACTCTCATAATCTATCTTACTCTTCTTTATAGCTTTTTTAGTAGCTTTCTGTTGCCCCCTAAAGATTTCCCAGTCCTCTAGTCTCCCACTGATCTTTGCTACTTTGTATGTTTTTTCCTTCAATTTGATACTCTCCCTTATTTCCTTAGATATCCACGGTCGATTTTCCCTCTTTTTACCGTCCTTCCTTTTTGTTGGTATAAACTGTTGGTATAAGATGGCCTTGTATGCGAATGACTTTTTGTTGTATTTTTCTAACCTGGGTACCACGTTGGGGTATATAATGGGGCTGCTCAAGTGATTTGGGGCTTTCCTCAGGGTATAAATTGAATTTGGAGAAGAGGGAATGCGTTTTGATTTCCTCTCCAGGGCAGGAGTCGGCTTGAGGGGGATTGCCGTTTCATGTGGCGACTGCTCACTTCAGGTACCTGGGGGTGCAGATGGCTCGGGACTGGGCCCAGCTTCATAAATTGAATTTAACGAGCCTGGTGGGCAGGGTTAAAGCAGATTTGTTGAGGTGAGACAGCCTCCCTCTATCATTGGCAGGCAGGGTGCAGGCGGTAAAGATGAACTCTTGTTACCGTTTTTCTTTTTATTCCAGTGCTTACCGGCATCTCTTAAAGGGGTGGAACAGTTGATTTATATCATTTGTACCAGCAGGTAAGCTGGCGAGGATTCAGAAGACGGTGCTTCAGAGGGTGACAGTCAGGGGGGGTTGGTTCTCCAGAATCTCATGTATCACTATTGGACGACGAACGCCAAGAAAGTGCTGGGCGGGGTTAGGGATGGGAGGCAATGTGGGCAAGGATAGAGGCAGGCTCTAGTAGGGGGTGGGGGTTGTGGGCACTAGCAAACTCCATTTTGACGCAATGAAATACTCGCGTAATCCGGTGGTGGTAGCCATGCTGAAGGTATAGAATCATAGAATTTACAGTGCAGGAGTCCATTCAGGCCATTGAGTCTGCACCGGTTCTTGGAAAGGGCACCCTACTTAAGCCCACACCTCCACCCTATCCCCATAAACCAGGAACCCCATCTAACCTAAGAGCAATTTATCATGGCCAATCCACCTAACCTGCACATCTTTGGACTGTTGGAGGAAACTGGAGCACCCGGAGGAAACCCACGCAAACACGGGGAGAACGCGCAGACTCCGCACATAGTGACACAAGCGGGAATCAAACCTAGGACCCTGGCGCTGTGAAGCCATAGTGCTAACCACTATGCTACTGTGCTGCCCAAACTGGAGGCAGTTTCGCCGGCATTTTTAAGTTAGGGGCGGGGTCAAAGTTGATGCCGGTTCAAGAGAATCATGTGTTTGAGCTGGCAAGACTGGATGCAAGATTTTGGGGGTGGGAGGAGTGGGAGATGGTGAAAACGGAGGACGTATTTTTGGAAGGGCGCTTTGCAATGTTGGAGGATTTGATGGAAAAGTTTGGGATTCCGAGGGGGGGGGGGGGGGGTGGAGCCTTTACGTATTTGCAGGTGCGGGACTTTGCAAGGAAGGTTTTCCCAACTTTTCCGATTACACCTCCTTCCTCGATTTTGGAGGGGGTGTTTTCAGTGATGAGGTTGGAGGGGGGGGTCATCTTGGCGATTCATGGGAGGATTTTGGATGATGATATGGTGCTAATTGGAGGGGGTTAAGGCCAAGTGGGAGGAGGAATTGGGGATGGCATTGGAGGAGAAAATGTGGTGTGAGGTGGTGTGTAGGGTGAATGACTCAATCGCGAGGCTGGATTGTTGGTAGAGTGGGGGGTGGTTGCTGTTCTGTATTGTTTTGTTTTATGTATAAAATGTTAAAAACTAAATAAAAATATTTTCAAAAAAAAGTCTTAAATTATTATTTCTAAAAACTTCCCCACCATGGAGGTTAAACTGACTGGCCTGTAGCCGCTGGGCATATATTTATATCCCTTTTTGAACATGGCGTAAATTGAAATTCTCCAGTCCTATGGCATCACCCGAGTTTAAGGAAGATTGGAAAATTACGGCAAGCACCTCTGCGATTTCCACTCTCACTTCCCTCAGTATCCTTGGATGTATGTCACCTGCTCCTGGATCCCAAGTACAGGAAGTGTATTCAATACCTCTTCCTTATCAATTTTAAACCCTTCAAATGCTTGAATTACCTCCTCTTTCACCTTCGTATCTTCAGAATTGGCCAGGATCCTCCTTGGTGAAGATAAATGTAAAGGATTCATTTAGTACCTCAGCCATGCTCCTTGCTTCCATATGTAAATCCCCTTTTAGGTCTATAATTGGCATAATTCCACCTTTTATTACCTCGTCACCGTTTGTATAGTTATCGAAGATTTTTGGATTTCGGTTATGTTAGCTGCCAATCTTCTCATACTCTCTTTTTGCTCATCTTATTTGCTTTTTCAATTCCTCCCTGAACCTTCTATATTCAGCCTGTTTCTCAATTTTATTATCCGTCCAACATAAGCACACCTTTTTCCCCTTCATTTTAATCTCCATCTCTTTCGTGGTTCAGCATAAACATGGGATTCCATCTGCCAAAACCAGAAAGTTATTCAATATTAATCTAACAAGTTGTCTTTCAAGAAAATCATATTGCTGTTTTAACAATATATATTTAACCTCCATTAAATTATAAATCAAATTAAATCAATGCTTGGTTTGAAATCTGTTCCAAAGAGTATTCAAAATTAATAAGCCAATTGAAATAGATTTTGAATTATTGGTGCACAAACTTGCAAAAGTTAAAGCTATAAATCTTAATGGAACTCGAGTAATGACAAATGGAATATACTATGCCTTCTATAATGTCTACTTTAAGACCATGGAAGACTATTGAAGAATATGGAAAGACTACAATTTTCCAGAATGAAGCTGCCAAGAAACTATATTTAACAAATGGTACAGTGGCAAGTTGTCTCACAGTGCCAGGGACCCAGGTTCGATTTCAGGTTTGGGTGACTGCGTGGAGTCTGCACGTTCGCCCCATGTCAGCGTGGGTTTCTTCCAGGTGCTCCGGTTTCCTCCCACAGTCCAAAGATGTGCAGGTTAGCCAAGAGTTTCTCAAGAAATGGAACAAACGCCACTTAACACGGTAAAGCTGATTTTTGTTTTTAGCTCAGTCTATGCTAAATTGTTCCAAACTAATCAAAATCCTACCTCAGACCAACTTGCTGAATTTCTCCAAGGATTTTCATGATTTCCCATCATAACATTGGTAGATGATCTCTAGAAACTTGGGGAACAGTGTAAACAACTGTTTACGCCATTTATCTCGGATTTTTGCCAATCATTCGACAAGTAATGGCAAGAGGTTGTGATAGCACTTATGCACAGTCTACCAAAGAGGTAACGACACTTTATTGCAGTAGTAGGTGCCATTTTTGATAGCAGCTGTGAAGTGACGGAAAATGTCACTACTGAGATTAGACAAGGAGAAAAGGAAAGGTTCTCTAAATAGGGGATTTTAGCTTTCAAACAGATTGGAATAAGCAGACTAACTCATGTCAGAAAGGTCGTGAATTTCTTTGCTGCGTGTGAATTTATCCTGAACACAGCCATGTGATAATGGTCCGATAATTTTTTTTGCTGAAGTTGATTGAGAGGTAGTAGCATACAGGGGGACAGCAACTCACCAAGTTTCCTTCAACAGCACCTTACAAGCACACAATCTCTATCCCTAGAATGACAAAGGGCAGCAGATGCATGGCGACATCATCACCTGCAACTTCCACTCTAAGCCACCCACCACCCCGACTTGGAACTATACCACTGTTACTTCACTGCGGATGTTCCAAAATCACATGGATTCCAGCAGTTCAAGGCGGCAACTCCCCACCACCTTCTCAAGCGTAATTAGGGGTGGGCAACAAATGCTGACCTTGCCAGCAATGCTCCAACGAAAGAATTTTAGAAAGATATTACGGACATCAGCGTCATTTGTCATCTACTTGACAAATGAGATGGCTTTATCGTTTCATCCGTTAGTTCTGGAAGTGTAGAGCTCCCCAGTACGGCACTGGAATACTAACTTAGATTTTTGTGCTCATGTCCCAGAAGTGAGTCTTGAACTCACAACCTTCTGATTCAGGAGCACAAGTTCTACCAACTGAGTCATGGCTGACAATGAACACACTGCTTTGTTGCAACAGATTTCATTTTCAAAATTGAAAAAATATGGAGTGTTAGATTAACAATTTACAATTCAAATGATACATAAATCCAATCATTTATTTTCTTAGAAAATAATAAACCGACATGGTTTGTGCAGTAATAAGTGACATTGTGATATTGTTTTTTCTGTCACCAAATCCAATGGAATAATGAAGATAATCTAAAGACTTTATCACCTGCATCGGCTTCGGACTGCAGTTGTAAATTTCTCAATCTCACAAAATTAGGCACAAAAGAGAAAGCCAAAATAAAAATTCTGCTCCTTCATGCCCCACATCTTTGTTTCCTCAACTTAAGTATAACCCACACCAGTGCAACCAGTTACACAAAGATTCCATTACTGTGACTTGTTAAATATAAATTTCTTGTTTGAACATACAATGTAGCAAAATAGTGTGTAAGTCTGCTGTAGAGTGCAAAAGGCACAAAGAGCAGATTTGTGAGAGCAGTCAGCAACTGCTTCCTACAGGCACTTAAAAGAACTTAAGGATACTCAGGGGTAGTTATTGTGCAGTACTGGTACTCAACTGACAGTGAGCAAATGGAAGCCAGAAGATACCAAAAAACACAAATTATCCTCTTCTGCTAAAATATTGGCTGCATCTATATAAGTAACAAAAGTCACGTTTGAAACACCTGAAAACTTTTGAAAAGTCAGTAAGTTGGTAAGAGTTAATTTCTATTTGCTCAGCATTACTCTTCAATATAATTGATTACTTTATGGACCCCTCAATAAAATTATCTCCACAACAACATTCACACAGATGATATGACAAACCCAATCATTATGATTGTGTTATGTCACCACTGTGAAAACTCCACCGAGGAGTCTGTATCATATACATTCATTCAAATAGTTGCATTATTTTCAGGAAAATTAAGATAATGGCAGAAGGGTGTTCTGGCTGTTCTGGAAAGGATTTATTTGAAACAGACTTCTGAATCTACAAGTACATGATATATAAAATATGCTGTTCTAGGATGGTGACTGAGAATGTGTCCCTTAACCTTTTAGGCAAACTTCAGATCGGCACTAGATATTCCCTCAGGTTGACCAGCAGCAGTGTCTCTTGTAAGTGGAGCCTAGGATCCTTCCAATTTAGAGTTTAGCTTTACTGCTCAATATCTAGAGTTACACATATGTGATCAAAAGGTGAAATAAGCTGCCCCATTGACAAACTGGTATGAGAACTGGATACTGTAATCTCAGTGCCACAGTATGTATGCACTTAAATCTCTCAGAAGGCAAGCTAACAAGCAGTTGAATGTGTTGAGGCCAATTGTACCAAAATGTAGAAATTCATGCTTAGTACGTCATTTTTATCAACAGATTAAATCCTAAATTCAAAACATGAAAATTTAGATAAGTACAACAATAGTAAAGGAATGGACTGCAGATTAAAACATTAATTTTCCAATGTAAATATTAGCAGATATAAAACCCATTTACATACTTGCAGATTATTTCTTGATAAACTTGTGATCATAAAAATCCTTATTATAAATGTGACCACTGAGGAATAGCATGCAACACATGAATAGTTATTGCTCTTACCAACAGATCATGGCAAAAACAAAAATGAATCCAAAACTGATTAAGTCCCCCAAATAGAAACAGAGTTAACCTCAAATAATGTGACCACAGACTGCATTAGTCAGTAATTATACACCAATCATTATTATTTCAATGTAAAATGTGATTGAACATCGACAGGTAGCATCGCCTTTGGACTTCATCATGACGATCGATACTAGCAAAGCAAATATGAGGAAAAAATGAAATGGGAACAATGAAATTCACTGACGAAAAGACCTGCCTCCCTATTGCATGAAATAGCATAAAAATATGGCAGTTTTGATCTTTTGTGAATCTGAACCCAAAGATCCCTTGACATTTGCACAACCACAACCATTTTACTAATTTGTTCGCTAGTCTGAGTAACTACCTTTAACCCCTACTGTGTTTACTGGGCAGTATGCTATCCATTCTGCTAACTGTTCCTGATTAGATTGATCAATCTCATATAACGTATCTCAATCAATTTGGATTTTGTTGCTATCTTAATGTCAGTTACTCTTTTTTCTACTGTCAGTATATTACTCTAAGTAGTTCAGCTGTCCCTTCTTTCTTTCTTTTCCTTTAAAAAACATAATATCCTGCAATATTTAACAGCCAAACCTATTATTCATGCAGTCAAGTTTTATTTGTCCCAATTACATTTGTTTTTTTCTTTGCATTATTGCCTCCAATTCTCTGTTTTAATCAAGTTTATAATTTCAAACAAGGTGATCGCCTTGCAGCAACAACTGATGCAGTACGCTAAAGGGGTAATTTGTGATCCTCTGCCACTAACATGGGAGTCATGTTCGTAAGGAGAACAGGCCATCGTCACGATTCTGTGACTCTTAAGCACTTAGAAATTCAACTTCCCAAAAGCATCCCACAATCTTGGAATTTCAAGGAACTGAAAGTTACAGAGAAACTGCGAAGACTGACTTTTCAGGAGCAAACTTTTGTGGAAATGCCAGTACACAGTGAAATCATTACCTTATCATCCAAAATAATTCTCAGTCAGAAGGGGCCGGTAAAAAAAAAAAGAATCCGTCCTGATGTTCTAAACAAATTTCTGTATTCCTAGTTTTAAAAGGAAACCCACAAAGGACAATCTTCGGAAACAATGTTCATTCGGCAATAATGTTTCAGGCTTTTTCAAACTCACAATGGGCAGGCAGTTGGATTTTTCTTAAGAATCGTGAATTTACTCACAGGTTAGACAAACAAGCAGAGTTCGGACGACAAGATCGCAAAGTAGCTTCCATCTCTGAGGTACTTGTGCAGAAACAGCTGGAAGAATGATCTCTGCTGGGACATAGTACTGGATTGTGTAAGTTATCAAGATCCCAAAGGAGTAAAGGATTTTCACCAGTTGGTATAACCTAGAGAAGAAGTAATGACACGTCACAAGGGCACAACAGGTCTGTGATGCTGGAACGTAATAAAACAGTTTTGTGTTACTGTTGCAAATATATAAGAACTTTGGAACAAGAATATTGTAACAAGATTTCTAACTATGAAAGAAATAAAAATGCAAGAAAGGGGTTTCATCCATGATAATGACCTCTTTTCTCTTCATCCCAAAATCAGTTAATAAAGGTTAGGTATTAAATTTAAAGAAAAGATGTGAAATGCCTCAAAGATTAATGGTAGCCCAGAAGATTTGGAAAAACATTGAAACTGAAAAAAACAGAAGGAGAGAAATTGAAGGAAAACTAGCAAGAAATATTAAAATAAAAGGTCAAATCTTCTACAAGAATATAAAAAGGAACAGAGTAACTAAAGTGAGCATTTGTCTCTTAGAGGGTTAAGACGGGAAGATAATAATGGAACAAGAAACAACAGAGACATTGAGTCATTATTTTGCATCCATCTTCATAGTAGAAGAGTAGTAGGAAACAGGTGGTAAAAGGGGGGGGGGGGGGGAAGGAACTTAAAATAAGCACAATCATTAGAAAAAAGTATCAGATAAACTAATGGGACTGCAGTCCTCTGGACTTGATGGTTTACATCCTGGGTTTTAAAGCAAGTGGCTGCTGAGATAGTGGATGTTCCAAACTTTCCAAATTCCAGCGTTTTGGAAAGCACTGTTCAACAAAGGAGGGAGACAGAAAGCAGGAACTATATAGGTCCTTTGGGAAAATGCTAAAATATATTAAGGAGCAAGTAACAGAGCACTTAGAAAATCATAGTACAATCAGTGTTAGAGGTGATATATTAACACCTCCAGGTGGATAGAGGATCGGCAAACTAACAGGACACAGAGAGTCGGAATAAAAGGATCATTTTCAGGTTGGCAAACTATAACTTAAAGGAGTACCTCAAAAGATCAGTGTTGGGAACTCAGCTAGTTATGACCTATATTAATGACTTGGATTGTCTACATTATAGCCAAATTTGAAAATGCAAAGATTGGTAGTGAAGCAATTTATGAAGAAACAAAGAGTCTGCAAAGGGATATAGATGGATGAAGTAAATACAATTGGTAAATGGAGTAGAATGTGGGAAAATATGTTGTCCACTTTGGCAGAAAGAAAAAAAAGAGTAGAATATTATTTAAGTGGGCTGCAGCAGAGAGAGATCTGGATTTCCTTCCATATGAAAGTTGGCATGCAAGTGTAGCAAGTATTAGGAAAGAAGATGAAATGTTGGTGTTTACTGTAAGGGGATGAAGTATAAAAGAAAGAAAGTCTTACTACAGATGTACAAGGCATTGGTGAGACCGCACTTGTAGCATGGCGTAGTTTTGTTCACCATCCTATGGGCAGGATTATACTTGCATTGGAAGCAGTTCAGAGAATGTTCACTAGGCTGATACTGGGAGAAGGATTTGTCTTATGATGAAAGGTTGAGTCGAAAAGAATGAGGTGATTTTATTGAAACATACAAGATTCTAAGGGGGTTTGACAGAAAAGATGCTGGGAGGATGTTTCCACTCATGGAGGAATCTAGCACTGGCCACAGTTTCAAAACAAGGGATCTCCCACTTAAGATAGAGATGAGGTGGATTTTCTTAAAGGGTGATAGTCTTTGAAATTCTCTTCCACAGAGAGCAGTGGAAGTGGAGTCATTGAATAAGGCCGGGTTCGACAGGTTTTGATCAACAATGAAGTTGAATGTTATGGGGGATAGGAAAGCGAAGTTGAAGCCACAATCACATCAGGCATGATCTAATCAAATGGTGGAGCAGATACTTGATGGGCCAAATGGGCTACTTTTGCTCCTATTTCTCATAGAATCAGAATCCCTACAGTGCAGGAAGCCATTTGACTTATTGAGTCTGCACTAAACCTCTGAAAGAGCACCCTACCTAGGCCAAATCCTCCATCCCATCCCCGTAACGCCACCTAGGGGCAATTTGGCATGGCCAATCCACCTAACCTGCACACTGCACATCTTTGGACTGTGGGAGGAAACCCACGCAGACCCGAGATCGGAATCGAACCCAGGTCCCTGGCACTGTGAGGCAGCAGTGCTAACCACGGTGTCACCGTGCCACCCATGATCCTCTTGATATTGTATTCCACTGACTGAAAAGACCCACTAGAAGTAGCGTCGCAGTAGTGCACAATCAGGTAGAAGTGACTCTGGGAGTCCACAACATTGCCTGCAGACCCTATAAATTCTCATAGCTTCAGGTCAAACATGGGCAAGGAAATCTCCTACTGATCACCACCTACCACTATTCCTCAACTCAAGAATTAGTAGTCCTCCATGTTGAACATATGGCAGAAAAGGCACAGAATGGTCTCTGGGCAGGGGTTTCAAGTGCTCTTTAGCACCACGACTGACCAAGTCTTAAAGATATACCTGCAAGTCTGGACCTGTGCCAGAAAGTGAAAAACCAACATGAGAGGAAAACCTAACCCATATAGAAACATAGGAAAAAGGAGTGGGGGTCAGCCATTGAGGCAGTCAAGCCTGCGCTAATACTCAAAACAGATCCTGAGATTGTGCCCTGGTGGTTCTGAACTCACCAGCCAGGGAAAGATCCTATTGTCACGGACAAGCGAGAGACAAACCTGAACTTTTTTATTTTCTCACTGTGTCCGTACGTGGATATGTTTGGATTTTTTAAAACCCGGTTTGTGATGCCAATTTTAAAGTGATTGGCAGCAAAGGCTCTTTAAATCAGGAGTGTGACTTATTCATATATTCAAACCCAGGTGAATGGTAGCAGCTTCATACTCACAAGCACACAGTAAGAAGATAGGAAAGAGGAATTTTTGCAACTATGAATAACTTAAAAGAGAAATAGCAACAGATATAGATCAGTTCACATTATTGCTAGAGTCCAGAAAGTCAAGAGTCCAGTGAGGGGTCCTTTACTAGGAGTTATATTTCAGATGGGTTCAGCCAGCTTAAACTGGAATTGCAGAATTCCTTTAAAGCTTATAGTGATGCAGTGAGATGAGTTTGGTATAAAGAGACTTGGTCTGTTTAGAAGGCAATGGCAGGAATCTTCCAGAGAAACAGGCATCAAGAAGGATTGGACGTGATGCAGGCTGTTGGTCAGCCTGGAGTTCTTTGCAGGGTGGAGGTTAAACAGCAAACGGAGTTGCTAGAATGTAATATTAAAGTTTTCCAAAGGCTAAAAGCTTAGGGGTCATGTGATGCTGCTGATTAATGAGTCAGTTGCAGGCTAGCTTCTATGCCACTGGTCAAAATCCATTGTTCACCTTAGGAGATAGAAGGTGGCTATCAGTGCATCTGAAGGTATAATCAATGGTTCTCTCTTGCCAAAGTAAATGAATTAATAGCACACATTGAAGTAAATAAATATTATCTGATAGCTACAGAGTGTGGCTGCAGGGCGACAAGGATTGGATCCTGGTTCATGACGTTCAAGAAGAATCAGAAGTGAGGTGATGGTGGTGCTCTAGCACTGTTAATCAAGATGGCATTGGTGCAATAGATAGAGATGACGTTGGTCAGGAGATCATGATGTAGAATCAGTTTGGCTGGTGATGAGGAATAGTAAGGGAAACAAGTTACTAGTGGGAGTAGTCTACAGACCCCCGAACAGTAACCACAATGTAAGACAAAGTATACAAGGTGAAATATTGGGTACTTCTGATAAAAGGATGTTAACAATGATAGGTGATTTCAATCTATACATAAACTGGAAAAATCAGATTGGCAGTAGTAACCTGCATGAGGAGTTCAAAGAATGCGTTTGAGATAGCAGCACATTCTGGAACCAGTTAGAGCAGGTTATATTAGAATTTGTCTTGTGTAATTTAACAGCATTAATTAATAGCCTCAGAGTAATAGCACCCCTTAGTAGCAATGACCACATGATCGAAATTTATGCGAAAAAGTGTGGGTCTAAGACTAGTATTTTAAGCTTATGTGGGCATAGAAGCTGACCTAGCTGAAGTGAACTGAGAAACTATATTAGAAGACAGATTAAGAGAGAAGCAATGGCAGATATTTAAGTGGATATTTCCAAATATTCATAATAATATTCCCACTATAAAGGACAATTCTAAGGGGGGAATGGGCACCAATTATCTGGGGTTAACTAAAGTAGTTAAGGAAAGCATCAAGGAAAATTCAGATCACGTCGCAAAGATGAGGGGAAGAGCAGATGATTGGTCAGAATATAAAGAACAACAGAATGACTGGAAGGTTAATCTGTAGAAAGAAATTACAGCATATGGGGAAGCTGGCTAGAAAAGTAAAAATGAATAGCAAGAGTTTCTACAGTATTTAAAAAGGAAAAAAAGCAAAGTGAGTGTGGTCCTCCAGGGAGTGCCAGGAGAGAGTTAATAGTAGATAATACGGAAATGGTAGATGAAATGAACAAACATTTTGCTTGTGTTGACTATTGAGGATGAAAAAAACATTCCAGTAAATCAGGAGGTGGAACAGGTGGAAATTCTGGAAAGGTTCCATCAAATTGGAAAATAGAATATATCAAGGAGGGAGGGACACATAAAACAGGAAACTACAGATGTCTGTCATGGGAAGTTTTTAGAATCAATCATTAAGAAGGTTTTAGCTGGGCACTTAGAAAAACGCAAAGTAATCGGGAAGAGTCATAGAACATAGAACATAACAGCGCAGTACAGGCCCTTCGGCCCTCGATGTTGCGCCGACCTGTGAAACCACTCTAAAGCCCATTTACACTATTCCCTTATCGTCCATATGTCTATCCAATGACCATTTGAATACCCTTAGTGTTGGCGAGTCCACTACTGTTGCTGGCAGGGCATTCCACACCCTTACTACTCTCTGAGTAAAGAACCTACCTCTGACGTCTGTCTTATATCTATCTCCCCTCAATTTAAAGCTATGTCCCCTCGTGCTAGACATCACCATCCAAGGAAAAAGGCTCTCACTGTCCACCCTATCCAATCCTCTGATCATCTTGTATGCCTCAATTAAGTCACCTCTTAACCTTCTTCTCTCTAACGAAAACAGCATCAAGTCCCTCAGCCTTTCCTCATAAGATCTTCCCTCCATACCAGGCAACATTCTGGTAAATCTCCTCTGCACCCTTTCTAATGCTTCCACATCCTTCGTATAATGCGGTGACCAGAATTGCACGCAATACTCCAAATGCGGCCGCACCAGAGTTTTGTACAGCTGCAACATGACCTCGTGGCTCCGAAACTCAATCCCTCTACCAATAAAAGCTAACACACCATACGCCTTCTTAACAACCCTTTCAACCTGAGTCAGCATGGTTTTGTGAAAAGGATAACATTCAACCAATTTATTGGAGCTCTTTGAAGCGGTAACAGGTGCTGTGAATAATGGAGAGCCTGTAGATGTACCGTACTTAGATTTCCAGAAGGTATTTGAAAGGGTACCACATCAAAGATTATTGCAGAAAATAAATGTTCATGGTTCTGGGGGTAACATTGGAGTTTGGAAGAGTGGGGGGGGGGGGGCAACTTGATTGAAATATAAAGTCCTGAATGGTCTTGACAAGGTAGATATGGCAAGGATGTTTCCACTTGTGGGTGAGCACAGAACCAGGGATCTAACCATCTCCCCTTACAATTCAATGCATTAACCCCCACCATCAACATGCTGGGCATTACTATTGAGAGACTTCACTGGGGCTGTCATACAAATACGGTAACAGAAGAGGTCAGAGGCTGGGAATTCTGTGGTGAGTAACTCACCTCCCGACTCCCCAAAGCATGTCCACCTTCTACAACCAACACGTCAGGAGTGTGAAGGAATATTTGCCACATTCCTAGGTAAGGACAGCTCCAATATCACTCAAGCTCAACGCTACCCAGAATAAAGCAGCCCATTCATCAGCTTAAACATTCACTCCCAGTGGCAGCATTGGGCACTATCAATAAGGTATATTTCAGCCATTCACCAGGATTCCTTTGACAGCACTTTCCAAACCCACGACCTCTACCACCTAGAACAAGGGCAGCAGACGTATGAGAACACCACTACCTGCATGTTCCCTCCCTGTCACACAACATCCTGACTTAGAACTGCATCGCCGTTCCTTCACTGCTGTTGGGTCAAAACCGAGAACACTCTCTCTATAAGCACGAACAGTGTACCTAAACTGCATGGACAGCAGTGATTCCAGAAGACAGCACGACTGCCACCAGTGTCTAAGGGGGCAATTAGGAATTTGCAACAAATGCTGGCCTTGCAAGGGGGATGTTCACATCCCAAGGACAATTTTTTTTTTTTTTTTTTAAATCAACTCTCTTGTTCTTTTCCTGATAAGCCATTCAATATCTCTCCTTTTCTGAATTGAAACCACAAAAGCCCACATTTATATGATGGTCTGTAATCAGTATCAGGTACCAACGAAAAGGTGCTCTACAACGGCTTTGCCAGAAAACGAAACTGCGAGTGAACTCTCAGTTACTAAGAGAGACAGCTTTTATGCAACAAATGCGTTTTTTGCATCCTTGACTTTCTTTAAATTTCAAACATTTTAAAAGAACAAATGGGAGAAGTAGAAGTATATAGAGAGGAAAAACATTGTTGGAGTGAAAGGAGAAGGGAACAAGCAGGCAACCAAAGGCTCAAATGACACCTGGTCTAGATCATGCAAATTATGTTGTGCTAAAGAAATGTAATTCAGAAACTTCGCTGGCAGTTTATTTGAAGTAGATCCTCCACTTAGTGCAGATTGTCTATTGTCTTCGAGTGACAGCTATTCAGTTTGAACTAATCAATTTAACTGTCACTAAATATGCATGTAGAATTCTGCACGTTTATTGAAATTAGACCAGATGCCAAGTCTTTCAAAAACTGTTGATTTTTATTGATCATGAATATTTCAAAAGCATAAGTCACATGAATGAAACCCAAAAGAAATAAATGTGTACGTACACGTACATAAAAAGCAAGAGGGTAGCCAGGGAAAGGGTTGGCCCACTGAAGGATAGGCAAGGGAATCTATGTGTGGAGCCAGAGGAAATGGGCGAGGTACTAAATGAATACTTTGCATCAGTATTCACCAAAGAGAAGGAATTGGTAGATGTTGAGTCTGGAGAAGGGGGTGTAGATAGCCTGGGTCACATTGTGATCCAAAAAGACGAGGTGTTGGGTGTCTTAAAAAATATTAAGGTAGATAAGTCCCCAGGGCCTGATGGGATCTACCCCAGAATACTGAAGGAGGCTGGAGAGGAAATTGCTGAGGCCTTGACAGAAATCTTTAGATCCTCGCTGTCTTCAGGGGATGTCCCGGAGGACTGGAGAATAGCCAATGATGTTCCTCTGTTTAAGAAGGGTAGCAAGGATAATCCCGGGAACTACAGGCCGGTGAGCCTTACTTCAGTGGTAGGGAAATTACTGGAGAGAATTCTACGAGACAGGATCTACTCCCATTTGGAAGCAAATGGACGTATTAGTGAGAGGCAGCACGGTTTTGTGAAGGGGAGGTCGTGTCTCACTAACTTGATAGAGTTTTTCGAGGAGGTCACTAAGATGATTGATGCAGGTAGGGCAGTAGATGTTGTCTATATGGACTTCAGTAAGGCCTTTGACAAGGTCCCTCATGGTAGACTAGTACAAAAGGTGAAGTCACACGGGATCAGGGGTGAGCTGGCAAGGTGGATACAGAACTGGCTAGGCCATAGAAGGCAGAGAGTAGCAATGGAGGGATGCTTTTCTAATTGGAGGGCTGTGACCAGTGGTGTTCCACAGGGATCAGTGCTGGGACCTTTGCTCTTTGTAGTATATATAAATGATTTGGAGGAAAATGTAACTGGTCTGATTAGTAAGTTTGCAGACGACACAAAGGTTGGTGGAATTGCGGATAGCGATGAGGACTGTCGGAGGATACAGCAGGATTTAGATTGTCTGGAGACTTGTGCGGAGAGATGGCAGATGGAGTTTAATCCGGACAAATGTGAGGTAATGCATTTTGGAAGGTCTAATGCAGGTAGGGAATATACAGTGAATGGTAGAACCCTCAAGAGTATTGAAAGTCAAAGAGATCTAGGAGTACAGGTCCACAGGTCATTGAAAGGGGCAACACAGGTGGAGAAGGTAGTCAAGAAGGCATACAGCATGCTTGCCTTCATTGGCCGGGGCATTGAGTATAAGAATTGGCAAGTCATGTTACAGCTGTATAGAACCTTAGTTAGGCCACACTTGGAGTATAGTGTTCAATTCTGGTCGCCACACTACCAGAAGGATGTGGAGGCTTTAGAGAGGGTGCAGAAGAGATTTACCAGAATGTTGCCTGGTATGGAGGGCATTAGCTATGAGGAGCGGTTGAATAAACTCGGTTTGTTCTCACTGGAACAAAGGAGGTTGAGGGGAGACCTGATAGAGGTATATAAAATTATGAGGGGCATAGACAGAGTGGATAGTCAGAGGCTTTTCCCCAGGGTAGAGGGGTCAATTACTAGGGGGCATAGGTTTAAGGTGAGAGGGGCAAGGTTAAGAGTAGATGTACGAGGCAAGTTTTTTATGCAGAGGGTAGTGGGTGCCTGGAACTCGCTACCGGAGGAGGTTGTGGAAGCAGGGACGATCGTGACATTTAAGGGGCATCTTGATAAATATATGAATAGGATGGGAATAGAAGGATACGGACCCAGGAAGTGTAGAAGATTGTAGTTTAGTCGGGCAGCATGGTCGGCACGGGCTTGGAGGGCCGAAGGGCCTGTTCCTGTGCTGTACATTTCTTTGTTCTTTGTTCTTGTATTTGACACTTGTAAAATTCAAGTCCCAACAATTGGTGCTTAACACGTAGAAGGATCTATAAAAAATGCGAACTTCACATTATCGCAGGCATCATCAAATTCGGGGGCGCGACCCACGGGTGGGTCACGGGCGGGTGTCGGGAGGGTCGCGGAGCCATCCATCGCAGCGCTCCCAATCACGCAAATCTGTGCGCAATAGCCACAGCAGCCGGCTTTTAATAACGCCGGCTGCAAGCGGCCTTCAAAATGGCCGCAAGCATGTAAAATAAATGCGGCCGCACTGCGCATGCGTGCCAGATCATCGGCGCGCATGTGCAGTGCGGCCGCTTTTTTTTTTTTTTGAAACGGTCTCTGCTTTCTGTTTTACAAGTTCGGGGGGGAGGGGATTTATTCATTTATTTTATCCATTTAAGTTTTATTTTTTTCATTTAATTTACTCATTTTATTTTATTTTTTTACAAGTTCGGGGGGGGGGGGTTTATTTGATAAAATTTTACAGGACAAAAATGCAGAACTTTGGACAGATGGAGACTCCATGCTTTCCGACACCGGAAGGCTTCACCTTCATCCAACAGGTTCCATTGGAGGAGCGTGTACGAGGGCCAAAGGGTACCCAAAACCATTTCCTCCATTTCTATCAGCAGCAAACAAGGTAAGAGAAAATGGTGGGTCGCGCAGGTCGGCCGGCGTGGGTCGCGCAGGTCGGCCGGCGTGGGTCGCGCAGGTCGGCCGGCGTGGGTCGCGCAGGTCGGCCGGCGTGGGTCGCGCAGGTCGGCCGGCGTGGGTCGCGCAGGTCGGCCGGCGTGGGTCGCGCAGGTCGGCCGGCGTGGGTCGCGCAGGTCGGCCGGCGTGGGTCGCGCAGGTCGGCCGGCGTGGGTCGCGCAGGTCGGCCGGCGTGGGTCGCGCAGGTCGGCCGGCGTGGGTCGCGCAGGTCGGCCGGCGTGGGTCGCGCAGGTCGGCCGGCGTGGGTCGCGCAGGTCGGCCGGCGTGGGTCGCGCAGGTCGGCCGGCGTGGGTCGCGCAGGTCGGCCGGCGTGGGTCGCGCAGGTCGGCCGGCGTGGGTCGCGCAGGTCGGCCGGCGTGGGTCGCGCAGGTCGGCCGGCGTGGGTCGCGCAGGTCGGCCGGCGTGGGTCGCGCAGGTCGGCCGGCGTGGGTCGCGCAGGTCGGCCGGCGTGGGTCGCGCAGGTCGGCCGGCGTGGGTCGCGCAGGTCGGCCGGCGTGGGTCGCGCAGGTCGGCCGGCGTGGGTCGCGCAGGTCGGCCGGCGTGGGTCGCGCAGGTCGGCCGGCGTGGGTCGCGCAGGTCGGCCGGCGTGGGTCGCGCAGGTCGGCCGGCGTGGGTCGCGCAGGTCGGCCGGCGTGGGTCGCGCAGGTCGGCCGGCGTGGGTCGCGCAGGTCGGCCGGCGTGGGTCGCGCAGGTCGGCCGGCGTGGGTCGCGCAGGTCGGCCGGCGTGGGTCGCGCAGGTCGGCCGGCGTGGGTCGCGCAGGTCGGCCGGCGTGGGTCGCGCAGGTCGGCCGGCGTGGGTCGCGCAGGTCGGCCGGCGTGGGTCGCGCAGGTCGGCCGGCGTGGGTCGCGCAGGTCGGCCGGCGTGGGTCGCGCAGGTCGGCCGGCGTGGGTCGCGCAGGTCGGCCGGCGTGGGTCGCGCAGGTCGGCCGGCGTGGGTCGCGCAGGTCGGCCGGCGTGGGTCGCGCAGGTCGGCCGGCGTGGGTCGCGCAGGTCGGCCGGCGTGGGTCGCGCAGGTCGGCCGGCGTGGGTCGCGCAGGTCGGCCGGCGTGGGTCGCGCAGGTCGGCCGGCGTGGGTCGCGCAGGTCGGCCGGCGTGGGTCGCGCAGGTCGGCCGGCGTGGGTCGCGCAGGTCGGCCGGCGTGGGTCGCGCAGGTCGGCCGGCGTGGGTCGCGCAGGTCGGCCGGCGTGGGTCGCGCAGGTCGGCCGGCGTGGGTCGCGCAGGTCGGCCGGCGTGGGTCGCGCAGGTCGGCCGGCGTGGGTCGCGCAGGTCGGCCGGCGTGGGTCGCGCAGGTCGGCCGGCGTGGGTCGCGCAGGTCGGCCGGCGTGGGTCGCGCAGGTCGGCCGGCGTGGGTCGCGCAGGTCGGCCGGCGTGGGTCGCGCAGGTCGGCCGGCGTGGGTCGCGCAGGTCGGCCGGCGTGGGTCGCGCAGGTCGGCCGGCGTGGGTCGCGCAGGTCGGCCGGCGTGGGTCGCGCAGGTCGGCCGGCGTGGGTCGCGCAGGTCGGCCGGCGTGGGTCGCGCAGGTCGGCCGGCGTGGGTCGCGCAGGTCGGCCGGCGTGGGTCGCGCAGGTCGGCCGGCGTGGGTCGCGCAGGTCGGCCGGCGTGGGTCGCGCAGGTCGGCCGGCGTGGGTCGCGCAGGTCGGCCGGCGTGGGTCGCGCAGGTCGGCCGGCGTGGGTCGCGCAGGTCGGCCGGCGTGGGTCGCGCAGGTCGGCCGGCGTGGGTCGCGCAGGTCGGCCGGCGTGGGTCGCGCAGGTCGGCCGGCGTGGGTCGCGCAGGTCGGCCGGCGTGGGTCGCGCAGGTCGGCCGGCGTGGGTCGCGCAGGTCGGCCGGCGTGGGTCGCGCAGGTCGGCCGGCGTGGGTCGCGCAGGTCGGCCGGCGTGGGTCGCGCAGGTCGGCCGGCGTGGGTCGCGCAGGTCGGCCGGCGTGGGTCGCGCAGGTCGGCCGGCGTGGGTCGCGCAGGTCGGCCGGCGTGGGTCGCGCAGGTCGGCCGGCGTGGGTCGCGCAGGTCGGCCGGCGTGGGTCGCGCAGGTCGGCCGGCGTGGGTCGCGCAGGTCGGCCGGCGTGGGTCGCGCAGGTCGGCCGGCGTGGGTCGCGCAGGTCGGCCGGCGTGGGTCGCGCAGGTCGGCCGGCGTGGGTCGCGCAGGTCGGCCGGCGTGGGTCGCGCAGGTCGGCCGGCGTGGGTCGCGCAGGTCGGCCGGCGTGGGTCGCGCAGGTCGGCCGGCGTGGGTCGCGCAGGTCGGCCGGCGTGGGTCGCGCAGGTCGGCCGGCGTGGGTCGCGCAGGTCGGCCGGCGTGGGTCGCGCAGGTCGGCCGGCGTGGGTCGCGCAGGTCGGCCGGCGTGGGTCGCGCAGGTCGGCCGGCGTGGGTCGCGCAGGTCGGCCGGCGTGGGTCGCGCAGGTCGGCCGGCGTGGGTCGCGCAGGTCGGCCGGCGTGGGTCGCGCAGGTCGGCCGGCGTGGGTCGCGCAGGTCGGCCGGCGTGGGTCGCGCAGGTCGGCCGGCGTGGGTCGCGCAGGTCGGCCGGCGTGGGTCGCGCAGGTCGGCCGGCGTGGGTCGCGCAGGTCGGCCGGCGTGGGTCGCGCAGGTCGGCCGGCGTGGGTCGCGCAGGTCGGCCGGCGTGGGTCGCGCAGGTCGGCCGGCGTGGGTCGCGCAGGTCGGCCGGCGTGGGTCGCGCAGGTCGGCCGGCGTGGGTCGCGCAGGTCGGCCGGCGTGGGTCGCGCAGGTCGGCCGGCGTGGGTCGCGCAGGTCGGCCGGCGTGGGTCGCGCAGGTCGGCCGGCGTGGGTCGCGCAGGTCGGCCGGCGTGGGTCGCGCAGGTCGGCCGGCGTGGGTCGCGCAGGTCGGCCGGCGTGGGTCGCGCAGGTCGGCCGGCGTGGGTCGCGCAGGTCGGCCGGCGTGGGTCGCGCAGGTCGGCCGGCGTGGGTCGCGCAGGTCGGCCGGCGTGGGTCGCGCAGGTCGGCCGGCGTGGGTCGCGCAGGTCGGCCGGCGTGGGTCGCGCAGGTCGGCCGGCGTGGGTCGCGCAGGTCGGCCGGCGTGGGTCGCGCAGGTCGGCCGGCGTGGGTCGCGCAGGTCGGCCGGCGTGGGTCGCGCAGGTCGGCCGGCGTGGGTCGCGCAGGTCGGCCGGCGTGGGTCGCGCAGGTCGGCCGGCGTGGGTCGCGCAGGTCGGCCGGCGTGGGTCGCGCAGGTCGGCCGGCGTGGGTCGCGCAGGTCGGCCGGCGTGGGTCGCGCAGGTCGGCCGGCGTGGGTCGCGCAGGTCGGCCGGCGTGGGTCGCGCAGGTCGGCCGGCGTGGGTCGCGCAGGTCGGCCGGCGTGGGTCGCGCAGGTCGGCCGGCGTGGGTCGCGCAGGTCGGCCGGCGTGGGTCGCGCAGGTCGGCCGGCGTGGGTCGCGCAGGTCGGCCGGCGTGGGTCGCGCAGGTCGGCCGGCGTGGGTCGCGCAGGTCGGCCGGCTGGTAAATATGGGCCCCCGGAAAAAAAGTTTGAAGAACACTGCATTATCGTGTGTAATTCTCTTTAAACCATTAATTTTAAAAACAAAAATTAGTTTCCATTGTCTAGTAACTCTACAAATTGCTCCCTAACAGATTCAGATCAAGGGACTGAGTCATAAGCATTTCATAATTCCCAAATTGCAGTCACGCATAATTAGTTCTTTCATTGCCAAAGTTGATGCTAACCTTCAGTGGAGTGCAAAGGGCAAACAAAACATCAAAACTATTATTGCTCAACAAGAAGCAGTTAAAAATTATTTTTTAAATTATAGAATAAACTCAATCTCACTTTAAACACTGGAACTATGTCGAGGTTTTGGTAGCAATATGTCTAAACTAAGTTAATTTCATTAATAAAAACAGTAAAAACTGCAGCCCACAAGATTGCACACAGCCATATTCCCACAACAACCAATTAAAATGGAATATGCTAAAAAAAAAATTGCATTCAATCTCTTGAAAACACAGTCTCCAATGAATTCAGCTATCTCAGTTCTTACAAATTAAATTAATCATGTGGAAGCTCTTATCTTTTATCAGTATTCCGGCAATGGTATCAGACAGAGTTAAGAATGTTTACCCAGACTTCTTTAAAGAGTAGAATGAACTATACTACAATTAGTATTGTCACTATCCAACCCAATGCACCATGATAGGGAGCCCTCAGGGGATGAGGTATGGACAGTATTCAAGCAAAATTCTGAAAAACTGCTCAAAGGGCGCACGGTCGCGCAGTGGTTAGCACTGCTGCCTACGGCGCTGAGGACCCGTTTTGGATCCAGACCCTGGGTCACTGTCCGTGTGGAGTTTGCACATTCTCCTCGTGTCTGCGTGGGTTTCACCCCCACAACCCAAAGATGTACATGGTAGGTGGATTGGCCACGCTAAATTGCCTCTTAATTGGAAAAACATAATTGTGTACTTTTCTCCCCTGCTCGAAGAAAAGGCAGAAATGGTCTTGGGAGTCAATGAAATGAATGATGACTCATCGTGGAGCCCTTTAAGACTGGAGAACCGGATTTTGTTTGAAGCAAGCACATAGGCCCCGATATTGATGGGGGCAGGTTGTGGGGAAGCAGTGGAGGAGCTTTGGTTCACAACGCTGTGCAGAGTTTTAACACATCCAGTATTTTCTTTTAAACAGATTTCCGACCCAAAAATCCACCTAACTCCATTGAGTAGTGAGTAAGGAATCCAGAGATGGAATTTTGGATGGGGAGATCTGTTCCAATAGCAAAAAAGGTGGTGGCTTGGTGGACTTTGGGAAGCACCCATACATTCCCCTGGTCCATAAGCACCACTGTAAGCGCACACACTTGTTCCCCAGAGCTATTTTCGGCTGCCTTCAGGCTTCCTAAGGACAGAGAAATCCAGCCACCACAGGGTTAATCCTGCAAATTATGTTAAATATGAGGCTTTCAGCCTTTTTACAATATTTAAATAGTGAATTACCCTGCTACTTATATTTCTTCATTTGACTTTTGTGAAGTTGTCAACTTACGGCAGCATGGTAGCACAATGATTAGCAAAGTTGCTTCACAGCTCCAGGGTCCCAGGTTCAATACCCGGCTTGGGTCACTGTCTGTGCGGAGTCTGCATGTTCTCCCAGTGTCTGTGTGGGTTTCCTCTGGGTGCTCCGGTTTCCTCCCACAGTCCAAAGACGTGCAGGTTAGGTGGATTGGCCATGCTAAATTGCCCTTGGTGTCCAAAAAGGTTGGGTGGAGTTACTGGGTTACAGGGATAGGTTGGAGGTGTGGGCTTAAGTGGGTGCTCTTTCCAAGGGCCTGCAAACGCGATGGGCCGAATGGCCTCCTTCTGCACTGTAAATTCTATTCTATTAGTGCCCGTATCATGAACCTTGAAGAAAGGAAAACTCATCAGATTGCACAGTTGAAGCTCTACATCACCACAACCTCTCGCAATCCCTTCACTTTGTATTGACAGACCACTTGTCTGATATATTTGTTGCATGAGGGACAATTTTGTTTAAGAAAGATGACTGAAGTCATCATCTTTGGTTCTGCCACAAAAATGCCCAACTGATTCCATTCCCCCTCCTTGGCCTTTGCCTCAGGCTGAACCAGATTGTTCATGATGCTGGCACCCTACTCAATCCCAAGCCAAGAATCAAATCTCATAAATTACTTTCACCCCTTCCTTTGCCTGTTTCTTATCCTGTTTTAGTGTTCATTATTGTGTTTAATTTCTAAAATGGACATGGCGATCGCCATCTCTAACATCTTTCATTCCTACAACATTGCGATTCCCCTCTCTTATTGTTTCCTTCAATTTATTTTGTACTGGCGGGCTAAAAACTCCTCAGCACTGCTTTTGGTGCAATTGCAACTTTCATTTTAAATATCACAAAAGTGCCCTGCTTATTTCAATGCAGAGTACATTCAAGATTTCTAGAGGGCCGCACCTGGGTGCACCTTGAGAAAACATTGCTCTGTGTGAGATGGGGATGCATTTCACTCCCCAATTGCATCCCTTTCTAACTCTCCATTCACTGGTTGCATTGCCCCTGTCCTTGCACAACCATTTCACCACTCCCCACACATCCCACACCTGAATTTAGCTTTAATAAAAACAAAAAGTGTTGGGAAAACATGGACCTGTAGGCCTTTTTAGACCATTCAGCTCCAGGTTGAGTTCTGGAGCACTCTTCTGAACGTGAAGGCAAGGCACCAGACTTCAGGATTAGCAACCGGACAGATCATATTTTGATCTGGCTCAGCCCCACAGAGTTTTCCCCAGAGTATCCTGCAGCAATCTGGAATGCACTCACCTTCTGAAGCTCAGTCTCTCCCAGGACCATGAGACGGTGTTCGTCTCCACATTCGAGATTGCTGATTCTCCATTCACAGCTGCTCTTTATCTGCTCCCTGCAACCGCGCACATGGTTGCCATTGAGGCTTAATGGATCCACACACCCTCCCCACTCCAGTCAGCTCACAGGACCATCTGTAACTTGTTTTGCTTTCATGGAGTGCTGACCCTTGTTTTGCTGTTAACACATTCTGCTCCTCTACCTTTGCACCAATGTTAGCACCTTCTTTAGCCTTATTAAAGAGGCAGCAGATGGTAAATGCCAAGCTGTTCAAATCCCAGAAGGGAAACTTGAAACAGCTGCCCTCACATTTGTACAGTACAAGGAGAGGTTGTGAAATCCAGAAATGATGTCCAATGACTTGAGAATGTTGTAGCAAAATAAGTGTTTATTAAGAGATGTGGAAAAAAAACACAATTAAAGAATTGCATTCAAGATAAGGCAATGGTTCCACAGTGTCAATACTTTAAACAGTTCTAAACAACCTTAATTTAACTACTTTCAGAGCTAACCTTCTCCAATCTGTTAACAAACATCTTTTTAGTTTAAAGATTTCTAAAAATCCAGTAACTTTTACCACACAGTGCCTTTATTTCTGTTGGGGTTGTTTCTGAGGTTAATCAGCAGTTTGCTTTTCAAATCTGACTTTGTTCACACTGTTTGCTGGGAATTAACCAACTATTCCTGAAGTTAGCAGAGATTTAAAACAGCTACCTTCATAGGTTTCAGTATCCCCTTAAATACGCTTGTTCCTTTTGATCTCTTTGCGGCATGGTAGCACAGTGGTTAGCACTGGTGCTTCACAGCGCCAGAATCCCATATTCGATTCCCGGCTCGGGTCACTGTCTGTGCGGAGTCTGCACGTTCTCCCAGTGTCTACGTGGGTTTCCTCTGGGTGCTCCGGTTTCCTCCCACAAGTCCCGAAAGATGTGCTGTTAGGTAATTTGAACATTCTGAATTCTCCATCCGTGTACCCGAACAGGTGCCGTAGTGTGGTGACTAGGGGCTTTTCACAGTAACTTGCGGTGTTAATGTAAGCCTACTTGTGACAATAAAGATTATGACTACCCAATTTCTATAGAAAGAATCCAGAATTGATTAACATCTGTTTGCGTTAGATTTTAGAATTTAAAACAAAAATAAGCTCACTTTATTCATATCTTACCTATGACATCTTTCTTTCATCTTGATGTGGAGATGCCGGCGTTGGACTGGAGTGAGCACAATACGAAGTCTTACAACACCAGGTTAAAGTCCAACAGGTTTGTTTCAATCACTAGCTTTCGGAGCACTGCTTATTCCTCAGGTGAATGAGGAAGGATTCACCTGAGGAAGGAGCAGTGCCCCGAAAGCTAGTGATTTGAAACAAACCTGTTGGACTTCAACCTGGTATACGTTAGCCTTTTTATCACACCCCTTTAAACCTTTTTGTGGTCTCTATTCATCCCTACTAAAATGCTTTAGGTAAACATCTATTTGAAGTCTTGCTGAGCTCATTAGCGCATCAAACTCACAGTTTAAATTCACACAGCCACTCATCTCCTGCTTTAATTACCACTCACACCGGCTTAAAAACATGAACAGAATATTACCAATGGAAAATACTAAAATTTCTTGGATCACCCTGACAGATTTTCTTGACTGTCTTCAACACTACCATTTTCTGTCAATTACATCTTTGTCAATCTCTCCTGAACGTCCACCTATCTCTGAACTTCAATTCTGGGTCACCTTCTCCACATATAAAGCCAACACATCCTTCTATCACTCTTCAGCTCTGAAGCAGTAATTTGGACCGCTGAGTGTTTTAAAACGTTTCTGCTTTTATTTAAACACATATTATTGTGGGTAAGGGAGAATTGTTTAGATATTTGCAATAGCTGTGAGATGAACGAGGACAACAGTAGAAACCCAGATATCCCGTTTGAAAAATTCAGCACACATCCCAGCCAAAGTCAAACCGTCAATCCACCAATATGAATTTTTGAGCTTGAGGCAGGAACAAGGTGAATCTGTTGACAATTTCTTAAAGAGATCGAGAAAAGTAGACAGCAAGTGTAAATTCAACAAATCAGAAAGATCTGAAAAGACAAGTTCACAAACTTTAACACGAACACAGTTTTAAAATCTTTATCAAACCCGAAACCCCTTAAACAATGCTACTCAACACAGTGAATGCTTGCTATCTTTATTCCCACTTAAACAAGAAAATAGAGCATCTCAGCTCTCAATTCACCCTAAATGCCAATGGCACAGAAGAATTCTTGCTTTACAGAGTTATTTATTGATCTCTAGACATTGATGTACAGAACAGATCTGACTCCGGTCCATACCTTTGCAGAAACTATGGCTGGATTTCTTAATAAGCTGTTTCAACTGGCTTCTTTCAACTCCCCCTTGTCCTCAAACTAAATGGGCACTGCTTTAAATACAGCTAATCTCTTTAACTAATCTACAGGGAGCACTGTGTTACTTGATCTCAGTTTCAGGCAGAAACAGAACTGAACTGAAAATGCTTTCTCAAAATGCCTGATACCTTAACTCCACCCAGCAATGACATCATCTCACCAAGGTGAAAACAAATTAACTCCCCAGGGAATCTCCTTAATCATAACAAGATTGCATTAGCCGAAGCTGCTACAACAATTGATTGCACCTCTGGCTCCTAAAAGCTTTGCTCTCTTTCAAACCAAAATCCTTTAAACATGACTGCAGCAGTCAAACACATTCTAACCCAAGCTTTAACCCTTACTTCATCAAATAATTATAATTCATCACATAATATAAATCTATTCATGAAATTAACTGCTTGAAGCTTGCATATATAATATTGCAAGTACTTGTGAAATGTAATTATTCGAAACTCAAATCTTTTGAATACATTACTTAGCGCAAAAACAGAAATACATTCCGTTGTCAATATACGTCATGAAAGGCCGGTTATTTAGAAAGAAAGATGAATTGAAAAAGTCATCCACTATTTATACTCTGTTGCAAGTATGGATTCTGGTGTGAGTAATTCCATCTGCAATTTCAACTTGTAAAGCATCTTTCAGCTCTAACACAACTATGAAAACGGGCTCTGTCTTCCGAATACTTTCTGCACATATTGTATCACCAAGATAGGGACAAGAGCCAAATACATTTTTGAATGCACAGTATCAGGCTCAAGGTTCGGCACAAATGTTGTCCCTCCTCAGCACTTGTACTAGACATGTACTATCAGTTCAAATTTTCTGTGTCTCTTTCCTCCCAGTTGTTCCACATTGCATCTACTAAAGGAGAAGGCAATCTCACCATAAGCAGTCTCAGACTCAGCAGAAGGCAATCTCACCAGGGCAGCACGGTAGCATTGTGGATAGCACAATTGCTTCACAGCTCCAGGGTCCCAGGTTCGATTCCAGCTTGGGTCACTGTCTGTGCGGAGTCAGCACATCCTCCCAGTGTGTGCGTTTCCTCCGGGTGCTCCGGTTTCCTCCCACAGTCCAAAGACGTGCAGGTTAGGTGGATTGGCCATGATAAATTACCCTTAGTGTCCAAAATTGCCCTTAGTGTTGGGTGGGGTTACCGGGTTATGGGGATAGAGTTGAGGTGCTGACCTTGGGTAGGGTGCTCTTTCCAAGAGCCGGTGCAGACTCGATGGGCTGAATGGCCTCCTTCTGCACTGTAAATTCTACAATAATCTATGATAAGCAATAATACATGCAAGCCCATTTACTCTCTTTCAGGTGGAAACGCACAATCACATGGTTGCATGCAACAATCATTCATACCAAATAAAATAACAACCTGGAACCATGTCATACAAAACAAAATTACATTTGGCTCAATGTTTATTGGTTTTTCAGATTTGCATGTATTTTATAAAGAATTGCTGTAGAATAATCATAAAATAACCGTTTTGGGGCATGAGCTCGCAATTTGTGACCTGGCTGAGCCAACTGCCATGGAGGTTGACAAGCTTGACAATGCCTTCTCATTTACCTGATTGCAGAGCTGGTCTCAGTGGGTCACAAGTGCTGATGGTTGCCCAAGTGGGGACTGAGCAGCGAGTGCTCCTTTCGTATACATGGGCACATAATGTCCTGAGAATTGATTTAAATCACTTCTGTTGGATGGTTCCCAGCCCAGCGCAATTTTGTCCAGTGTAAGTTAGTACGTCTGGGCAATTGGCAGGTAAACCCCTATGTGGGAACTTCCTAGAGTAATTCCCCAGCGCATCATTGGGGTACTCCCTAAATGAGATGTTGGGGAACCAGGAAATTGTGGGCCATGTCCTTCACTTCTTAAAGGAAATCTATTCCATTAAAGAGAAGCTGTACTTAATAAGAGGCTGCTGCTGAATTGTTGCAATTCTAACAAGTCAAATGGAAAACCAAGGCCAAGAGAAGACTTCAGGGTTCACTTAATCATAAAGATGGAGAGGAAGAAAGAAACCATAGTTCCACAGGAAGCCAGGAGGTGCTCAAGAAAGGAGTGGGAACTGATGGCGAGGTCCAAATCCAAAGCCTGGCCCAGAGGATCTGGCAACAATGCTGCAAAAAGCCAAATAGCCTCACATGCATCTTCGCAAGACATCGCCTCTCAACTTCTCATGCTCAATGCACCACACCCCATCACTCACCCATGAGCAGACCTCAACAGACAACTTACATCGAGCATCCAGATACACCATGTCAACCTCACGCACATTGCAAACATGCTACCCTCTCCCAGTTCTACTGATGTGACAGAGACATCGCAATATCACAGTGCAACACGATAAATTAAATTGTCTTGTTTCTTGCAGGACAAGGCGACACAAGATAAAATGGTAGCTGAGAAGTACCAGTGGGGAACAAGGAACTTGCATGGCCTGAGCCATACAGCAGAGTTTGGGGCCGGCTGCAACAGAGTTCAGGGTCATTGAGAACATTCAACATGAGAGTATGTTCCTTCTCAACTCAGTACACCATCCTACAACCTGGCATGTTGAGTAAGCTGCAGATGGTGCGAATATGGATCTTTTGCTTTTCACACCATCTCACTTCCCTTACCTAAGACGCACATTTCCCAATTTTCTGCCTTCAGTCAGCCAAGAACTGCACTGGCCCCTTCTAATGTCTGTACAATCTGCCTGCTGTGCTGCAGGTCCAGAGGCACTACAACTGCAGCTCCTATGCAGCCTTTGTGTGGACAGATCACCAAATCCTTTGTCCTTCTTTTGTGGATGCTGCAAAACTGACAGATGAATCCAGAAACTCACCACAGCACCTCTAAATACATACAGCATTTACAGACACCTGTCAATGGAGGTTATTCGAAATTACCATTGCACTTCGACCCTTGGCCCATTATATAACATTAATGATGGACCTCCTCTTGCAGCTGAACACCTACTCTTTGCCAAGTGGCCCACAAATACATTGAATGAACCTGCATGATCCAAGTTCTCAAATAGAGCGTGCATTATTTTCCTTGGAACAAAGAAGGCTGAGGGATGACTTAGTTGAGGTGTACAGATCTATGAGGGGAAAAGATAGAGTGGACAGGATAATTATGAGGGGAAGAGTTAAGAGTGGACAGGATAAAATTGTTTCCCTTGGTGGAGAAATCTAGAACCAGGAGACATTGAGTCAAGGTAACTGGCAGAAGATGTAGCAGGGACATAAGGAAGAACTTTTTTTACGCAGAGGATTGTGGGAGTCTGGGATTCATGCCAGAGTTGGGTTTGGAGACAAAGACCCTAACCTCTTAGAAAAAGTACCTGATCTGCAACTAAAGTGCTTTAAGCTACAGGGCTATGGACCAGGTGCAGGAAAGTGGGATTAGAAAGGGCACCAGAATGGCATGGACAAGATGGGCCAAATGGCCTCCTTCTGTGCTGTAACTTTTCCAAGGTTCTAAATCAGCTAGCAGGGCTGAGTGACATCATGGTGGCACCATTACAGAGGCTTATGGTACATGTAGTAGATACCAGTGCGCGTATCTTTCTCAGCATGAGGCACTGCCCAGGCTGCACCAGAAGCTGATGGAGATGATGGACACCCCACTCCAGGGCCTCCAGCTTTCATAGCGCTGTCTCCAGAAGGACTATGGATCCAAATTTCATGCCCATAACAACACCCCAGAACTAAGAACTCAAATGAATGAAAGAAATGGGGCTAAACAGAGAAATTAGTGGCCTTGAATCACCTCATTCCCAGATTAAAAGAGTAGGAGCTACTTGCTGGAAACCTTGTGAAGTCCCTTCCCTCTTTATTCAGAAAATCGAGTCTCGAGTTATCCCCAATGGCATGGCGACTATATGCAGTATTTGGTGTGGTACCAAATCGGACAAACAAGGAAAACCCGTTTCAAATACCAATTAGCTAGTCCTTTTTTCATTTTGCCTGAGGCTACAAAGAAAGGATAAGTCGGGCAGCACGGTAGCGCAGTGGTTAGCATTGCTGCCTCACGGCACCGAGGTCCCAGGTTCGATCCCAGCTCTGGGTCACTGTCCGTGTGGAGTTTGCACATTAGAACATACAGGACCGAAGGAGGCCCCATCGAGTCTGCACCGACCCACTTAAGCCCTCACTTCCACCCTTTCCCCCTAACCCAATAACCCGTCCTAACCATTTTGGACCCTAAGGGCAATTTAGCATAGCCAATCCACCTAACCTGCACGTCTTTGGACTGTGGGAGAAAACCGGGGCACCCGGAGGAAACCCACGCAGACACGGGGAGAACGTGCAGACTCCGCACAGACAGTGCCCCAGCGGGGAATCGAACCTGGAACCCTGGCGCTGTGAATCCAGTGCTAATCGCTATGCTACCGTGCTGCTCCATTCTCCTCGTGTTTGCGTGGGTTTCGACCCCGCAACCCAAAGATGTGCAGGGTAGGTGGATTGGCCTTGCTAAATTGCCCCTTAATTGGAAAAAAAATGAATTGGGTACACTAAATTCTTTTTAAAAGGAAAGGATAAGTCTGTAAGAGAAATAGTTTCAAGTCATTTCCAGGAAGATAATTTGAAGTAGGTTCTTGGTTGTAATTGCTTCATAGCAACCCACACTGAACAATGCATGTACGTGGATGTCAGATGAAGATCAGTCTAAAAGTAAAATGATCCAGGTTCACACCTACACACTCACTTGGAGGATTAGTAGGTGTAATGTGGGGAGGGGGTAGGTTTTACACACCACATGAATTGAATCCACATTGTCGTCACTTCAGCAGAGGAAGAGGTATGGAGAAATTGAATGGTAGAAGAAAATATTAGTTGAAACCAACCACTGACTATAATCAGTTGTGTTTCCACAAAGATTTTAGCCGGTCTCAAGTTGCACAATGCTGGTGACATGCGACACACATTTACTATAATTTAGGCAATTACTTAATTAATGCTTTAAACGTAATGCTTATATGCACTCTCGATGAGGGGACATAACTAAATTGCACTTTGAATTGCCGGAAGTAATGAGCGTAAACGATATCTGTACACAGTCGAACAGTGTGCAGAACCTTGCTAGTTAAAAATGTTTAATAACTATTCCAATCTAAATTATTGCGAGCTATCAAGTTATGGATTAAAAGGCTTCAGCAGATTCTGATTTGTAACAGCCGAAGATCATATCAACATCCTCAGGGTTTATGGAGAGATTTGCCAACCCACAATCTGACCAACTTTCATACTCGACAGAATAGCTGGTCTGGATTTGCATCTTATTAAGAGAGTGTGCATATTAATGTTTTAAAAATAAAACATTTTTTTAAATGGAATATCCATTTATTATGCAAATTTCAACATAACAAAATGGAATTACCTTCTATCATGATGCCAAGCAAGGAAACTCAGCGAGATACAAATGCTGGCCAGGCAGATTAGACTACAATATCAATACCTTTTTTCATTGTTACATCCAACATACAAACACAAACTCATTTAAAGCATCTGAAATGGTGTTCTTTTATAAGAGTATACAACTTTTACACTGCATCATTTGAGTAAGTGGGCAACATCAATTACACATTGATTCTTTTCAAGATGCTTTAATTATTTTCCAGAAACAAAGGTGCCAAAAAGAAGGGAAAGCATCTTGGGCTTAACACATCAGGCTGAGTCTATGAACTCTGCTCACATACCATTTGTAGGATTAAACTCTATGCACTGGGAAAGCCATACTATATGAAAATAAAGATTTTGTGCTGTTGAATGTTTGATTATTTGCCATTATCTAGTACAAATCTCAGATTCTCTGTACAAGACAATGTGTTAAGCTACCAACTGAATGCCTTCAATTAGTCAAAATCTGATAAAATATCATACAAAAGCGCAGGCCAAAAGATTATTCCAGTCCACTGGGTCAATCCCAAAGTCTTTCTTAAACGGTGGGGCAAAGTAATAAAAACAATAATGCACCCACTGTTTTACAAAACTATGCCTAGAAATTATCTGGTTATTGGCCATCATAACAGTGAAATTCTATTTACACAGCATGGTAACTGCAATGTATATTTGTGCCTTTCCTTCTTACCTACTGGATCCTTGCCAATAGTGTGCAGTGGCAAGTAGTGTACTGGTGGTCGAGCACTCACCTTCCCTGCAGCCAAAGGACGACAGCAAATGTAAACATTTGCAAGCGGCTGCACTTCTACCCTTGGAAGAACAGAGAATCATTACCTTCAAGGGCCAGTGGCAGAGGTACTGCCTTGTTTACAGTGTAGCCAGCATTGCAGGCCCATCAGTGGTAGCAACAATGTATTTGGAAGGGCATTTAAACCAAAACGTTTCTTAGACATCTCCAGGAGGTTGAGTTTAAGACTAATCTGGAAGGCATTTTGGGCATGTAGGGTAGTGCGCTTTTGACATTATGTTTAGTTGAGCAGAATTAGCTTACACACAACTATAGTTAGTGTACAGCTTTCCACATTTTTGTAAACTAAATATATATTTTATATATATATATGTATATCTTAGATTAATTCACCTAACAGAACACAAGATTCAACAAATAATAAACCAATGAATGAAAATGATCCCACAGACCACAGTTAACAGAACATAACTTATTTCACATTAGCGGCATGTTGAGGCAACTGGTGTGCAAAAACATTACTAAAGAGATGAATTTCAATAGGCATTTTTATTCTTTTATGGGATGTAGGCACCACTGGCAAGGCCAGCCATTTGTTGCCCATCCCTAATGCTGTTGAGAAAGTGGCAGTGAGCCACGTTCTTGAACTGTCCTTGTTCATCTGCTGTAG
This sequence comes from Scyliorhinus torazame, assembly GCF_047496885.1. NCBI lineage: Eukaryota > Metazoa > Chordata > Chondrichthyes > Carcharhiniformes > Scyliorhinidae > Scyliorhinus > Scyliorhinus torazame. Next base: position 93,535,632 of record NC_092721.1, on the reverse strand, counting down.
GTACACTCAGAGGTTCCAAGATTTTGATCTCACGACAGTGAAAGGAATGTCAATACAGTTCCAAGTCAGGATCATGTGTGGCTTGGAGGGGAACTTACATGCACTCGAAATGCCCATCACATGCAGTTACCGGCAACTAATGCTTCAGTAGAGTACAAAAAACTAGTTAAAAATAGGAAGGAATATAGAAGGCTGAACAAAGAACTTCCATGTCTTATGCATAATGGGGACTAAACAATAATAATCTTTTATTGTCACACATAGGCTTACATTAACACTGCAATGAAGTTTCTGTGAAAAGCCCCCAGTCGCCACATTCCAGCGCCTGTTCGGGTACATTGAGGGAGAATTCAGAATGCCCAATTCACTTAACAGCACGTCTTTCGGGACTTGTGGGAGGAAACCGGAGCACCCGGAGGAAACCCACGCAGGTACAGGGAGAATGTGCAGACTCCACACAGACAGTGACCCAAGCCGAGAATCGATCCCGGGCCGTGGCACAGTGAAGCAACAGTGCTAACCACTGTGCTACTGTGCCGCCCACAGGAGGAAGCTGGTGCAAATCACACTTAAAGGAAGGGGATAAAATACCATCTCTTCAGAAAGAAAGAAAAAGTGACCAAAGCTTTCTATTACGAGTGACAAAGAAAGCACACCTATGGAAATGTCAGATTATAAATTGTTACTTTAATATATAGATATAATACACTGTAAATGGTTATATTTTTAATTGTGTAAGTTCACTTTGTATGGCTACCCATAATATTGTGCAACAGATAAAAACTGTATTTGTTTCTACCTTTACCTACATTCATGAAATTTGATCAACAAATATTTGAGCAAATGTCTTATTCAGCAGTCCTTAAAAAATTGTTCCCAATATGCTGGAAATCCAAAGGGAATATCCACACATTCATCTATGTCCCAATCCATCGCTGAGACCTCAGAAGAAGGTACTATCATCTTGCCTGAGGGGGGAGCAGCAGATGAAGAAGAGGGACTGTATACCATGAGCATCAATATCCAAGAAGCATAACGCAGCCAGGAAAACGTCATCTCAATTGCAGGATCCTCCAAAGGCCACTTCACAAAAGAATGATGTCATCCCCCACTACACCTGGAAAACATGAAGGGACACATCAGCCACATGGGTCAGGAGCTGTCCCCTCAACCCTCCACCCATCTTTAAGCTGCATATAACTCATTCTGTATCTACTCTGGGAGTGTTTGCTGACACTGGGTATCTGAAATAAGAAGTGATCCATTAAACTGATAAGCCTTAAATTGAGCATTAAAATGTGCACGCATATGTGGGGTGTATCATCTGTTCAACTTAGGGCTGGTGGGTGGAAATGGCCATGACCACAGGAGGGAACACCTAGCAGGTTCTATCCTTAGCTTATGCAGAGTTATCCTATGACATGCAACATGGTACTGAGCTGCATGTAAAAAAGAGGCCAGGTTCCATTTCTACCTTGAGGATCTTGTTCGAATTGTGCATTAGGGGTCCGATAAGTTAGCTTAGTGTCCCTGAGCTAGAGAGGGGGAAAGTCAACCAATGTACCTTCTCCTGATCACTGTCCAGTCACTCCTGCTATAGCGTATGTAAATTGAATGAGAGTCAGGTGCAGGCCGTGATGCCTCATCAACTGAATACCCTGCCAACATTTGCACTTGGACATGGAAGGGCCACTGGGATGAGATCCCCAGGGAGAGTCACTGCCCATGGAATAGAGAGGAGGAAATGCAAATGGAGTGATATTAACCTAGAGCAGCATGCCACATAGCCAGTTGTAACTCTGATTTTCACAAGATCATAAGAAAAGCAACAGGAGACTTGGCCCTTCAAAACTCTTCCGTCATTCAATAAGATCATGGTTGATCTACTTCAATTCGATCTGCCTGTCAAATCTTCATTTCCTTTGTATTCAAAAATCCAATGATCTCTAAACTGATTAAGATAAACAACTGAGAATTCATACCCCTTTGGAGTAGAGAATTTCAAAGATTCACAAACATTTTAGTGAAGAAATGTTTTCACATCTCAGTTCTGAATGGTTCAGTCCCTTATTCGGAGATGGTGAATCAGTATTCCACATCTACCGGTCAAGCTCTCAATACTTCATTTACATCAATGAACTCATCTCTCATTCTTCTAAATTCTGGAGACTAGAGGCTGAATCTGGTCAATCTTTCCTCATAGGCCATTCCCCCTCCCCCCCTAGAGGATGGTTTAGTCAAGCTTTGTTACATTCTCTCAAAAGTATATTCTTCTTTAGGTAAGAATACCAAGAATGTACACAGTGCTCCGGTTGTAGTGACTGTTGCTACGCTAGTTACACAGTTAGTCCAAAAATGAGCTGTTTGTTCATACTTTGTTTTGTGTCAGTTATCAAATTCTCAATCCATGCCATTCTATCAACTCCAATCGCATCAGCCCTAATTCTGTGTAATAAGCACTGGTTATAATCAATAACTACATCCACTGGTTTCCCCCTTATTAATTGCAACCGTACAAAACTTTAACAGATTTTACAAGCAAAATTTCTCAAATCTGTGTTTACTCTCCCCACTCTCATGATTTTCTGAGTGCTCTGGTGCTATGTCCCTGATGGACTGTAGCAAGTGTCCTACCATTAATGCCAAGAGTTCTTTGTCCTCTTGAGTAGCAGAAGTATGACTGCTAACTTCCATTCTGCAAGAACCATTCTGAAATCTGGGGAATTCTAGAACATCAAAAGCAATGAAACGATTATCTCTCTGCCACCTCTCTTGATAACCTAGCGCATAGGTATCAGATGAAAGGGATTTGCTGGTCTTGATTCCTATTAAGTTTCTCAGTTCCATTGCCTTTTTAGTAGGAATAGAAGTTCCTCATTTTAACGAGAACCTTGTTTTCCCAGTATTTCGGAAATAATTTTGTCTTCTACCACGAAGACAGAAACAAAGTATCTGTTTAATGTCACTGCTATTTCCTCATCACTGATTGGTGAAGGTTGAATTTGACCGAATATGGGATCAAGGAGTCCTAACAAAACTGGAGTCAATGAGAATGAGGGGGAAAACACACCACTAATTGGAGTCATACCAAGCGCAGAGAAAGATGGTTGTCGTTACTGGAGGTCAATCATCTCATTCCCAAGACATCTCTGCAGGTGTCCTTCAGGGTAGTGTCCTCAGCTCAACCATCTTCAGCTGCTTCATGACTGATCTTCTCGCCAACATAAGGTCACAGTGGAGATGATCGCTGATGATTGCACAATGTTCAGTACCGTTCACGACTCCACAGATAATGAAGCAGTCCATGTCCATATGCAGTAAAATCTGGACAATATTCATGGTTGAGGTGATGAGTAGCAAGTTACATTCGTGCCACAGAAGTGCCAGGCAATGACCATCTCCTATAAGAAAGAACGCAACCATGTCCCCTTGACATTCAATGACATTACCATTTTTGAATCCCCAACTGTTAACATCCTTGGGCGACCATTGATCACAAACTGAACTGGACCATCCAAATAAATACTGTAGCTACAACGCAGGTCAGTGGCTGGGAATTCTGCAGAGTACTCACCTTCTGCACATCATCTGCCAACTTAAACATTCACTCCCCCCACCACCAACACATAGTGGCAGCAGTGTGTATAATCTACAAGTTGCACTGCAGCAATTTATAAGGGAAACTTCAGGAAAAAAAGTGCAACAAATTCCCGGGGACTGATGGCCAACAGCCGAAGGTTCGAAAGGAAATAGCTGTATAGATAATAATGTGTCAGCTGTAATTTCTCAAAATTCATTGGATTTGAGAACGGCCCCAGTAGATTGGAAGTTCACGAATGTTACTCCACGTTTCAAGAGAGGGAGAGAGGAAACAGGAAACTACGGGCCAGTTAGCCTAAAATCAGTTGTTGGGAAAATGATGGGATCTATTATTAAGGTAGTGTTACCAATGCACTTAGAAAAGCACGTACGATTAGAACAAGTCAACATGGTTTTACTAAAGGAAAATCCTGGTTAAAAAATCTATCGGAGTATTTTGAGGATATAACTTGTAAGATAGATAATGGGCAACCAGGAAATGTAGTACACCAATATTTCCAAACGGCTTTCAATAAAGAGCCACACAAAAGGTCAATAGGCAAGATAAGTGTGCATGGAGTTGTAGGTAATATATTAGCCTTGATAGAGGATTGGTTATTAGATGGAAGCAAAGAATGGGCATAATTGGGACTTTTTCCAAGATGGCAGTCGTGAATAGTAAAGTACCACAAAGATTAGTGCATTTACCTCAGCTATTTACATTCCATATTAATTACTTAGATGTAGAGACATAAAATAATGTATCCGTATTTTGCTGATGACATAAAGCTAGGTGGTAAAGTAAGCTGTGTTGAGGACACAAGAGGCTGCAAAGAGATATAGACAGGTTAAGGGTTAAGTGAGTGGGCAACTGTTAGGAAAACAAAGGTAATTTTAAGGGATTTATATTTTGTATTGGTAAACATTAGATACAAGGTACAGTTTTAGGTGTGTTTAATTTAATTTTTCTGCGCCTGGAAGAATAAAACTGATAGTTCGATTCATGTTGGACAAAGGTGTTTGCATATGTGAGGATTGGTTATGTTCCAACTCCATTTCCATTGTGCTTAAAGAGGGCCACAGCGTGAAGAAGAAATAAAAGGCATTAGCATGCAAGTGTTGCTTAGCAACTCAGACCTTGTAAGGTAGAGAAGCTTTCAAGTTTTAGTTTTAGCTGAATTTGTTGGCAGTTGGAGACAAGACCTTGGGGGAGTGATAATCATTCAACTCAGCCAGAAGAAAGACTGGACAGGATGGGAGCTGCAAAGAGGCAGGTTTTCTAAAGTTACAGTCAGGAATTGGGACAGAAAGAGTTAAGAAGACTGAAGTATGTGATCAGAGAGCAAGGTATTGTTGAGAAAAATTCCAGGGAGATTAAACAAAGCGTTCTGAGTTAAAGAGATAATTGCAGTAACTAGATTTAAGTGGGACAAAGGCCTTCAAAAGTAAAGCAAACGTATGATGCCATTTTAATCCAATCTACGAATCGAGAGTTAAAGCAATTGTGAGTTGTTCGCACAGCAGTCAAGACAAAGAAATCTTAAAGGGGTTAGTGTAAAATACTGGACAGGATTCGCTGTTAAAACGAGCAGAAGCTTTATTTAAAAGTGTCACTTGGAAAATCTGGTCTTGATTTTGAAATGCAAACCATTATTGCGTTAGGAGATTTAAAGCGTGTTTTTAGAAATGGAGTTTGGAAAATCTCATGTGACAATCATCTGGGAGAATTCTGAAGAGAAATCCACAGACACTAACTTGGGTTCAAAGCGGAATGTGTATTTGACTTCTCTCATCATTTGGCTGCGGCACACCACATTCCTGCCATTTCTAACGAAACTTACTTTAGGTATTTAATTAATTTAAATTTATATATCCAATCAACAAGCTCACAGTTTTTTTTTTCATTTATTGATCTAGTTTAAGTTATAATAATCTTTATGGTCACAAGCAGGCATACATTAACACTGCAATGAAGTTACTGTGAAAATCCCCTGGTCGCCACATTCTGCCACCTGTTCGGGAGAATTCAGAATGTCCAAATTACCCAACAGCACGTCTTCGGAACTTGTGGGAGGAAACTGGAGCACCCGGAGGAAACCCACACAGACGTGGGGAGAACGTGCAGAGGCAGTGACCCAAGCCGGGAATCTAACCTGGGACCCTGGTGCTGTGAAGCCATAGTGCTCACCACTATGCTAACGTGCTGCCCCAAGTAACTAAATGAAATGGCGCTCACCCCACCGGCCCATGTCCTGATGTCACTTTACAATATGTTTTCAGCTCCTGCTCTCAGACTCACAGTGGCACAATGTCTTCTCTAACTTTTTTTAATTGTTCCTGCTCAGGGTTCCAGTTTATTTGGGCTTTGAAAATGTAACCAGTCTAATTGACACCTCAGGCCTTCCGTAGTCATGTGGCCATGCCATGATTCTGCCTCTGGAGACAGATATCTAAGGTTAGTTGAAAAAAACCTCTCCCAGAAACAAACACTAATGAAGACTGCTGTCCTTGTACTTGCAACATAATGTCGGGAGAGAATGGCAGAAAATAGATTTTTGATATCTGAAAAAGGAGATGAGAAGACAATGAGAATCGAGGAACACAGCAAGATTCAAAATCTGCAAACAGCTGCTGAAATGAACAAAGAAAAATGGTCAAAAGGCTGCAAGGGACAAAGGAAAGGCACGTACAGGCTGCAAGTGAAATTATTTGCTGCAGAGAAAAGGAAACACAGACAAAGGCTGCAAGTAAATACGGAATAAAAATGGATGCAGTAAATTTTCCAATCCCATCTCCAGCCAGTTGAAAAATGATGCATTGCAAAATTGGCAGTTTTTCCAGTTACAATGGCAAATCTATGAGAAATAATAAGAGTACATACACTTTTAACACTGCAGGGGAGGGGCTACGAATATAAGGCACCCTAAATCTAACAGATGAGCAAAGAAAAAGGATAAGAGATTTTGAAAACAAAAATGCACATGGTGTACCCCTAATTAATGCTATATATGAAATCAATGTATTCAACATGAGAGCTTAGAGTGAAAACTTTGAACATGATACATCATGGCAGGAATGCAGCTAGCAGAATCACGTGAATTTGGAAGCTAAAAAATGATCTGCTTAAAGATAGTTTGGCTCAAGGAGTGAGACACCACACAGTGGGAGCCGGTCTACTGAAAGAACAGAAACTGATGCTAATGAAAGCGATAGATGTGTGCCGAAATGCAAAATTGCAAAACGTCATCCAGAGCACATATATGCTATGTATAATGAGATACATTATGCTGAAGACATTGCAGGTCAAAATAGGTGAGCAATTGCCGACAAACGGCAAGCTACAAATACTGTGGAGGAAAGCAAGCACAGGAATACAAAGGTTAATGCCTGGCCAGAAAAAGCAAAACAAGCCTTTACAAATCGCCACTGATATCAGTGGACACACAGGATGAAGAATTATACACTATACAAGAGGTCGATTCAGTCAAGTCCATAGATGACAAATGGTTAATGACTATTACCAAGTCGACCACAGACGGAATGTATCAAGTGAACAAGAAGTGTCACATAGCCACTGGAGTGCCATACAACATAATGACCTTCACACGTCGGTGTGAAGTGATTCAATGTAGTGATCTGAAAATGAAGTAATCAAAAACAAGCCTGAGGTTATATAGATTGGAAGGCTCATGGAATCCCTACAGTGCAGAAGGAGGCTTTTCGGCCCATTGAGTCTGCATCGCCACCTTCCCTAGGTCCACGCCTCAAACCTATGCCCATAACCCCACCTAATTTTTGGACACTAAGGGTAATTTAGCATGGCAAATCCACCTAACTTGCATATCTTTGGATTGTGGGAGGAAACTGAAGCAGCTGGAGGAGACGCACAAAGACAGGGAGAACGTGCAAACTCCACACAGACAATCACCAGAGATTGGAATTGAACCCGAGTCCCTGGTGCTGTGATGCAGCAGTGCTAACGATTGTGCTACACACAACGGCACAAGACTAAAAAAGAAAGGATGAATTAGTCTGACAACTCAATGCAATGACAAGAAGGAAAATTCTGAGGTCCAGATCATAGGCAAGCCGTAATGGCCATTCATCTCAGCTGAAGCAAGTCTAAAGCTTGGGCTGGTAACCCTGAATGTGCCAGAGAAAGGGCAACAAAGAACCGCAGAGAAAAGAAAGACAAAATGGCCGCAGAGAGAGGAAGACAAGAGGGCCGCAGGGAGAGGAAGACAAGACGGCCGCATAGAGAGGAAGACAAGAGGACCGCAGAGAGAGGAAGACAAGAGGACCGCAGAGAGAGGAAGACAAGAGGACCCCGCAGAGAGAGGAAGACAAGAGGACCCCAGAGTGAGGAAGACAAAAGACCCCAGAGAGAGGGACAATATTCAAGCAAACTGAAAGATAGTTGTCGACCACATCAATGCAATGAAATGCGCTGAAGGGCAAGTTTCCAGCTGAGTCTATACCTTTGAAAACACAAGAGAAACTGAAATCTTCAATAAACCAAGCTGTGTGGTATCTGACAAAACACATTTCAGAGGCAACTCAAGGGAAGAAAGGCCCACAACTCCACAGTTGGCAAACTGAAAGTGGGAGTTAAAAAACACAACCAACTAAACCACAGGCATACCGAACAACGAGCAAATCGGCCAGTCGGGAAAACGGATCTCACCAGCTGTACTGAGCACAGGACTATCACCCAGAGTCCCCAACAACTGACATGGAACAACAGCAGTCGCCACGGGCTACAGGAACAACACTCTACAAAGAACATCAAAAAAAAGAGGATATTTGCATCTTTAGTTCAATATAAAAGGGTTTTGATATGTAACCAGTCTGATTAACATCTCAGAATTTCTGCCGTAATGTGACCATGCCATGACTCTGCCTCTGGCTCTGCCTCTGGAGGCAGACAGCTAAAGATCAGTTCAATGAAACCTCTGACAGAAACACACATTAATAAAAATTGCTGTTTTTATACTTGCAACACAATTCTTTAACAGGTGCAAGCTCAGCCCTTATTGCAGCACAATATACCCCTTTCCTACCCCAGAATTTCTAACTGCACTTGGATATTCATTTCATGCCCCACTCTAAAGTCTTGAACACATAATCCAGACCAACATTCCAATTTTTAATATTGCATTGTTGGAGGTGCCGTAATTCAAACTAAATGTCAAACCAATGCTTTGTCTGCCATCTCAAGTAAATGTAAAAGATTAACAGCACAACTCAAAGACAAGTAGGGGAGTTTTCCAATGTCTTGACCTGTGTGAATTGGGAGAGGGTGAGGACTGTGTGAGGTGCAGGGATAGGAGGGGATGATGACTGTGTGAAGTGCAGGGAGGGGAGGGGAGGGGATGATGACAGTGTGTTGGTGGAGGGGGGGGGGGAAAGAGGGGAGAGAGATGATAACAGAGTTGGTGGGGGGGGGGGGGGAGAAGATAACTGTGTTGGTGGAGGGGGGGGGTGATGACTGTGTGTTTGTGGAGGGGGGATGATGACTGCGTGTTGGTAGAGGGGGGGGGATGATGACGGTGTGTTGGTGGAGGGGGGGGATGATGACTGCGTGTTGGTGGAGGGGGGCGGATGATGACTGCGTGTTGGTGGAGGGGGGCGGATGATGACTGCGTGTTGGTGGAGTGGGGGGGATGATGACTGCGTGTTGGTGGAGTGGGGGGGGATGATGACTGCGTGTTGGTGGAGGGGGGGGTGACGACTATGTTGGGGGAAGGGGATGATGACAGCGTGCGTTGGAGGAGGGGAGGGGATGATGACTCTGCATTGTGGGGAGGGGAGACATGGTGGCATGGTGGTTGGAACTGCTGCCTCACAGCACCAGGGACCCAGGTTTAATTCCAGCCTTGGGTGACTGTGTGGAGTTTGCACATTCTCCCAATGCCTGCTCCCGTTTCCTCCCACAGTCCAAAAATGTAGAGGTTAGGTGGATCGGTCATGTTAAATTGCCCCTTAGTGTACAAAGATGCACAGGTTAGGTGGGGTTATGGGGCTACAGGGATGGGGGGGGGGGGGGGGAAAGAGAGTGGGTGGAGTGCTCTTCCAGAGGGTCGGTGCAGACTTGTTGGGCCAAATGGCCTCATTCTACACCGTAGAAATTCTATGATTCTTTATAATCCCACAACCAACATCACTACCACAGATCATCTGGCTATTTATTTCATTGCTGTGTGCCATGGTTTGTGTGTACTTCAAAAATAATTGGTTGGCTTTGAAGTGATTTTGATGTGATGAAAGATACCATAGAAATGCAGGTGCTTTCTTCACTTGGGAAACAACATTAAGATTAAATACAAAATCAAGGTCAGATCTGCTTATTCATGTGGGCACAAAAGATCTCATTGCGCTATTGAAATAAGGACAAGGAGTTTTACCAATGTTCTGACCAATATCCCTACCTCAAACATCAGTGCAAAAAGTAAACAGATTAAGTGACTATTCCTTTCATGTGCTGTGCACAAATGGATTGTTTGCCATCTTACAAAAAGACTACACTTCAAAAGTAGCTAACTGGTTATGAAGAATTTTGAGGCAGCCTGAAGACGTGATAAGGCATTATAAAATTTGAATTAAAAAATAAATAAATAGTGGTTGGTTCACTTCAAATCTGTTGTGAGGCAGGATATAAAAGGAGGAGAAAAAAAACAGAAAAATCTACTATCCGTCTAGCTAATCCCAATGGTTAAAAATGGTGAGAACAAAAGATTGTCCGAAAGAGCTTTTAAAAAGGAATTTGGGTACAGTATGAACATACCTGATGCTCGATCAATGACTCCAGAAGCGAGATTGGATGACAATTGAAGGCTTTATTGGACTAGATGTTTCCCCCAGCAGAGCAGGTACAGAATGAAGCTCCTGGGGAGACACAGGCTCTTATACTCCGCCTTACTGGGCGGAACCAGCAGGCAGGCTTCACCAATGATCTTCCTGTCTCAGGTACCTCCCACATCAATGATCTTACAGCCTAAACCTAGGTACCGTAACACCCCTAATACCGACTACCACATTCACCTCCTGTTAAAAAATAAAAGTCCGGAGGGGGTGGTGCTCTCGTGTCATACGGTAGAGGTTATGGTGGTACAGTGTTTTGCCTTATTACATGTCACAACTATTTACAGTATTCATTTTACATGTACATATCAGAATGAAGCAATTAGTCGATCGGGGGCCCTGGTCGTCCTCTGTGATCGTCGCAGTTTCGGCGGTGATGCAGGCACTGGCTTGGGCATCCGTGACTCCGGGAGCGTGACTTTGGCTTCTTCGGTAGCTTCATCACCCCTGGGTGGGACCAGTGGAAGAACCGATCCACCTGGGAAGTGGGCAGCCGTGGGGTGCGCCGGTGGGAGGCGGGTGGGGATCCAGCGGGCGCCAGGTCCCGTAGGGAGACCGTATCCTGCCGGCCATCAGGGTACGCCACGTAGGCGTACTGAGGGTTAGCGTGAAGAAGGTGAGCTCTCTCTACCAATGGGTCCGACTTGTGCGCCCGCATGTGTTTGCGGAGCAGAATGGGTCCAGGAGCTGCCAGCCAGGTTGGGAGCGAGGTCCCGGAGGAGGATTTCCTAGGAAAGACAAAGAGACGTTCATTAGGTGTTTCGTTTGTCGTGGTACACAGCAGTGATCGGATGGAGTGGAGTGCATCGGGAAGGACCTCCTGCCAATGGGAGACTGGGTGATATCTGGACCGTAGGACCAGTAGGACGGTGTTCCAGACCGTTCCGTTCTCCTTCTCTACCTGTCCGTTTCCCCGGGGGTTATAACTGGTCGTCCTGCACGAGGCGATGCCCTTGCTGAGCAGGAATAGGCGCAGTTCGTCGCTCATGAAGGAGGACTCCCTATCACTGTATATTGAGGCGGGGAAACCGAACAGGGTAAAGATACTGTGGAGGGCTTTTACAACGGTGGCTGTGGTCATGTCGGGGCAGGGGATGGCGAATGGGAACCGGGAGTACTCGTCAATCACGTTCAGGAAGTACGTGGTGCGGTCGAGGGGAGGGGCCCTTTAAGTCCATACTGAGGCGTTCAAAGGGATGGGAAGCCTTTATCTGGTGCGCTTTCTCTGGCCTGTAGAAGTGCGGCTTGCACTCCGCGCAGATTTGGCAATTCCTGGTGGCGGTCCTGACCTCCTCAATGGAGTAGGGCAGGTTGCGGGTCTTAATGAAATGGAAGAATCGAGTGACCCCTGGGTGGCAGAGGTCCTCGTAGGGGGCCCGGAGTCGGTCCACTTGTGCATTGGCACATGTGCCACGGGATAGGGCATCAGGAGGCCCGTTTAGCTTCCCGGGACGATACAAGATCTCATATTTGTAGGTGGAGAGCTCGATCCTCCACCGTAAGATCTTATTGTTCTTTATCTTGCCCCGCTGTGCATTATCAAACATGAAAGCAACTGACCGTTGGTCAGTGAGGAGAGTGAATCTGCTGCCGGGCAGGTAATGCCTCCAGTGCCGCACAGCTTCTACTATGGCCTGGGCCTCATTTTCAACGGAGGAATGGCGGATTTCTGAAGCGTGGAGGATGCGTGAGAAGGCGGCCACAGGTCTGCCCGCTTGGTTGAGGGTGGCCGCCAGAGCTACGTCGGACGCGTCGCTCTCGACTTGGAAGGGAAGGGATTCATCGATTGCGTCCATCGTGGCCTTTACGATGTCCGCGTTTATGCGGCTGAAGGCCTGGCGGGCCTCTGCCGACAGGGGGAAAACCGAGAATTGGATTAGTGGGCGGGCCTTGTCCGCATAATTGAGGACCCACTGGGCGTAATATGAAAAAAATCCCAGGCACGTTTCAGGGCCTTGAAGCAGTGGGGGAGGGGAAACTCCATGACTCCATCATGCACTACGTAGCCGAGGATGGCTAGACGGTCGGTGCTGAACATGCATTTGTCCTTGTTGTAGGTTAAGTTAAGGGTTTTTGCAGTATGGAGGAATTTGCGGAGGTTGGTGTCGTGGTCCTGCTGGTAGTAGCCGCAGATGGTGACGTTGTCGAGGTACGGAAACATGGCCCGCAAACCGTACCGGTCAACCATTTGGTCCATCTCCCGTTGGAAGACTGAGACTCCATTTGTGACACCGAAGGGAACCCTTAGGAAGTGGTAGAGCCGCCCATCTGCTTCGAATACAGTGTACTTGCAGTCGCCCAGGTGGATGGGGAGCTGGTGGTCGGCGGATTTGAGGTCCACCATGGATAGGACCTTGTATTGTGCAATCTGATTGACCAAATCTGATATGCGGGGCAGAGGGTACGCGTCGAGCTGTGTATACCTGTTGATGGTCTGACTATAATCGATGACCATCCTGTGCTTCTCCCCGGTTTTTACAACCACTACTTGAGCTCTCCAGGGCCTGTTGCTAGCCTCGACAATACAGTCCTTCAGTAGCCGCTGAACTTCCGACCTAATGAAGGTCCGGTCCTGGGCACTGTACCGTCTGCTCCTGGGGGCGATGGGTTTGCAATCCGGGGTGAGGTTCGCAAAAAGGGAAGGCGGGTCAACCTTGAGGGTCGCGAGGCTGCACACAGTGAGGGGGGGTATAGGGCCGCCGAATTTAGAGCTTAAGCTTTGGAGGTTGCATTGGAAGTCCAATCCCAGGAGCGTGGCAGCGCAGAGGTGAGGGAGAACGCAGAGTCGGAAATTTTTTCATTCTCTTCCCTGGACCGTGAGGTTCGCTACGCAGAACCCCTTGATCTCTACAGAGTGAGACCCGGAGGCCAGGGAGGTTCTTTGGTTAACTGGGTGTATGGGAAGAGAACAGTGCCTTACCGTGTTGGGGTATATGAAGCTCTCTGTGCTCCCGGAGTCGATCAGGCAGGATGTTTTGCGCCCGTTGATGAGCACGGTCGTCGTCGCAGTCGAGAGCGTTCAGGGCCGAGACTGGTCCAGGGTCACCGAGGCGAGTAATGGTAAAAGTTGAAGATTTTGCTCAAGCAGTGTGTGGTCATCCGAATCGGGGTCCTGAGACTCCAGCAAAGATGGCGGCGCCCACGGGTCGCACATGGCTGGGGGTGGGCAAGATGGCGGCGCCCACGCATCGCACGTGGTCCCTGGGGAACAAGATGGCGGCGCCCGTGGCCCATGGAGAGAGTTGTGGTGGCGGCCCCGGTTCGCCCCCGGAGACAGCGGCGACCGCCCGGGCCTGGCGTACCGCCACGAAATGGCCCTTTTTGACACAACCGTTGCAGGTGGAGAGCGTGCCGGGCTGCGCTGACGGGGGTGCTTGGCTTGCCCGCAAAAATAACAGCGGGGCCCCCCGGGGTTGCCTGGTAGCCACGTGGCACAAGCTTGTGGAGGGACGGGGGATGCATCGGGGTCGGCCGCAGGTGGGTTCCACGCTGCCCAAGGGGCTGCCGCGCGGTCGGGGACGTACGCGCGGGAGTTTCGGGAGGCCTCATCCAGGGAGTTAGCAAGGGCCCATGCCTCCTTGAGGCCTAGTGTCTCTTTCTCCAGCAGCCGCTGACGGATTTGGGAGGACAGCATTCCTGCAAAGAATCCCAGATTAAAAGGTCTGTGTGGTCGCTGGCTGAAACTTGCGGGCAGTCACAGTTCCTACCGAGCACCAGGAGCGCGCGGTAGAATTTATCCAGCGATTCCCCCGGGATTTATCGCCTTGTCGCCAGACGAAGACGGACGTAAATCTGGTTTACTGGGCGAATGTAGTGTCCTTTCAACAGGGCCATCGCAGCCTCGAAACATTCGCATCCTCAATGAGGGTGTAGTTCTCTGGGCTCACCTTCGAGTGGAGAACTTGCAGTTTCTGGTCCTCCGTAGGTGCAGTCATGGCCGTCCTGAGGTACGCTTTGAAGCACGCCAGCCAGTGTTTTAAGGTTGCCGCTGTGTTTTCCACGTGGGGGCTGAGTTGCAGACACTCCGGCTTAATTCGGAGCTCCATTCTTTAAAATCTAGTCCAATAAATTGATGCTCGATCAAGGACTCCAGAAGCGAGATAGAACATAGAACATTACAGCACAGTACAGGCCTTTCGGCCCGCGATGTTGCGCCGACCTGTGAAACCATTCTAAAGCCCATCTCCACTATTCCCTTCTCGTCCATATGTATATCCAATGACCCTTAGTGTTGGCGAGTTCACTACTGTTGCAGACAAGGCATTCCACGCCCTTACTACTCTCTGAGTAAAGAACCTACCTCTGACATCTGTCTTATATCTATCTCCCCTCAATTTAAAGCAATGTCCCCTCGTGCTAGACATCACCTTCCAAGGAAAAAGGCTCTCACTGTCCACCCTATCTAATCCTCTGATCATCTTGTTTGCCTCAATTAAGTCACCTCTTAACCTTCTTCTCTCTAACGAAAACAGCCTCAAGCCCCTCAGCCTTCCCTCATAAGATCTTCCCTCCATACCAGGCAACATTCTGGTAAATCTCCTCTCCACCCTTTCCAATGCTTCCACATCCTTCCTATAATGCGGCGACCAGAATTGCACGCAATACTCCAAATGCGGCCGCACCAGAGTTTTGTACAGCTGCAACATGGCCTCATGGCTCCGAAACTCAATCCCTCTACCAATAAAAGCTAACACACCATACGCCTTCTTAACAAACCGGTCAACCTGGGTGGCAACTTTCAGGGATCTATGTACATGGACACCGAGATCTCTCTGCTCATCCACACTGCCAAGAATCTTACCATTAGCCCAGTACTCTGTCTTCAAAGAACAAAGAACAAAGAAATGTACAGCACAGGAACAGGCCCTTCGGCCCTCCAAGCCCGTGCCGACCATGCTGCCCGACTAAACTACAATCTTCTACACTTCCTGGGTCCGTATCCCTCTATTCCCATCCTATTCATGTATTTGTCAAGATGCCCCTTAAATGTCACTATCGTCCCTGCTTCCACCACCTCCTCCGGCAGCGAGTTCCAGGCACCCACTACCCTCTGCGTAAAAAACTTGCCTCGTACATCTACTCTAAACCTTGCCCCTCTCACCTTAAACCTATGTCCCCTAGTAATTGACCCCTCTACCCTGGGGAAAAGCCTCTGACTATCCACTCTGTCTATGCCCCTCATAATTTTGTATACCTCTATCAGGTCTCCCCTCAACCTCCTTCGTTCCAGTGAGAACAAACCGAGTTTATTCAACTGCTCCTCATAGCTAATGCCCTCCATACCAGGCAACATTCTGGTAAATCTCTTCTGCACCCTCTCTAAAGCCTCCACATCCTTCTGGTAGTGTGGCGACCAGAATTGAACACTATACTCCAAGTGTGGCCTAACTAAGGTTCTATACAGCTGCAACATGACTTGCCAATTCTTATACTCAATGCCCCGGCCAATGAAGGCAAGCATGCCGTATGCCTTCTTGACTACCTTCTCCACCTGTGTTGCCCCTTTCAATGACCTGTGGGCCTGTACTCCTAGATCTCTTTGACTTTCAATACTCTTGAGGGTTCTACCATTCACTGTATATTCCCTACCTGCATTAGACCTTCCAAAATGCATTACCTCACATTTGTCCGGATTAAACTCCATCTGCCATCTCTCCGCCCAAGTCTCCAGACAATCTAAATCCTGCTGTATCCTCCGACAGTCCTCATCGCTATCCGCAATTCCACCAACCTTTGTGTCGTCTGCAAACTTACTAATCAGACCAGTTACATTTTCCTCCAAATCATTTATATATACTACAAAGAGCAAAGGTCCCAGCACTGATCCCTGTGGAACACCACTGGTCACAGCCCTCCAATTAGAAAAGCATCCCTCCATTGCTACTCTCTGCCTTCTATGGCCTAGCCAGTTCTGTATCCACCTTGCCAGCTCACCCCTGATCCCGTGTGACTTCACCTTTTGTACTAGTCTACCATGAGGGACCTTGTCAAAGGCCTTACTGAAGTCCATATAGACAACATCTACTGCCCTACCTGCATCAATCATGTTAGTGACCTCCTCGAAAAACTCTATCAAGTTAGTGAGACACGACCTCCCCTTCACAAAACCGTGCTGCCTCTCACTAATACGTCCATTTGCTTCCAAATGGGAGTAGATCCTGTCTCGAAGAATTCTCTCCAGTAATTTCCCTACCACTGAAGTAAGGCTCACCGGCCTGTAGTTCCCGGGATTATCCTTGCTACCCTTCTTAAACAGAGGAACAACATTGGCTATTCTCCAGTCCTCCGGGACATCCCCTGAAGACAGCGAGGATCCAAAGATTTCTGTCAAGGCCTCAGCAATTTCCTCTCCAGCCTCCTTCAGTATTCTGGGGTAGATCCCATCAGGCCCTGGGGACTTATCTACCTTAATATTTTTTAAGACACCCAACACCTCGTTTTTTTGGATCACAATGTGACCCAGGCTATCTACACCCCCTTCTCCAGACTCAACATCTACCAATTCCTTCTCTTTGGTGAATACTGATGCAAAGTATTCATTTAGTACCTCGCCCATTTCCTCTGGCTCCACACATAGATTCCCTTGCCTATCCTTCAGTGGGCCAACCCTTTCCCTGGCTACCCTCTTGCTTTTTATGTACGTGTAAAAAGCCTTGGGATTTTCCTTAACCCTATTTGCCAATGACTTTTCGTGACCCCTTCAAGCCCTCCTGACTCCTTGCTTAAGTTCCTTCCTACTTTCCTTATATTCCACACAGGCTTTGTCTGTTCCCAGCCTTTTAGCCCTGACAAATGCCTCCTTTTTCTTTTTGACGAGGCCTACAATATCACTCGTCATCCAAGGTTCCCGAAAATTGCCGTATTTATCTTTCTTCCTCACAGGAACATGCCGGTCCTGTATTCCTTTCAACTGCCACTTGAAAGCCTCCCACATGTCAGATGTTGATTTGCTCTCAAACATCCGCCCCCAATCTATGTTCTTCAGTTCCCGCCTAATATTGTTATAATTAGCCTTCCCCCAATTTAGCACATTCATCCTCGGACCACTCTTATCCTTGTCCACCAGTACTTTAAAACTTACTGAATTGTGGTCACTGTTACCGAAATGCTCCCCTACTGAAACATCTACCACCTGGCCGGGCTCATTCCCCAATACAAGGTCCAGTACCGCCCCTTCCCTAGTTGGACTGTCTACATATTGTTTTAAGAAGCCCTCCTGGATGCTCCTTACAAACTCCGCCCCGTCTAAGCCCCTGGCACTAAGTGAGTCCCAGTCAATATTGGGGAAGTTGAAGTCTCCCATCACCACAACCCTGTTGTTTTTGCTCTTTTCCAAAATCTGTCTACCTATCTGCTCCTCGATCTCCCGCTGGCTGTTGGGAGGCCTGTAGTATACCCCCAACATTGTGACTGCACCCTTCTTATTCCTGATCTCTACCCATATAGCCTCACTGCCCTCTGAGGTGTCCTCTCGCAGTACAGCTGTGATATTCTCCCGAACAAGTAGCGCAACTCCACCTCCCCTTTTACATCCCCCTCTATCCCGCCTGAAACATCTAAATCCTGGAACGTTTAGCTGCCAATCCTGCCCTTCCCTCAACCAGGTCTCTGTAATGGCAACAACATCATAGTTCCAAGTACTAATCCAAGCTCTAAGTTCATCTGCCTTACCCGTAATGCTCCTTGCATTAAAACATATGCACTTCAGGCCACCAGACCCGCTGTGTTCAGCAACTTCTCCCTGTCTGCTCTGCCTCAGAGCCACACTGTCCCTATTCCCTAGTTCTCCCTCAATGCTCTCACCTTCTGACCTATTGCTCCCGTGCCCACCCCCCTGCCATACTAGTTTAAACCCTCCCGTGTGACACTAGCAAACCTCGCGGCCAGGATATTTATGCCTCTCCGGTTTAGATGCAACCCGTCCTTCTTATACAGGTCACACCTGCCCCGGAAGAGCTCCCAGTGGTCCAGATAATGGAAACCCTCCCTCCTACACCAGCTGTTTAGCCACGTGTTTAGCTGCTCTATCTTCCTATTTCTAGCCTCACTGGCACGTGGCACAGGGAGTAATCCCGAGATTACAACCCTCAAGGTCCTGTCTTTTAACTTTCTGCCTAGCTCCCTGAACTCCTGCTGCAGGACCTCATGCCCCTTCCTGCCTATGTCGTTAGTACCAATATGTACAACGACCTCTGCCTGTTTGCCCTCCCCCTTCAGGATGCCCTCTACCCGTTCGGAGACATCCTGGACCCTGGCACCAGGGAGGCAACGTACCATCCTGGAGTCTCTTTCACGTCCACAGAAGCGCCTATCTGTGCCCCTGACTATAGAGTCCCCTATTACTCTTCTGCGCTTTGACACTCCCTTCTGAACATCAGAGCCAGCCGTGGTGCCACTGCTCTGGCTGCTGCTGTTTTCCCCTGATAGGCTATCCCCCCCGACAGTATCCAAAGGGGTATATCTGTTCGAGAGGGGGACAACCACAGGGGATTCCTGCACTGACTGCCTGCCCTTTCTGGTGGTCACCCATTTCTCTGCCTGCACCTTGGGTGTGACCACATTTACATAACTGCGATCTATGACGCTTTCCGCCACCTGCATGCTCCGAAGTGCATCCAATTGCTGCTCCAACCGAACCATGCGGTCTGTGAGGAGCTCCAGTTGGGTGCACTTTCTGCAGTTATTCCTTCCAAAATGAATCACCTCACACTTTTCTGCATTAAACTCCATTTGCCACCTCTCTGCCCAGCGCTGCAGCTTATCTATGTCCATCTGTAACTTGTAACATCCTTCCGCACTGTCCACAACTCCACCGACTTTAGTGTCATCTGCAAATTTACTCAAACAGCAGTGACCCCAAAACAGATCCTTGTGGTACACCACTAGTAACTGGATTCCAGTCTGAACACTTCCCATCAACCACCACCCTTTGTCTTCTTCCAGCTAGCCAATTTCTGATCCAAACTGCTAAATCACCCTGAATCCCATGCCTCCGTATTTTCTGTAGTAGCCTACCATGGGGAACCTTATCAAATGCTTTACTGAAATCCATATACACCACATCAACTGCTTTACTCTCATCCACCTGTTTGGTCACCTTCTCAAAGAACTCAATAAGGTTTGTGAGGCATGACCTACCCTTCACAAAACCGTGTTGACTATCTCTAATCAAATTATTCCTTTCCAGATGATTATACATCCTATCTCTTAAAAACCTTTCCAAGACTTTGCCCACAACAGAAGTAAAGCTCACTGGTCTATAGTTACCGGGGTTGTCTCTACTCCCCTTCTTGAACAATGGGACATTTGCTATCCTCCAGCCTTCTGGCACTATTCCTGTAGACAAAGATGACTTAAAGATCAAAGCCAAAGGCTCAGCAATCTCCTCCCTAGCTTCACAGAGAATCCTAGGATAAATCCCATCCGGCAGCAAAGGGTGTGGGTTGATGGGGCAGCAAGGTAGCATTGTGGATAGCACAATTGCTTCACAGCTCCAGGGTCCCAGGTTCGATTCCGGCTTGGGTCACTGTCTGTGCGGAGTCTGCACATCCTCCCCGTGTGTGCGTGGGTTTCCTCCGGGCGCTCCGGTTTCCTCCCACAGTCCAAAGATGTGCAGGTTAGGTGGATTGGCCATGATAAATTGCCCTTAGTGTCCAAAATTGCCCTTAGTGTTGGGTGGGGTTACTGGGTTATGGGGATTGGGAAGGGTACCTTCCCAAGAGCCAGTGCAGACTCGATGGGCCAAATGGCCTCCTTCTGCACTGTAAATTCTATGATAATCTATGATAATCGGCCCAGGGGACTTATCTATTTTCACACTTTCCAGAATTGCTGACACCTCCTCCTTATGAACCTCAAGCCCTTCTAGTCTAGTAGCCTGAATCTCAGTATTCTCCTCGCCAACATTGTCTTTTTCCTGTGTGAACCCGGACGAAAAATATTCATTTAGCACCTCTCCTATCTCCTCGGACTTCACGCACAACTTCCCACTACTGTCCTTGACTGGCCCTACTTTTACACTAGTCATTCTTTTAATCCTGACATATCGATAGACAGCTTTAGGGTTATCCTTGATCCTA
This sequence comes from Scyliorhinus torazame, assembly GCF_047496885.1. Lineage (NCBI taxonomy): Eukaryota > Metazoa > Chordata > Chondrichthyes > Carcharhiniformes > Scyliorhinidae > Scyliorhinus > Scyliorhinus torazame. Next base: position 93,515,113 of record NC_092721.1, on the reverse strand, counting down.
CCTGCCAAAGACTTCTCATGTCCCCTCCTGGCTCTTCTTAGCTCTCTCTTTAGGTCCTTCCTAGCTAACTCGTAACTCACGAGTGCCCTAACTGAACCTTCATGTCTCATCTTTACGTAAGCCTCCTTTCTACCTCTTGACAAGTGTTTCGACTGCTTTAGTAAACCACAGTTCCCTCGCTCGACCACTTCCTCCTTGCCTGACAGGTACATACTTATCAAGGACACACAGTAGCTGTTCCTTGAACAAGCTCCACATTTCCATTGTGCCCATCCCCTGCAGTTTTCCTCTCCATCCGATGCATCCTAAGTCTTGCCTCATCGCATTATTATTGCCTTTTCCCCAGATATAACTCTTGCCTTGCGGTATATACCTATCCCTTTCCATCACTAAAGTAAACGTAATCGAATTGTGGTCACTATCACCAAAGTGCTCACCAACCTCCAAATCTAATACCTGTCCTGGTTCATTACCCAGTACCAAATCCAATATGGCCTCGCCTCTCGTTGGCCGATCTAAATACTGTGTCAGGAATCCCTCCTGCACACATTGGACAAAAACGGACCCATCTAAAGTACTCGAACTATAGCGTTTCCAGTCAATATTTTGAAAGTTAAAGTCCCCCATAACAACTACCCTGTTGCTTTCGCTCCTATCCAGAAGCATCTTTGCAATCCCTTCCTCTACATCTCTGGAACTTTTCGGAGGCCTATAGAAAACCCCTAACAGGGTGACCTCTCCTTTCCTGTTTCTAACCTCAGCCCATACTATCTCAGTAGACGAGTCCTCATCAAACGTCCTTTCTGCCACCGTAATACTGTCCTTGACTAACAATGCCACCCCTCACCCTCTTTTACCACCTTCCCTGAGCTTACTGAAATATCTAAACCCCGTCACCTGCAACAACCATTCCTGTCCCTGCTCTATCCATGTCTCCGAAATGGCCACAACATCGAAGTCCCAGGTACCAACCCATGCCGCCAGTTCACCCATCTTATGTTGCTCCTGGCATTGAAGACACACTTTAAACCACCTTCCTGCCTGCCCGTACACTCCTGGAACTTTGAAACCTTACTCATGACCTCACTACTCTCAACCTCCTGTATACTGGAGCTACAATTCAGATTCCTAACCCCTGCTGAACTAGTTTAAACCCTCCCGAAGAGCACTAGCAAATTTCACCCCCAGGATATTGGTACCCCTCTGGTCCAGGTGTAAACCATTCCGTTTGTAGAGGTCCCACCAACCCCAGAATGAGCCCCAATTATCCAGAAATGTGAAACCCTCCCTACTGCACCATCCCTGTAGCCGCGTGTTCAACTCCTCTCTCTCCCTATTCCTCTTCTCGCTAGCACGTGGCACGGGTAACAACCCAGAGATAATAACTCTGTTTGTCCTAGATCTAAGTTTCCACCCTAGCTCCCTGCCGTACATCCCTATCCCTACCGATGTCGTTGGCACCTATGTGGACCACGACTTGGGGCTGCTCCCCCTCCCCTTAAGGATCCCGAAAACACGATCCGAGACATCACGGACCTGGCACCTGGGAGGCAACAGACCAACCGCGAGTCTCTCTCGTTCCCACAAAATCTCCCATCTATCCCCCTAACTATCCCAATGACTAATGCTCTACTCCTCTCCCCCTTCCCTTCTGAGCAACAGGGACAGCCTCTGTGCCAGAGACCTGTACCCCATGGCTTACCCCTGGTAAGTCCCCCCCCCCCCCTCAACAGTATCCAAAGCGGTATACTTGTTACTAAGGGGAACGACCACAGGGGATCCCTGTACTGACTGCTTTCTCCCAGCCTCTCTCACCGTCACCCATCTATCTTTATTCTTTGGAGTAACTACATACGTGAAGCTTCTATCTATAACCACCTCGGCCTCCCGAATGATCCGAAGTTCATCCAGTTCCAGCTCCAGTTCCCTAACGCGGTTTCTGAGGAGCTAGAGATGGGTGCACTTCCCACAGATGAAATCAGCAGGGACACTGACGGCATCCCTCACCTCAAACATTCTGCAGGAGGAACATTGCACTACCTTCCCTGCTATCCCCTCTAGATAAAAAAAAAGAGAAAGAGCTTACCTGTTATTCACTCTACCCCTTTGGTTAAAGGTGGAAGGGTGGCGGACACTACAAGTGTAGTGTCGAGGGTTTAGAAACTGCCCAACTTAAATACAGGTAAAAATAAAACACTTAACCAGCAACCACTGCGCCCCGCACAAAAACAGCAATCAGCTGTTGTGGGCCTGCACAAACAATTTAAATCTTTACTGCTTACCCAGCAGTCACTCTGTCCTCACTCGGACTGGAAACTTCCTACAGTAAGTTTTTTTTAAATTTACTCCCCTTCTCAGCAAGCACTCACTCAGCAACCACTGCGCCCCGCACGATAACACATCAGGGAAAATAAAAACTACCTTCCAGTCATCAGTCAATCACTTACCTGCAGACTGTGACATCGCGGTTCAACTTCTACCTGCCCTCTCAGCTGGGATCCTTACAGCGGTTGGGGTTTTTTTGGTTAAAGGAGGGGGTAGGGAGGGAAACACTGAAGAAGTGTTTTGGGTTTAAGTGTCACTTGACAACAGCTCCTCCACAAACCACCTTCAAGTTACGATGACCACAATGCATGTATGCAAATTTCCCCCGCAACAGCCAATCAGCAGCTCTGCTCTACTGCCCTCTGCTGGATGGTTGTATTCACTTGAACAGCTAGGGTCTCTTGCACAGGTACACCTTCAAGTTACGGTGACCACAATGCACGTATGCAAATTTCCCCACAACAGCCAATCAGCATCTCCGCTCTACTGGATGGCAATTGAAGGCTTTATTGGACTAGATGTTTCCCCCAGCAGCGCAGGTACAGAATGCAGCTGCTAGGGAGACACAAACTCTTATACTCCGCCTGACTGGGCGGAACCAGCAGGCAGGCTTCACCAATGATCTTCCTGTCTCAGGTACCTCCCACACCAATGATCTTACAGCCTCAACATAGGTACTATAATACCCCTAATATCGACTACCACAATACCCACATCTATGTGCTATACAGCTGCAGGGGTGAGCGATTTCTCAACTGAAGTGAGAGCTTGCAAACACGAGAGCAATCCTGTTTCAGAACCTTAGTGGCTTGTAATGTAGTGAATGCAAGAAAAACAAATTCATTTATTGGTGGTGAAAAAATGTAGAAATGCAGGGATGCCCATTTTAAAGATTTCCCCCCCCCCCCCCCCCAAATTGGGAATCTTGCAATAAAAGCAAGGTGAAATGTAAGGAGCTCCATGTGGAGGGGGAAAGCAGAAATTGCTTTAGATATTAAGGGGTAAAATCTCACTCCTGTGCTTGTTGGTTCCACTGGCAGATAGATTTTAAAACTAAATTTAAGAAAAAACATAGTTCGCATTGGCGGCAGCAAATAAGTCATTATATAAGAATCCACGACAGGATAAAGGTAGAAATACGTTCATAGAATCATCATAGAATTTACAGTATAGAAGGAGGCCATTCAGTCCATCGAGTCTGCACTGGCCCTTGGAAAGAGCACCCCACCCAAGCCCACCCCCCCACCCTATCCCCGTAATCCAATCCAACCGTTTTGGACACCAAGGGGCAATTTATCATGGTCAATCCACCTCACCTGCACATCTTTGGACTGTGGGAGGAAATCGAAGCACCTGGAGGAAACGCACACAGACACGGGGAGAAAGTGCAAACTCCACACAGACAGTGACCCAAGCCAGGCCCGAGAATGGTGGAAAGACTGATGAGAATGTGACACTCATAACCACAGAAGGTGGTTGAATTGAGTACTATAGACACATTAAAGGGGAAGCTGGACAAGCCTATGAGGGAGGAGGGAGTAGAGAATTTGGACAAGAGATTTAAATGTGGACAGGTGGAAGCTCAAGCGGAATAAAAACACTGGCATGGTCTGATTGGGCCAAATGGCCTGTTTCTGTGCCATATATCCTTCGTCAATCCAATTGATAAGGATACCGACGCCACTACACAGCAAACTAATTAATCAAGATGCAACAAATTCCAATGTGGCAGAGTGGTTGCTGCAGCTTGAAAACTGAAGAAATTGATTTTGGACATAAAATGTAAAAAGAAACAACCTTTAAGTTATGAAAAACATCTATACACTGCATCTAGGTATCTATTTATATATCTCTCCATGTGTTCCCCATAATTCTATAAATCAATGATATTGAAAAAAATGATAGCGTGACAATCTGAACTTTTTTCATAGAACATCTATCAGATACTTTTAGAATGGCATTTTACAATATTAACAACATACAGGAATATCAGTTGCAATGGTCAATATCACAAAATCACCACCATTGCCTTTATCTAAAGAATTGGAAACAAGTATTAGAGCTGGAGAAGCTGTGTGAATTCCTCATTGCTGGTTGAGTAGCAAAGTTAGCCAGCCAAGACCTTACAGGCCTTTGGCCACAGCATTAAATATAAATATGTAGCACATTTCCTCCAGAGAAAAATCAATATATGCTTTTCTGCATAAAATAAGTGTAACCGAGAACTGGTAAACATCCAAAACAATCTCCTGTATTTACTTTACAGCATAAAAAGGCATTATGCTCACAATAGGATGTGACATTTACTAGACAGTTGGCTGGAATAAATCAGTAAGCATGGTGACACAATGGGCCAGAATTGCTGCAATGGCATATATTGCAGCAAGTAGTATTAATTGGATTTTTCAGCTCACTACTGAAATCACATTCATTTGTTGCCAGAAATGGTTGGATATTTTACATATTAATAATGATGCAGGTAATGTATTGTGATAATCCCACGAATTCTGGCTAAATGCCACCAACACAATACACAGTAGGGAGTTAGAGAACACTGCGGCAGAGAAACTTGCCCTATTTTATTTAATTTGAAATCTAGAGAGATCTTTGAGTGCCGACCATATATCAGGGAGTGCTGTGGTTTAATTTAACTGGGAGCATGCAGCTTGGGATATTACCTAATTAATACAATCCGCTTACAAGCTTTTACTTCATCTCCAACATCCCCTCAATCAATGGCAGACAACAAAAATACAAATTATATGTTGAAGAAAGATGCACAGGATAAATTTTGAAATCAAGCCCTTTTGATTCTTAATTTACAAGGTTCAAGGTTAGTACCATATGTTGCCACATCCGTCACTAATAAATAACATTTCTCAGTGGCGATAGGTATCATGTAATCTTCATCTCGGGATAGTGTTTATTCTCTAATTCTAGGCATTCAAACTAGTTTGTGTGGGTGCAAAGAAAATGTAAAGGAATCAAAAGCATTTACACTTGATTCTTTTGGCACATGGCAACCACCATCCTGTAGGAAGGACCATGGTGAATCACTTTTATTGCTCATGAACTAAAACTTAGGAAAAAGCTTTGAAGCAAATAACATCATTATTCTTAAATCCTTCTTTCAGGAATGTTATTTCTTCTCTTACATCTCCCATATTTGGACTAACACAATGGAGAATAAGCTGAAAACAAATATACTGAATCAGATAATAATAGTAAGAATGTAAAGGGCAGGTGGGAATTAATACTCAGTCCTCTCTTTACCTGTTGGGAGTGTTTGCACAAACACTGAACAGTTAAGTCTCAGCCATATTCATAACTTACTGAAAGGACACCCTGCTTGAGAAAATGGGTCAGACTAAAGCACTGCAGTTCGATCAATTCCAGTCGTGAACAATTAAACAACTAATTGGAGGAGGAGGCTCAACAAATATGCTCATCCTCAATGATGGGGAGTCCAGCAGATCAGGGCAAAGGCAAGGCCATCTCCAGCCAGAAATGCCAAGTGGGTGATCCATCTCAGGCTCCTCCAGAGGTCCCCAGCATCATAGATGCGAGGTTCCAGCCAATTTGATACACTCCACATGGTATGAAGACTCCACATGGTATGAAGAATTGGTTGAAGACATCAAATACTGAAAAGGCTGTGGGCCCTGACACTATTTCATCAAAGGTACTGAAGATTTGTGCACCAGAATGTGGTGCACCCCTAGCGAACCTGTTCCAGTACAGCTGAAACACTGGCGAGACCCAGCAACGTGGAAGATTGCCCAGGTATGCCATGCACACTAAAGGCAGGACATAACCAGATAATTACCACCCCACAGTCTATTCACGAACATTAGTAAAGTAATGGAAAGTGTTGTTGATAGTGTTATCAAGTGGCACTTACTCAGCAATAACCTGTTCACTGACTGGCAAAAACTCAACTGGATCAGCCCTATAAATGGACTTGCAAAGGACAAAAAGAAAGCTGAAAAACCCAAGCAGATAAGGCAGCATCTTTGGAAAGAAACAGAGTTGATGTTTCAGGTCAATTACCTTTTCTCAGGATTTGTAAAAGTTCGACCATGCCTGACAAATCATACTGGAAGTTTTTTTTGAAGAGTTGACTACAATGATGTACAGGGGAATGTCTTTGGCTGTTATTTATGTGGACTTCTAGAAGGCATTGGATAAAGTCTTCCATCATATACTGTTAGCTAAAGTTGATGCTCATGGATTGGAAACAAATAACTAGCCTGGTTAAAAAATTGACTGAGTCACTGGAGACAAGGCAGAAATAATGGGCAGATACTAATTGGCAAGATGTGATTAGTAGCACCTCGCAAGTATCCAGGATCAACTTTTTACCCTATTCATAAACAATTTTGACAATGGGATAGAAAGTCGCATTTTCACATTTGCTTATGATACAAAGATTACCAAGCACTGTAGATGGAAGTATAATAATTACACAGAGATATTGAGAGATGAAGTGACAGACACAACAATGGCAACGGATTTAAATATTGGCATATATCAGGTCACCCATCTTTGACCCAAGGATTGAGCAAGCACATTTTCATTTGTACATGATGAAAAACTAGAAACAGTAGAGGTCGCAATGAGATTTAAGGATCATTAAAATATGAGGTTGAACAGAAAAGAACCGAGAAGGTTAAAAAAGGCCCTTACTTCTAGAGAACTAAGAATACAACAGGGTAGAAGTCCTACTTCAGCCACACAGAGCATTGGCTAGGCCATGTCTGGAGTACTGTGAGAAGTGTTGGACACTGCACCTTAGAAATAATATATTGATCTTACAGTGAGCGCAGCGTAGATCTACCAGAATGTTACCCAGCCCAAAGACTTAAACTTCAACAACTGGATTACACAAATTAGAATTGTATTCCTTGGAACTTAAGACAGCTATGGGGTGATTTGATTGAAGTTTTCAAGATCCTCAAATGACAATTGGTGATTGCTTCATTATTAATTTTACATCTAAGATTGATAGATTGTCATTCAAACATATTAAGGAATATAGAACAAAGAAAGGTGTATGGAGTTAGGTCACAGATGCCTTGATGTCATTCAATGGTGTAACAGGTTCAAGAGGCTAAATGGCCTAATCCCAAATCATATTTACAAGGTCATAAAGTTGTTATACCACTCCCAAGTCATATTTACAGTCTAATTTAACAATGAATATAAGCACCAAGAGTAAAATCCGCTTTTGCTAAGGCTTTATTATCTTTTTTATACTCCAGTTTTAAATTTAATATACAGCAGCATGTCAGATGGTGCAACAAGTAATTTGCATGAATTTAAGATTTTGCTCAAGATACAATGCAACATACCCTCTTCAGCTATAGATATCTAGGATTAGGATTTGCTGTTAGGATCCTGAATAAGAACCCAACTATTTTTAATTTTTAAAACTGTGAGGAAATGTTACTGAACCACAGGAGTGATAACACTGACCAATAAGTGTATTTTATGTTAAAACAAACTTTAATTTAATCACAAAATTAATCACATTAGCAACAAATAAATAGTTTCACAGTTAACAGTTACAACAGTTCTCAAATAAAATAAGAAACTTAAACTTACTTCTTAAAACTGCCACTACATTCCAATTGAGGAAATCAACATATATTAAGTACAACTAATGAATAAAGTTAACCACCAGGGTTTTATTTGCTTTTCTCTGTGCAGAGACCACCTTTCAGGACAAAACTGAAACACTTGGACTTCCGGTTGCGGCAGGGATGAGCTAGCCGCACGTTTCGGCGGCTCCATCTCCGACGGAACTTCGGGCTCTTTTAAGAGCCCCAACGGGGACTTGGACGGCCGTAAAACCCGGTGCGAGGCGCGAGGGAAGGGAGTCCCCCCCCCGAACGATGGAGGGAAAAACCGGCGGCGGCGGCTGCAGCCCGAAGAATCTGCAGCCAGAGGGTCAGAGGGAGTGGAGCAAAATGGCGGCGGAGAAACCACAGGTGACATGGGGGCCTGAGCAGGACGAGGTGGTGAGACAGTGCGTGGACCTGCTGAAGAAGGAGGTAATGACCCCGTTGTTACAGGCAATTGAGGGGCTTAAGGAGACTTTAAAGACCCAGGAGACTGAACTTCGCGTGGTGGAGCAGAAGGTATCAGGTATTGAGGACGAGGTCCTGGGCCTGGCGGTCAAGACTCAGACGCACGAGGCACTTCATAAAAAGTGTGTTGATAGGATTGAGGCCCTTGAAAATGGAGCGCGAAGGAAGAACCTTAGGATACTAGGTCTCCCGGAGGGTGTGGAAGGAGTGGACTGTGGAGCGTACGCAAGTAAGATGCTGAGCTCACTGATGGGTGCTGAGGCCCCTGCGGGCCCCATGGAGGTGGAGTGGGCAAATCGGATCCCGGCGAGAAGACCAAAAGCGGGAGAACCACCGAGGGCGATAATCGTGCGATTCTACCGCCTTAAGGACAGAGAAGAAGTCCTGAGATGGGCTAAAAAGGTGCGGAGTAGCAGATGGGAGAATGCGGTGGTAAGGATCTACCAGGATTGGAGTGCGGAGGTGGCGAGAAGGAGGGCGAGCTTCAACCGAGCCAAAGAGGTTTTGCATAAAAGGAAGGTGAAGTTTGGGATGCTGCAGCCGGCAAGACTATGGGTCACGCATCAGGAGACACACTATTATTTCGAGACGGCGGAGGAAGCATGGTCCTTCATCAATGAAGAGAAACTGGACCGGAACTGAGGGACTGATGCTGCAGGGAACTGTTATTGTTGTTATTATTGTTTTTGTTAATGGGATGGTGAAAGTTAATCGAGAAGTAAACAGGGAAGGGGGGGGACACTGGGGAAATGTGGGCGCCGGTGAGGGGGGAGAGGCGGGACATAGTCAGAGAATGGGGAAGGAGAGGGGGAGGGGAAAGGGAGCTGCGCCATAAGAGGCGGGTCAGGTAAAGGGATGTTCCCGCGCCAGAAAGAATAAGGCGGGAAAACAGGCGCAAGGCGGATGGGAGTTTCCTCACACCGGGGGGGGTCGAGGAGCGAGCAGGAGTAGCCGGGGTCAGTTGAAGTCAGCTGACTTACGGAAGTGATATGGGGGGAGCAATCAAGCTAGATAGGGATCTAGCGGGGGGGGGGGGGGGGACCACTGGGTTGCTGCTGCGGAAATCCAAAAGGAAATGGCTAAAGAGAGGGTGGTCGGGGGCGGAATGCGACGCTGGGGGAGCGAGTGGGAGCGCGGAGGCGGGATATGGGACTGGCCTAGAGAAGGTAATGGCTAGTCGACACGGGTAGCCCCCCAGTGAGGCTGATCACGTGGAACGTGAGAGGCCTGAATGAACCGATAAAAAGGGCCCGAGCGCTCGCGCATTTGAAAGGACTAGGGGCAGACGTGGTTATGCTCCAAGAGACGCACCTAAAGGTGGCGGACCAAGTTAGGCTAAGGAAAGGATGGGTGGGACAGGTGTTCCACTCAGGACTGGACGCAAAGAACAGAGGGGTGGCCATTTTGGTGGGGAATGGGTAGCATTTGAAGCAAAGAACATCGTAGCAGATAGTGGAGGTAGATATGTAATGGTGAGTGGTAGGCTGGAGGGAATGGAGGTCGTGTTGGTTAATGTGTATACCCCAAATTGGGACGATGCGTGGTTCATGAGACGGATGCTGGGGCGTATTCCGGACCTGGAGGCAGGAAATTTGATTTTAGGAGAGGACTTCAATACGGTGCTGGACCCGGGGCTAGATAGATCCAGCTCAAGGACTGGAAGAAGGCCGGCAGCAGCCAAGGTACTTAAGGGGTTTATGGACCAAATGGGGGGAGTGGATCCATGGCGATTTCTTAGACCCAGGGCTAGGGAGTATTCCTTCTTCTCCCACGCCCATAAAGTGTACTCCCGGATAGAATTTTTTGTTTTAGGAAGGTCGTTGATCTCTAGGGTGGAAGAAGCTGAATACTCAGCCATAGCGGTTTCAGATCATGCCCCACATTGGGTGGACCTGGAAGTAGGAGAGGACAGGGAGCAAAGAACACTCTGGCGATTAGATGTGGGACTGATGGCGGATGAGGGAGTGTGTGCAAGAGTGAGGGGGTGTATCGAGAGATACCTGGGGGTCAATGACGACGGCGAGGTCCCTGTGGGAGTGGTCTGGGAAGCACTAAAAGCGGTGGTCAGAGGAGAGCTGATTTCTATTGGGGCCCACAAAAGGAAAACAGAGGCCAAGAAAGGGATAGATTACTGGGGGAGATTTTAAGGGTGGACAGGGAATTTGCAGAGACCCCGGAGGAGGAGCTGTACAGGGAGAGGAGACGACTCCAGACCGAGTTTGACCTTCTGACCACCAGAAAGGCGGAGGTACTGTGGAGGAAGGCACAGGGGAGGAGGTATGAATATGGGGAAAAGGCTAGTCGCCTGTTGGTGCACCAACTGCGAAAGTGGGCAGCAGCGAGGGAGATAGGAGGAATTAGGGATGAAAGGGGAGACACTGTGCGAAGGGCAGGAAAGATAAATGAGGTGTTTAAGACCTTTTATGAAGAACTGTATAGGTCTCAGCCCCGAGAGGGAGAAGAGGGGATGCGGCAGTTCCTAGGCCAGTTGAGGTTCCCGAAAGTGGAGGAGCAGGCGGTGGCAGGCCTGTGGGCGCCGATTGAGGTGGACGAGGTTATTAAGGGACTGGGAAGCATGCAAGCGAAGGCCCCGGGCCGGACGGGTTCCCGGTGGAATTCTACAGAAAATATGTGGACTTGTTGGCCCCGTTGTTGGCGAGGACGTTCAATGAGGCCAGGGAAGGGGGGACACTACCCCCGACAATGTCGGAGGCGACGATATCGCTAATTTTGAAGAGGGACAAAGATCCGATAGTGTGGGTCTTATAGACCTATTTCACTATTGAACGTGGACGCCAAACTGCTAGCAAAGGTGCTGGCATCGAGAATAGAGGACTGTGTCCCAGGGGTGGTGCACGAAGACCAGACAGGGTTCGTAAAAGGGAGACAATTGAATGTTAACGTGCGACGGCTATTAGGGGTGATAATGATGCCCTCAGTGGAGGGGGAGGCAGAGATAGTGGCGGCAATGGACGCAGAGAAGGCATTTGATAGGGTGGAGTGGGAGTATCTATGGGAAGTGTTAAGGAGGTTTGGGTTTGGGAACGGATTTATTCGCTGGGTTAGACTACTTTATGGGGCACCGACGGCAAGCGTAGTTACAGGTCGACATAGATCGGAGTATTTCCGATTATATAGGGAAACAAGACAGGGATGCCCGCTGTCTCCATTGTTGTTTGCGCTGGCAATTGAACCTCTGGCCATGGCGCTGAGAGACTCCAGGAAATGGAGAGGGGTGACTAGAGGGGGAGAAGAACACCGAGTCTCGTTATACGCGGATGACCTATTGCTATACGTGTCGGACCCAGCGGGGGGGGATGATAGAGGTTATGCGAATCTTGAGGAGGTTCGGGAAATTTTCGGGGTATAGGTTAAACATGGGGAAGAGTGAATTATATGTGAAATATCCAGGGGACCAGAGTAGAGAGATAGAAGGCTTACCGCTAAGGAAAGTGGAAAGAAACTTCCGATACTTGGGGATTCAGATCGCTAGGAGTTGGGGAACCTTGCACAGACTTAATCTGACACGGCTGGTAGAACAAATGGAGGAGGACTTTAAGAGGTGGGACATGCAGCCTTTATCGCTGGCGGGCAGGGTGCAAGCAATTAAGATGATGGTCCTCCCGAGGTTCTTATTTGTATTTCAATGTCTCCCTATTTTAATCACCAGGACCTTTCTTAATAAAATAGATAGGAGCATTACGAGCTTCGTGTGGGCAGGGTAAGTTCCGAGAGTAAGGAGGGGGTTCCTTCAGCGCAGTAGGGACAGAGGAGGACTGGCACTACCGAACTTGGGAGATTATTATTGGGCCGCCAATGTTGCAATGATACGTAGATGGATGATGGAGGGTGAGGGAGCGGCGTGGAAAAGGCTGGAGAGAAGGTCCTGTAAAGGGACGAGTCTAGAGGCGCTGGTGACGGCGCCGCTACCGTTCTCACCGAAAATGTACACCACGAACCCGGTGGTGGCGGCAACACTGAACATATGGGGACAGTGGAGGCGACAGAGAGGGATGCGGGAAGCCCTGGTGGGGTCCCCTATCAGGAACAACCATAGGCTCACCCCAGGAAGAATGGATGGAGGATTTCAAAGCTGGTACCAGTTGGGAATTAGGAAGGTGGGAGATTTATTCATAGATGGGACTTTTGCGAGCTTGGGAGCACTGGAGGAAAAGTATAAGTTACCCCGGGGGAATTTCTTGAGATATATGCAGGTGAGGGCGTTTACTAGACAACAGGTGAGGGAATTTCCGTTGCTCCCGACACAGGGGATACAGGACAGGGTGCTTTCAGGGGTGTGGGTCCGAGAGGGCAAGGTGTCAGAGATTTATAGTGAGATGAGGGAAGAGGGGGAGGAGTCGGTGGGTGAACTAAAAAGAAAGTGGGAAGAAGAATTAGGAGAGGAGATAGAGGAGGGTATGTGGGCTGATGCCCTAAGCAGGGTAAATTCCTCTTCTTCATGCGCCAGGCTTAGCCTGATTCAATTTAAGGTGCTACATAGAGCACACATAACGGGGGCAAGATTGAGCAGGTTCTTTGGAGTGGAGGACAAATGTGGGAGGTGTGGCGGGAGTCCGGCAAACCACGCACATATGTTTTGGGCGTGCCCGGCACTGGAAGGGTATTGGAAGGGAGTGACGGGAGTGATTTCGCAGGTGGTGAAGGCCCGGGTCAAACCAGGCTGGGGGTTAGCTCTATTTGGAGTTGCGGAAGAGTCGGGAGTGCAGGAGGCGAAAGAGGCCGATGTCGTGGCCTTTGCGTCCCTCGTAGCCCGGCGCAGGATCCTACTCATGTGGAAGGAGGCGAAACCCCCCCGACTGGAGGCCTGGGTAAACGATATGGCGGGGTTTATTAAACTGGAGCAGATAAAGTTTGCCCCGAGAGGATCGGCTCAAGGGTTCACCAGGCGGTGGCAGCCATTTCTCGACTACCTAGGGGAACGTTAGAGGGAAGACGGATGACCAGCAGCAGCAACCCAGGGGGGAGAGTGGGAGGGGGCTCAGTTGAGTATAGGTCAATAGAGTACGAGGTTTTGTTACTTGTATATTATTATTATTGTTAAAACGTTTAAAAATTTCTGTTTTGTTACTGTTATCGTTTCACTTGTTTTGTAAGCGGGAAAAATGCTGCTCAGGGAAAAAATTTCAATAAAATATATATTTTTTTAAAAACGGAAACACTTCTGTTCAGATTAAAGTTCTAGGGCTCTTCAGATAGACCTGGCTCCTCCCATTAATTACATCATCTGTACCCAAAGGATAAGGCAGTCTTTTGTATCTTCCTACAAGATGTCCCTCAACTTGTTGAGCCAAGACCCTTCATAAATTATCTACATACCAGGGGTCTTCAAACTGAAACAATACTCCATTAGCTAGCTATCCATAAACAGGTAAATGGTTCTCAAGATCGAGAAGAAAAACACTTGACCTGCAAGTCAATAATTAGCTTACTTTTGACACCTTAATCACCACTCAAACAGTCATACTGTCTGTATGCATCTTAACCCAGGTTTTGATAACATTACTGCAATTTCTTACATTCATCGGTCATGGGATGTGGAGATGCCGGCATTGGACTGGGGTGAGCACAGTAAGAAGTCTTACAACACCAGGTTAAAGTCCAACAGGTTTGTTTCGAAGCACTAGCTTTCAGAGCGCAGCCCCTTCATCAGGTGAACTTTAACCTGGTGTAAGATTTCTTACTGTATTCATCACGGTATGATTGAGATTTTTCCTTTCTTTTCATTTATACATGGCATGGGGAATTAGCAGAGTGGCCAGAAACAATAAAAATTTTAATGTTCTCAGGATGCTTCAGTATTTAATGTTGCATGATACAATTAGTGGATTGTGCTGGACTCCAATGAAAGTGCAGGATGTGAGTCACGCCAATTAACTTCTTATTGGTGCCACATTAGACACAAAATAACTCTGATATAAGGATGCAGGACAATAGTGTATTGATGAATTGTTGCATGCTTAATAACAAAACTTTATTATAAATAGTGAACAGATTGGCCATCTATGGGTTTTGGAGCAACTCTCATTTCTGGGGGCTTTATTGACAACATTATTTGTCATGCAATAATAAATGGTCAAGGACATTGTGCATGACTAGAGGCCTAAAAAGATATTGAGCTTTTCCTAGTAATTGGTAGAGTCACAATCGAGAGAGCTGATGGAGGCTGCATCTCCATCAAGAGTAAACAGGCTAATATGCCAGTGAGGCTAGAAATAGGAGGATAGGGGTTCAGATTTCAGGACCTTTGGGATCTCTTCCGGGGCAGGTGGGACCTGTACAAGAAGGATGGGTTGCATCGAAACTGGAGGAGCACCAATATCCTGGCTGGGAGGTTTGCTAGAGTCACTCGGAAGGATTTAAGCTAGTATGGCAGAGGGGTGGGAACCAGAGCGTTAGCTTAGAAGGTGTCAGAACTGAAGGGAAAATAGAGAACAAAAATAAGAGAACAACATCACCCTCAGGCAGAGCAAAAAAGGTGGCAAGTGTGAGAAGGGAGGTGGTCAATGCAGGACTGAGGGTGTTGTACATTAGTGCACGCAGTATATGGAACAAGGTAAATGAGCTTGTTGCGCACATAGAAATTATCCGGTACGATGTTCTGGGCATCACAGAGACATGGTGCAAGGGGATCAGGGCTGGTATAGAAGGATTTGCGTCCTATCAAAAGGACAGGCAGATGGGCAAAGGGGGTAGAGTTGCATTATTAGGAAGGAATGAAGTTAAACTGATAGCAAGGAGCGATACAAGATCAGAAGGCATAGAATCTTTGTGGGTAGAGTTGAGGAATCGCAAAGGTAAAATGACCCTGATGTGAGTTATGTACAGGCCCCATAAGCAGTAGTCATGATGTGCGGTAGCAAATAAATCAGGAGACAAAGAAAGCATGTAAAAAAGGCAATATCACAATAATCATGGAGGACTTCAATATGCTGATTGACTGGGAAAATCAGGTTGGTAGGGATCCCAAGAAAAGGAATTTGTGGAATGTCTAAGCGATGTTTTCTTTGGAGCAGGTTGTGACAGAGCCTACTAGGGAACAGACAATTCTGGATTTGGTGATGTGTAATGCGGCAGACTTGATTAGGGATCTTAAGGTAAAGGAACCCTTAGGGAGCAGTGACCACAATACGATAGAATTTACCCTGCAGTTTGAGAGGGAGAAGCTGCAATCAGATGTAACGGTATTAGAATTAAATAAGGGTAACTACAAAGACAAGAGGGAAGAACTGGCCAGTGATTGGAAAAGGAGCCCAGCAGGGAAGACAGTGGAAAATCAATGGCAGGAGTTTTGGGGAATTATTCGGTAGGCACAACAGAAATTCATTCCAAGAAGGAGGAAACATGCTAAGGGGAGGACAAGGCATCCATGGTTGTTGAGCGAAGTCAAGGGCATCATAAAAGCAAAAGAAAAAGCATACAAAGTGGCAAAGATTAGTGGGAAGCCAGAGAATTGGGAAGCTGTTAAAAGCGAGCAGAGGACAACAAAAAAAGCAATAAGGGGAGAGAAGATGAAAGATGAGTGCAAGCTAGCTAGTAATCTGAAAGAAGATAGGAAAAGTCTTTTTTCAATATATAAAAAGGTAAGAAAGAGAACAAAGGCAAAAATAGACATTGGACCACTGGATAATGTGGCTGGATTAGTAATAATAGGAAACAAAGAAATGGAACTGAATAGTTACTTTGCATCAGTCTTCACGGTGGAAGATAACAGTGGGATGCCAGAGCTCCAGGAGAATCAGGGGGAGGAGGGGAGTGCAGTGGCCATCACTAAGAAGAAGGTTCTGGGGAAACTGAAAGGTCTGAAGGTAGATAAATGACCTGGACCGGATGGACTACACCTCAGGGTTCTAAAAGTGATAGCGGAGGAGATTGTGGAGGCATTGATGGTGATCTTTCAGGAATCACTGGAGGCAGGAAGGGTCACAGAGGATTGGAAAGTGGCTACTGTAACACCATTGTTTAAGAAGGGAGGGAAGCAGAAGATGGGAAATTATAGGCCTGTTAGTCTGACTTTGGTCATTGGTAAGATTTTAGAGTCCATTATTAAAGATGAGATCGCGGAGTACTTGGAATTGCATGATAAAATAGGACTGAGCACTGCTTTGTCAAAAGAGGTTATGTCTGAGAAATCTGCTCCGAGTTCTTTGAGGAGGTAACAAGGAAGTTAGACAAAGGAGAACCAGTGGAAGTGATTTATTTAGATTTTCAGAAGGCCTTTAACAAGGTGCTGCATAGGAGCCTGTGAAATATGTTAAGAGCCCATGGTGTTCAGGGTAAGATCCTGGCATGGGTGGAGGATTGGCTGACTGGCAGAAGGCAGAGAGTGGGGATAAAGGGGGCTTTTCCAGGATGGCAGCCGGTGATTAGTGGTGTGCCTCAGGGGTCTGTACTGGGACCACAACTTTTCACACTATACATTAATGATCTGGAAGAAGAAACTGAAGGCACGGTTGCTCAGTTTGCATATGATATAAAGAACTGTAGAGGGACAGGTAGTATTGAGGAAGCAGGGGGGCTGCAGAAGGATTTGAATAGGGTAGGAGAGTGGGCAATGAAGTGGCAGATGAAATACAATGTGGAAAAGTGTGATGTTATGCACATTGGAAGAAGAAATGGAGGCATATATTTTCTAAATGGGGAAATGCTTAGGAAATCAGAAGCACAAAGGGACTTGGGAGTCCTTGTTCACGATTCTCTTAAGGTTCAGTCGGCAGTCAGGAAGGCAAATGCAATGTTAGCATTCATGTCAAGAGGGCAAGAATACAAGACATGGGATGTACTTCTGAGGCTGTAAAAGGCTCTGGTCAGACACGATTTGGGTAATTGTGAGCAGTTCTAGGCCCCGTGGATGTGCTGGCCTTGGAAAGGGTCCAGAGGATGTTCACAAGAATAATCCCTGGAATGAAGAGCTTGTTGTATGAGGAACGGTTGAGGACTCTGGGTCTGTACTCGGAGTTTAGGATGAGAGGGGATCTTATTGAAACTTACAGGATACTGCGAAGCCTGAATAGAATGGATGTGGAGAGGATATTTCCACCTGTAAGAAAAATTAGAAGCAGAGGACACAATCTCAGACTAAAGGGACGACCCTTTAAAACAGAAATGAGGAGGAATTTCTTCAGCCAGACGGTGGCGAATCTGTAGAACTCTTTGCCGCAGAAAGTTGTGGAGGCCAAATCTTGAGTGTCTTTAAGACAGAGATAGATAGGTTATTGATTAATAAGGGGATCAGGGGTTACGGGGAGAAGGCAGGAGACTGGGGATGAGAAAAATATCTGCCATGATTGAATGGCGGAGCAGATTCGCTGGGCCGAGTGGCCTAATTCTGCTCATCTTATGGTCTTATATATTTTTTCCTCTGGAAGACAAATGTGTAGAGACAAAACCTGCGTCAGCAACTTGATCGAACATAATAAAGGAATTGAGTTACAAACGAAAAGTTTGCGAGTCAGATTCAAATGCTCTTAAGTCTAATCAAGCACTTCCTCTGCGAATTCAAACGTTTTTCAACATATTTTGCACCAGCATATGCAGATGAATGATCATACATCCTGCCATAATCTTGAAATATATCTGATATGAATGCTGGACTTTACAAGATAGTTATATTTTAAAATGTCGCCTTTAATTTAAGGTAAAATAAGGAATTCCAGAAGAATCCCAGTGCAGAGCAATGCCTGTGGTCTGGATGCCACGGGGTTGAAACTCTAACAAAAACCTATTGAAATCAAGTCACAGTTTTCACACCACTCTGCAGAAACTCACAGTAAAGGTACAGCTGCTTTGAAAGACACAAAAAAGAGAAACTGACTGCTGCTGTGGAGAAGCAGGATGCTTGGGAGAATTTATTTTCCATTTGAAAGAAATGCAACAGAGAAGATGGGACTTTCGAAGATTTAAGCTATGGGACAAATAAGTGCCAACTGTGGGCCAGTGCTTACAGCAGAACTGCAGTGTCCTATTTGAACATAATATACTGCATTATTTCCACTGTCCAGCACATCACCTGACCTCAAGGAGAGATTAAATCAAACAAAGCAGAAATTTACCTCCCACTGTTACGCATTCATGGTTTATAAATAACCACATACTTCGCAAAATTTTATTCACACAAAACACATTAAAATAAAATAACTTGTTTCCAGTTCAGAACCACCATTTGGTTTCATTGGTAAATAGACTCTAGAACCTTGTAGTGTAACATAGCATAAACTATGACAAAAGCCGACAGTTTTCCTCGTTCACATCAAAAACAATTAATTTTTTGTCTAGCAAATATATTCATACCATTTCTGTGACCCTTCATGTAAACACCCAAATATTTCATATAAGGCAATCTGCTCTAAAAACATTTTAATCCTTTTTTCACTAGTTTAAGAATAAGTCAGATTTAATACTTCAAATGTAGCGAGATCCAAAAGTAAAATTATGCAATCCGCTGATTGACAACTTACAAGATTTCAAATGCAAATTTTGTTAATTTATGTTAAGTTTTCAAACTGTGCCAACTTTAGTGTCATCTGAAAATTTGGCTATAATCCCTTCTATCCCGTCCAAGTCATTTATACATACTGTAAATAGTTGGGCCTCGAGGACCAAACCCTGTGGCACTCCACTAGTTATATTTTATCAACCAGAAAAAGACCCATTTATCCCAACTCTCTGCCTTTTGTCAGTTAGCCAGTCTTTTATCCAAACTAATAAATTACCCATAATGCCATGTGATCTTATCTTGTGTATTAACTTTGTGTGTGGCACCTGATCAAATGCCTTCTGGAAGTCCAGATATACTGCATCTACAGGATGCCCAGGCGCAGATGGAATTTCACACAAGGGCAGGGCCTCAGGCAGGAATCCTGCACTTTCACCTTTTAAGGCCCAGTTAATCACCTTTCCCCACCCAGCCTCAATTTTTAGGCTGGCAGAAGTGGGTGCTAGTAGGGTGGGGAACTGATAAATAATGTTTTTACATCCCAAGGGGAAGGGGCCGCAATCTGAAGGCCCCCCTCAGAGTTTGGGTGCCTTACCCTTGGGGACCTTGGAGCCTTGACCTTTCTCCCCACCCCCACCAATCCCCGCAGCTGCAATCGGCCCCCCCAAAGGGCATCCCCTACCTTGGCAGACACGGGATCCCCAGGACATCCCGCAACTTGCTTCCAGGCAGAGCGCTGCAGTGACGCTTCTGGCCACTGCAGCACTGTGCCTGGCCGGGTTGGAGAGGTTCTCACAGATGGCATTTCCTTCCAATTGTGGACAGAAGTCATACCTATTGCTAATCAATGCTCAAGTGAACATTAAATGGTAGTGGGAGTTTGAGAATCTGAAGTAGTGCATTACATGCCAACACTCGTGTTTGAAGAACTCACCATGCAATTCTCTCCAACTGTTACTCCCACTTGGAGGTTCAACAAGAATCGATCTCCAGGGTTTCAATCCCACCTTTTGAGATTCCTTTCTCCTGGATCTCAGAGTACTTGTGCTTTTAAGCACACTTTCAGGTCCTCACCCGTGTCAAGCAGAACATCACTGCTCCAAAAGTGTACCTCTGTCCTTACAGTCCGTAGCACGGAGTCACCAGCCTTCAGCCATCCTCTCATATATTCTGGGTTTCTCTCAAGCCCACTTTGCTTCAAGTCTGCTCCTCGCAGCTCTTTCTTTAACTTGGAGCCGTTGTTTCTGCTCCTGTCCTTGACTCAGTGGGATCCATCTTTGATCCCGATTTTTGTCCCTAATTGCGACTTTCTTCTGGGGTTTCTTTCTGTCCCACTCCCTGGCTAAAGACCATAAGACATAGGAGCAGAATTAGGCCATTCAGCCCATCGGGTCTGCTACACTATTCAATCCTGGCTGATATGTTTCTGATCTCCATTCTCCTGCCTTCTCCCCAGAACCTCTGGTCCCCTTATTAGTCAAGAACCTATCTATCTCTGTCTTAAAGACACTCAGTGATTTGGCCTCCACAGCCTTCTGCAGCAAAAAGTTCAACAGATTCACCACACTCTGGCTGAAGAAATTCCTCCTCATCTCAGTCTGAGATTGTGTCATCTGGTTCTAGTTTTTCCTACTTGTGGGAATATCCTTTCCACGCCCATTATAGCTAAGCCTTGGACCTTCTTCTGGGTTTGAGACCATTTCCTGACCCGTTCTGTGCTCTGCTCGCTGGAATATCTCTGTAATGGTGCACCAGTCCAGGTCATCTGACCTGCCATTTCAAAGTTCCCAGTCTACAGCCTTAAAATAAATAACGGTACATGTACACACGATTGATTCCTGGCCTTAAGACACCAACTGTGTACGTGCAGCCTTCTCCAGCTGGCGCATGTGCAGAACACCGGAAAACATAGAAAACCTGAACTACACCTGTATGGCCATTACCTGGTGGGAGCATGCATAATGGTTCAGAGGCCTGCACGGCTACCTCACAGCTCCAGGGCCCCGGGTTCAATTTCAGCCTTGAGCGACTGTCTGTGTGGAGTTTGTACTTTCTCCCTGTGTCAGTGTGGGTTTCCTCCGGGTGCTCCGGTTTCCTCCCACAGTCTGAAGGTGTGCAGATTAGGTGAATTGGCCATGCTAAATTGCGCCTTTGGGTCCAAAAGGTTAGGTGGGGTTACTGGGATAGGGTTGAGGTGTGGGCTTAAATAGGGTGCTCTTTCCAACGGCCGGTGGTGACTTGATGGGCTGACTGGCCTCCAGCTGCATTGTAAATTCTATGATTTTTGATTTAACTTTAAGCTAAGTATCAGAGTTGTTACACTCAACATCATCCAGGATGAAGGCGCCTGCTCGATCAGCACCCCATCCACTACCATAAACATTCACCCCCTCAACCAAAGATGCACCATGGCAGTATTGTGTCCCATATACAAGATGCAGTGCAGCAACTCACAAAATCATCTTCAACAGCAGTGTTCGAGCCAGTGACCTCTACCATTTAAGTGGTCAAAGACAGCAAACATATAGAAACACCACTCACTGCTAGTTGCCCTCCAAGTCACAGACCATCCTGCCTTGGAACTACATCATTTGTGCACTGATGCGGTGTCAAAATCCTGGAATTCCCATCCAAACAGCACTGTGACAGTACCATCAGATGGACTGCAGTGCTTCCAAGGCTGTTGAGCATTAGTTCTCAGATTGAGATATTGTGATACATTCAAATCACTGTTCTGCCTAGGATGATTTAGAATAGCTTGTGATTCTGAATGAGTAACCTAGTGGTGACATTAATTGTGTGATAATAGATATTTATGAAAGCCGTTATCCATCTCTGTCCAATTTCATCTTTGATTACTCTCCTAAGCACTCAACTATACTTTATAAATCTATTGTGGTTTGTTCAGTGTCAAACTGGAGTCTTATTGTGACTAATTTGGCTAGAGTATTTAACAAGGTAATATGAACTGGCTTACTTGGGATAATTAAAGAGGGAAGTGAATGTCGGCACCTTACAAACCTTAAACATGAAAGGTAAGCTGTGCCGGCTCCTGAAAAGACCTGCATCGGTTACTCCCCCCTGCCATTAAATCCAGGAAAATCATAATGTACTTGAATTCAGGTAACCAGCTGATGCTCAATTAAACAGTTCCATGAGAAGGGATGTTCCAAATAACCATAATTCCATGAACCGTCAACAGTTGCATAAATCTGAAGTTAAAATAATTATAATTTCCTAATCGCACCCCTCTCACTACTACATTGGCCACATCATCCCTAACTACCCAATGCCAACTGAAGCACTACTCAAGACAACTTCATCTTCAGCTACATTCCTACTTCATCTAATCAATACATAGATGAGGTGAGAGTGACTGCCCTTGACATCAAGGCAGCATTTGACTCAGTGTGGCATCAAGGAACCCTAGCAAAACTGGAGTCAATGGGAATTGGAAGGGAATCTCTCCAAGGTCAAGGGCAGCAGACACCTGGGAACACCACCACCTGGAAGTTTCACTCCAAGCCACCACCCTGACCTGGAAATATATCGCTATTCCTTCACGGTCTCTGGCTTAAAATCCTAGAACCCCTCCATAACAGGACTGAGAGTTTACCCACACAGCATGGACTGCAGTGGTTCAAGTTGGCAGCTCACCACCTTCTGAAGGGTAATTAGGGATGGTCAGAAAATGTTGGCCACGCTAGCAATGCTCATATCACATGTCATGAGTAAAACAGTAGTATCATCCTGTGTGTTAGCAACCCCACAACCACCAGCCTAACATTTTCTCTATTTTGTTTTGGAGTGCACAAGCAGTAATTTGAAGCGGTGACATGTGCTTGGCCTATGCATGGAGCTGAGCAATGTAGACCAGGAGACTTTCAAATTTAAACTTCAGTTTAGGGTGGTTTATCTAGCCTGGAATAGAGATGCAAAAATTGGCCTGATTGGTCACCACGAGCACCCATTCAATTGTGCGTATGCAGGAGATCAGCAACCTCAAGACAGGGATTCTAATTAGAAAGTGCAAACTGTCTGCTGGGCTCTTACCCATGATTAAGGCTTGACAGCCACTGATTGATTGATTTAATATAATGTTTTCAGTTCTGAAGAATCATGGGTGTCATTCTTCGACCCCCCAGCAGGTCCCGCCGAGAAATTGCCTGTCCCGCCGGCGTAAATTAAAGTAGGTATTTACCGGCGGGACAAGGCGGCGCAGGCGTGCTCCGGGGTCCTGGGGGGGGGGGGGGGGGCGATCTGACCCCGGGGGGTGCCCCCACGGTGGCCTGGCCCGCGATCGGGGCCCACCGATCCACGGGCGGGCCTGTGCCGTGGGGGCACTCTTTCCCTTCCGCCTCCGCAACGGCCTCCACCATGGCGGAGGCGGAAGAGACTCTCCCCACTGCGCATGCGCGGGAAACTGTCAGCGGCCACTGACACTCCCGCGCATGCGCCGCCCGGAGATGTCATTTCCGCGCCAGCTGGCGGGGCAACAAACGCCGTTTCCGCCAGCTGGCGGGGCGGAAATGCCTCCGGCGTCAGCCTAGCCCCTCAATGTTGGGGTTCGGCCCCCAAAGATGCGGAGCATTCCGCACCTTTGGGGCGGCGCGATGCCCATCTGATTGGCACCGTTTTGGGCGCCAGTCGGCGGACATCGCGCCGTTTGGGGAGAATTTCGCCCCATATTTGACTCAGACCGTTAACTGTTTCTCTCTCCACAAATGCTGCTAGGCCTGCTGAGTATTTCCTGCACTTTGCATTTATTTCCGATTTCCAGCATCCACAGCATTTTGCTTTTATTCTAATTTAATTATTTGCCACCTTTGACTGGCAGGGTTGAACCTCTATGGTACCTTTAGTGTTTTAGAGTGAAATCTATCAAAAGTCCTTTTTTTTACTTTATTGATACACCTGGTCTAATATAGGTAGAAAAACATTTCAGTTTGGTCTTTTTATTTATTAAGTTTTATCCTGCATCTTGTAAATAATAGGCTAGCTGGTTAACTTGGAAACGTGAGGTAAATGTTCTGCCCCCTTGATCTAGATCAAAGTTTTTGTAGTGCTCCAGGTGTTTGCATATTTCAACTTATGAAGGAGTCAGGACCGCAGGAACAAAACTTAGGTGGTTGCAAAGACCACCTATTTCCAAATCAATGTCCATCTCTCCCACAACCTACGCCCGCTATCACCAAGACCCCTCATCGTCACTTTCATCCAGTTCAGATTTACTTTCAACACTGCACTCACCATTCTTCCAAGTGCCACCATCCACAAATAAACATACTTTTGAGTGTCCACATACTTTTGAGTACACCACATCTACAGGTTCCTCTATATTCAAGTTGTCTGTTACATCGTCAATATATAATTTTGAATATTACTGAAGGAAGACATATTTCCAAGCTTACAATAATCAGGACAGACACAGGAATGCCAAATTTCAAACAATCACTATACTATCGGTGAAAAAGGTGCCAATTGGCTGGTAAGTCAACTCTGATTGGCTAAGGCTGCGGCATAGATAAAGCAACGAGAAACTGTAAGCGAACCAAGCTCTCTGGTAATTATAAAAAGGTACAAGGTTTGAACAGATTCCTTTTGTTTCAAAGGGTCCCTGCGTATGTAGGTGCATCGCTTCTAGAAAGCATAAATGAATCATGCTACAAGCTCAATGGATTATCTTAAAATTACTGCTAGTGTAGCACTCCAACCGCTCAGGATTGTTCAGCAAGTGCTGTCAAATTGCAGAATCACATCTAACAGCAGACATTGTGGGAACATAGGACTTGAGAGCAGGAATAGGCTATTCAGCCCTCAACTTTGAACATATTCAATATCTCAACCTCCAATGCCTTCCATGGAAGAGAATGCCACAGCTTAATGATCCTCAACAGTAAGATTTCTGCCTCACCTCAGTCTTAAACAGACCTATTTTTAAATTATCCCCGAGTTCTAGTCTCTCCCACAAGAGGAAACATCTGCCCAATATCCACGCTTCCACATCCTCTCAGAATCTTCCATGTTTCAATAAGATCACCTCTCATTTTTCTGAATACCAATGTATACAGTCCCAACCAGTTCAATCTTTCATCAAAAGATAATCCTTCAATCCAAGAATCAAGTGAACTTTCTCAGATCTGCTGCTAATGCAATTATATCCCTTTAAGGAGACCAAAACTGTACTAAGCACACCAGAAATGGTCTCAACAAGGCTCTGTACAGCTGCAGTTAATCTTCCCTACTTTTATATTCCATTCCTCTTGCAATCAACACCAGCATTCCATTTGCCTTCCCAATCACTTGCTGTATCTGCGTAATAACCTTTTGTGATTCATGTACCAGGATACCCAGGTTATTTAGCACCACCGAGTTCTGCAATCTCACTCCATTTAAACAGTAGACTGCTTTTCTATTCTTCTTGCCAAAGTGGACAAGTTCACATTTTCCCATAATATACCTCATTTGCCAAACTTTTGCCCACTCACTATATCCCTTTGTAGACTCTCTACGTCCTCTTGACAATTTATTCTCTTCCTTTCTTAGTGACATCGGCAAATTTAGTTACCATACAATTGATCCCTTCGCCCAAGTCATTGACGTAGACTGTAAATAGTTGAGGCCCAACATTAATCCATGTGGCGCCCTATGAATTCCAGCTTGCCAAACTGACCCTCTACCCCTACACACTGCTTCCTGTGAGCTAACCAATCCATTATCCATGGTAATATATTGGCCCCTACACCATGAGCTGTTATTTGTGCAGTAATCTTTAATGTGGCACCTTATCAAATGCCTTTTGAAAATCCAAGTACACCACGTCTACAGGTTCCTCTTTATTCAAGTTGTCTGTTACATCGTCAAAAAACTATTAGTTAAACACGGTTTCCCTTTCACAAGACCATGTTGACTCTGCCTGATCCCATTACGATTTTCTAAGTATTCTACTACACCTTCTTAAAAATGGATTCTAGCAATTTTCCTATGACAAATGTTAGGCTAACTAACCTAGAATCTCCATCTCCCTCCTTCCTTGAATAAAGGTATTACATTTGCTGATTTCCAATGTGCTGGGCCCTTTCCAGACTATAATGAATTTTGGAAAATTACAATCAATGCCTCCACTATCACTGCAACCACTTCTTTTAAGATCTTAGCATGCAGGTCCTGGAGACTTGTCAACCTTTTAGTCTTCTCAGGTTCTCTCAGTACCTCTTCCCTGATGATCATGATCGTTTTAAGTTTAGTCCTAACTTTAATTTCTTTATTTTTAAGGAACCTTGGAAGGGTTTAGTATTCTACAGTGAAGACAGACACCCAGGTTTCCCAGTGCCGGGGGGGGGGGGGGGGGGGCGGGGGGGGGGGGGGGGGGGGCGGTAACGCCTGTATAAACTATTTTCATATATCTAGCTAGTTTTTTTCTTCTCTAATCTGTCCCTCGTTATTATTTTAGCCATTCTTTGCTGGATCTCCAATCATCTGACCGAGCACTTCGCAGTTTTGTACAGTGTTTTGTTCCCAATTTGACAGTATCCTTAATTTCCTTATTTAGCCACAGTTGATGCATCTTTCTAGAGTTTTTATTTTTCACTGGGATAAATCATTACTGAGTTACTAAAGATCTCGAAAGTCTGCCACTGCATCTACTCTGTCCTATCTTTTAACTTCGATGTTCTGGGTTTTTCCAGTACGGATGGTTGAGTGCGGTCTGTACTCTGCATATGATGAACAACCGAGGGGGTATACTGTTGGGTTCAATAGCAAATCACTGGGACATACGGCTTATGTGCCTGGTATCACAGACACCAATGGTCATATACAACATTGCTCACTTGTGTGGTGAACAGAATGTCTTTTGGGACTGATGGCAGCATCCTGGAAAATACCACTACTGCATAGTAGCAGCAGTGACCTTCTTTGGCTCTCCATTCCTAATAAATGGCCTCAAAATCTTTACTTTCATTTACAAATCCTTGCAAGTCCATGTGCCATCTGTGCATCCCATCTTATACTTTCTGTTCTGAGTCTACAATACTATATTCCTTAACCTATTGCTCCACACATCTGTAGCAACAGAGTCTGCACTATAGAGTTATGTTCCTAAGCAGTTCCATCTAATAAACAAATGGTTAAAAAAGAACATTCCAAAAAGTTGAGTCATTCAAGTCAGGTTTGAAAGTACTTTTCTAATCAAATGAGTGACAAAATCTTACCATATATTTTGTGGAAGATTTAATGTGATACTGCCTTGAACATTATCGCCAAAGTGTAGATACCCAAGGGTTGCCAGTGAAACATACAAAGCAGTGACGATGGCCATTCCAATATTCAGTGCTTGTGGAAAACGCTTTCTTTGCATCATTTTATTTTCTATAGGAAGAACCTGTAAAAAGAATGTAAAATAAAAACATGAACTGAACCAACTTTACGCTGGAGTCAATAACAAGAAGCAAACAACTGCAGGATTGAAAACTTGAAATGAAAATAAAAACGCTCTAAACACTCAACATCTACCACTGTCCGTGTGGAGTTTGCACATTCTCCCCGTGGGTCTCACCCCCACAAGTGAGTTGTTCGCGTCACACAAAATGATCCTGCCCTCTCAGTGACCACCTGTCCATTCTCTTGCAGGATCTCCAACCGATGGGACCAGGCCATCACGGAGCCATCCCCTCATACCATTCAAGAGAACACCCCCAAGGAGAACTTCAAGAAGATGACCATCGAGGCATCACAACTATCATCCCCCTTCCACCAACTCAGAGACACACACCTCGGTGGATGGCATTAGTGGACAAGCTTCCGGGGCACAATCTAATAAGCACCACACAGTTGCTGATGCCAACCTCTGGACGCTAGGACACAGCTGTGAGATTCGGGAAGGGATGTCAGCGGCATTGGAGCGAGTGCATCACCGATTGACGGAGTCCCAAAGGCTACGGAAGCAGGAGATGCACGGTAGCACAGTGGTTAGTACTGTTGCTTCACAGCACCAGGGACCCGGGTTCAATTCCTAGCTTGGGTCACTGTCTGTGGGGAGTCTGCATGTTCTCCCTGTGTCTGCGTGGGTTTCCTCCGGGTGCTCTGGTTTCCTCCCACAAGTCCCGAAAGACGTGCTGTTAGGTGTGGTGGACATTCTGAATTCTCCCTCAGTGTACCTGAACAGGTGCCGGAGTGTGGTGACTAGGGGATTTTCACAGTAACTTCATTACAGTAAGCCTACTTGTGACACTAATAAATATTATTATTATTATATGATGCCGATGATGCGGAACACCGAGGCCAATGCTGCTAGGGTGCCAACTGCAGTGGAAAGCCTGGAGCACAAGGTCAGCATCTCGAGTGGTGGTGTCCAAGGCATGGCTCAGTCTGTGATCACCATGGCGGAGGGCCTCGACATCATGCCCTAGTCGCTGAGAGACATGTCCAACATGCAGGTGGACATTGCCGAGGCATGGCGAAGCATGTCCCAGTCACTGAAGGACATGTCCCAGATGTAGATGGCCATTGACGGGAAACTGTACAGCATGGCCCAGTCACTGAGGAACATCGCGGAGGGTGTTGACAACATGGTACAGACAACAGGGAAGTGTCAGGACTGGCAGAGCCAGATGAGGCAGACACCTCTAGAGTTCACTCCAGCTGCCCCTCCTTCCCATAGAGACCCGCACTCGGTGTAGCTAGGGGAAATGGAAAAGTCCAATGTTCACTATCAAAACATGTCACAGCTGATACATGAAGCCTCAGTCACATTAATCTTCAAAGCTGGCCTGCCTGCACCCCCCCTCCCCAAAGCAGGCAGAATGATCCAAGATCAGAAGCCTACAATGCAAACCCCATTCAGAGGATGGGTGTAAACACGCCTTGAACAGACCGACAGGAGTCTGACTTTGGCATAAACTGAGGAGCACTAGAGCTTACCTTACAGTAGGTGATCATCACTCTCGTCTTGTATATTGACCCCCTGACAGTATCGACGCAGGTTTATCCCAAGACCAGGGAGGACCCGCAGTAAGAGCTGGAGATGGGGGAGCTCAGGCAGTGGTGAGAGTCTAGTATGCCGGGAGGTCCAGAGAGGACCTCATCCTCACCTGGTTCTCATAGGACAAGGCTCAGTCCATCAGCTCAACACCCCCTTCCCCTATTTTCCTCCTTGCTAATGAGATGGAAATTAATGCAAATTGGGGTCAATGATATGCTCGCCATATTTGGCCAAGATCAGGAACTCGCCGTTGGGAGCGGGTCGGTTAAATAACAAGCTGATTCCCGACTGGCGCAAATCTCGAATGTGGCCTTTCCAGCTATTTAACCGGTGCGTCCAGATCTGCGCCAGGCTAAAGGCAGTAGTTAAATCACGCCCTGTAACATTTTGTAACTTTTACTTTTATAAAAATAAACAGTGGAGGAACAGTGTTACTGGACCACCAATTAGGTGTAAAAACATTTATTAAACATGAGTAATTAGATTATGATACTGTGATGAATGTAGAAATTGTTGTAGATTATATTTTACATTCTGTTGCAGTAATGTTATTAAAAACTCTGCTTTAAAATACATACAGGCAGAATGTCTACTAAAGATGTAATTAAAGAGCCGTAAAAGGTGAGGTAATGATTGATTCCAACCACTCACTTTGTTACAGATGAAGTGCAAATGGAATCGGATTTTGGTTGCTGGAGATTCCCTGGAGTGTAGATAATTTATGAGAAGTGTGTAGTTCTAGCTGAGCAGATGACAGGTATGTCTGTAGTTTTGCAGTCTATTATAGAATTTTAACTTGAATAGCAGTTTTCCAAATGCCCGTCAGAAGTATATGGAGTTTATTTTTGAACGAGTCTCTCCAAAATTCTCAACAGTTGAATATTATTCAAGAACTGTTGAACTGATAATTGTAGGGCTTTTTATTTGATGTCAATGTGATGAATTTTGCGTTGAAGTAAAAGTTTGTTTTTACACAAAAAGTATCTGTGGTCAGAGTCAGCACTCTTGGGATGAAATATCCTTTTCTCTCAGTTTTACAAACAGAAAAGTTGTTTGGGGTTCTCATCCGGTATCCCAACAACTTTCACTCCCCTCCACCACCCCCCAACCCCTTAGCTTAACAGGCCGGTTTTAGCATTACCAACAACATCTTAATCTAAAATGGTCCCATTAACACAAAGTCCCTTTTAAGTTCCTAAGATGACTGGGCAAATCTCTCTCCAATCTGAACCGGAAGTGAATGTTTGTGGATGTCTCCTTATAATCCCCCAAGATGCTCCAGTGGCGCCATTGGTTAGAGCGTGGTACTTATACATAATCCCCCCAAATGATCACTTGTAGGTTTCCAAACTCCACTCCCAAAAGCACACTTAAAATTTTCTCTCAAAACTGTGCTTTCCCTTCGCAGTTTGCATTCCGAAATCCAGACCAGCTTTGCAAAATGACTTTTAAGACCATAAGACATAGGAGTAGAATTAGGCCACTCAGCCCATCGAGTCTGCTCCGCCATTCTATCATGGCTGATATTTTTCTCACACGATTCTCCTGCCTTCTCCCCATAACCCCTGATCTCCTTATTAATCAAGAACCTATCTATCCCTGTCTTAAAGACACTCAGTGATTTAGCCTCCACAGCTTTCTGTGACAAAGTTCCACAGATTCACTACCCTCTGGCTGAAGAAATTCCTCCTCATCTCTGTTTGAAAGGATCGTCCCTTTAATCTGAGATTGTGTCCTCTGATTCTATGTTTTTCCTATAAGTGGAAACATACTCTCCACATCCACTCTATTCAGGCCTTGCAGTATCCTGTAAGTTTCAATAAGATTCCCCCTCATCCTTCTAAACTCTAACGAGTACAAACCCAGAGTCCTCAAACATTCCTCATACGACAAGCTCTTCATTCCAGGGATCATTCTTGTGAACCTCCTCTGGACCCTTTCCAAGGCCAGCACATCCTTCCTTAGATACGGGGCCCAAAACTGCTCAAAAGGGATCTGACCAGTACCTTATATAGCCTCAGATGTACATCCCTGGTCTTGTATTCTAGCCCTCGCGACATGAATGCTAACATTGCATTTGCCTTCCTAACTGCCGACTGAACCTGCACGTAAACCTTAAGAGAATCGTGAACAAGGATTCCCAAGTCCCTTTATGCTTCTGATTTCCTAAGCATTTCCCCATTTAGAAAATAGTCTATGCCTCCATTTCTCCTTCCAAAGTGCATAACCTCACACTTTTCCACATTGTATTCTATCTGCCACTTCTTTGCCCACTCTCCTAGCCTGTCCAAGTCCTTCTGCAGTCCACCTACTTTCTCAATACTACCTGTCCCTCTCCAGATCTTTGTATCATAAACATTAAACAAAGGCTTCCGCTCAACTATTCACAATGCTTTAACTCTTGATTCTCAGGCTGTATTAAAATTACATCGGACATTTGATTTACCTTTCAACGCTGCTGTCCCACTTTAAATCTGATCACTGCAATTGTCTCTTTAACTCAGAACATTTTGTTTACTCGTCCTTAAATTCTTCTGAACCATACGTTGGTCTCTGTTCACTTAACTCCTGACTTCTTTGGCACTTAATTTCTCTAGTTTACTTAATCAGCTGGACTTTAGATTTCCAACATCTGTTTTCTTAACCATTACTCCATAGCTTCCTCTGGCAAGGCTGAGACAGATATTCGCTCTTTAGCCTTCTAAAATCAATTGCTTCTTGCAGAGTTGTGAGAACTGCCTTCACTCTCACTACCTATCTCCAAACGCACTCAAATTAGCTAAACTAAAACTTAAAAGCTTCTCTACCTAACAAGGCCCCAGTTGCTAAGCAACTACTGCTGGTGTGTTTATTCTTCATGCCGTAGCCCTCTCTAACCAACAACAGAAACACCATTAACCAACCCAAACACATGTAAACACCATTTGAATCTAATTATAGGTTTTTCCCCCTTCGAGGCACAGATACATTAAATTAAACACACTTTAAACCATATCTTACTTCTAATGTTTACCAAAACAAATACAAATCCCTTAAAACCACCTTTATTTTCCTATCACAAATTGCTAAATAAGAGAATATAAAATACCATAAATACAGCTAACTTTAAAGGATAGGGATTAATGTATCATACAATGATCGAGTCGTCACGAAAGACTGAATAAAATGGAATACGTTGATTTGCATATTAATTAGGAGCAATTCTGTCACACTGGTCAGATGTGAATAAATTATGAGGTGATTGTACTGAAAACAAGAAAACAGTCAGCAAAAATGAAGATTTGAAATGTTTCTACTGTCAATATATGTATTTAAGAAGTTTAAAATGAAATATGCCTGTTTGCCACATGCAATGTTTGATCATATTTCTGTAAACAAAGGAGGCTGACAAGATTTAATTGAGCTTTATAAAGTTATGTGGGATCTAGATAAAGTGAATAGAAAGGGCCTATTTCTTTTAGCAGAGATCTCAATAACCAGGGGGCACAGATTTTCATTGATGGAAGGATTACAGGGGAATTGAGATAAAATTCTTTCAGCCTGATGGTTGTGGGGGTCTGAAACGCAATTGTCCTAATGGTTGGGAGAGGCTGAAATCCTCATCATATTTAAAACAGAACCTGGATATTCACGAGGTACCATAACCTACAGGACTTCAGACCACGAGCTGGAAGGCGGGATCGGACTGGATAGTTCTTTTATGGCCAGCAGCAACATAATGGGTCGCAAGGTCTCCTGTTCCACAAATCTTTCTATGTTCCTTGTTTTTTAATATAAATTTAGATTGTTATAATCAATTTCACATGTTCACGTCAATGACAAGGTCATTGCAATTTTGTAGTAACTCAGTGATAAAGCGATGCAGGCTAGAGTTTAAATATTTAGACCCATTCCAAATTAAACGTGTGACTACAATTATCTATGTTAAAAACAGAGGAGCATGGTTTGTTAAAAGATTATAAATTCTATTTGTGCGTGAGATTAGTACGTTGAGTTAAATGTTTCAGAAACATTTTTAATATGTTGATGTTATGTTGCACTTTTCAAACTTCATAAACGCTAAAATGACAAAAATTTCCTGCATTGACCTTAGAACTTGAGGGTTCTTGAACCATAGGAATGTTACTTAATTTGGGCTTGCCTTTTCTGATTTTTTACATTGAGCAACAGTAAACTCAAGAGCTGTGAGCAAGTTATTACTTTCTAAATACACCCAGCACAGTTGGCAGGAAGAGGAGCAAAGAGGAAGGAAAATTAGGGATGCAGAAAGAATTCAAAAGAAGAAGACTTATCATCCATTGCGACAGTGAGCACCACCAAGGGAGAAGCTAGAAGATTTTTATTTATAGAAGGGCAAGAGGAAATTAGAATATGGAAAGTTTTAGCACAAGGCAGACAATAAAAAAGGGAAATGAATGAAATATTTAAAAAGTCAGACTGTGAGTACAGGAAACAGGAGATAAATGAAGAAACATTTTTCAGATTCACTTTCTATGAAAAAAGTATTTCTGTGTTATTGTTGTGGAATGGGACTCTCTTTACATCCACTGCATTGAAGGAAACACAGGTCAGGTAAATCACAATTCAGGTTAAATACAAGCTGTGATCCGGTCACAATTTGCTTAACTTGAGCAGAGAGAGTATACTGAAATTTCCTTCATAAATAATTCTAAATAACAAGGCAGCTAAATTCATGCTATTGTTATATTTCACCTTCCACATATGGGCAGAATCCTCAGGCACAGAATAATTTCACCTCAGTTGCAGCAACCAAGTCATACTCAGTACACATACTATTTAACACAGCTTTCTACAATGTTTGAAGTGCAAATTCAAGTTTCAGCTGGCAAGAAAACGCAGGAACTGACAAAAATGACACAAGGTCTGAAATAACGATCTCTAGTGGGGGACAGGGCATGGGGAGAGAAAGTGGACAAGTTAAAGTAGTTAAACAATAGAGGAATTATTATGCTACTTCATGTATTTTGTAGGCCACCACATAGTGGGAAGAAAGCAGGAGCGAATTCAGAAAAAAAAGAACCAAGTACTGTTCATTTTTTTCCACTTCTCTGCATTTTTAAAAAAAAATATTCAACCTGATTCTCCCTTACACTAGAAACTGGCATCTTTCTCTACTTCATAGTACTCTCCAACTCCTCAGTCATTCAGGAAGCTGTGCCTTTAGGCTGTTCTCCCACTCCCCTTGATGTTATGCACCGAAACCAGGGGTCTCTGAGAGATGGCATGCAGTAATCTTTTACTCAGTCTAATTTAAAGTTTTGTGTGCCTGTAATACATTTGACATTTATAATGATCTCTATATATAAATACCATAATCTTACAATTTAGCATGATCACTGCCCTTGCTTTTAACTGCTAAGTTTTCCAATGTTGAACTTTTGGATACTTTAACCAACCCCCCTTTAAACTTCCCGCCTCATGCCTTCCAGCAGCTTCAGCTTTCTGATAAACTTTTCAAGAAAAAAAATCAGAGCCACACTGCTGCCCAAAGATCAAAAGCAGCAGTGCAAGCAACTCCTTGAAATTGACAGTGACAGACTGGCTTTTTTAGAAATGTATCGGAACTCTCCGGTTCCAATTTTGTTAAAGCTGCTCTGTCAGGTCTGCGGTTCTGGCTGCTCACACTGGACAATCAGCTCATGTGTCACCATAAATGATCTTCTATACTGTGCCATCTTTAGCACATGTGCCATCAGTCACCAATCCCTGATTTAAACTCTACCTTTTTAAAAAAATATATATTGATGAAAGTTTTTTAACACAATTTTTCTCCCTTACAAACAATAACCCCCCCCCCCCCCCCGTAACAAAAAAAAACGAGAAATCGCGCAGAGCAAGATATATACATGGCAAAATGATATATTTACACAGCTTTGTGCACTGGCCCTCACCCATACGTGCCAGTTTCCCCAACCCTTCATGTTATCTCTTGCTCATCCACCCTCCCAGGCAGTCCCCCCTCCCCCCCCCCCCCCAGGACGTCCCCTCCACCCCCACCCCCACCCCCCCCCCCCCCCCAAGGTTGCTGCTGCTGCTGACCGACCTTCCTCTAACGCTCCGCGAGGTAGTCTAGGAACGGTTGCCACCGCCTGTAGAACCCCTGCGCAGACCCTCTCAAGGCAAACTTAATCCTCTCCAACTTTATGAACCCAGCCATATCATTTATCCAGGCCTCCACGCTGGGGGCTTCGCCTCCTTCCACATTAGCAAGATCCTTCGCCGGGCTACTAGGGACGCAAAGGCCAGAATGCCGTCCTCTTTCGCCTCCTGCACGCCCGGTTCGTCCACTACTCCAAACATAGCTAGCCCCCAGCTTGGCTTGACACGGACTTTCACCACCTGAGATATTGCTCCCGCCACTCCTCTCCAGAACCCCTCCAGTGCCGGGCATGACCAAAACATATGGACATGGTTCGCCGGGCTTCCTGAGCACCTTCCACATCTGTCCTCTACCCCAAAGAACCTACTCAACCTCGCCCCCATCAAGTGCGCTCTGTGGACCACCTTAAATTGTATCAGGCTGAGCCTGGCACACGAGGAGGAGGAATTAACCCTACCTAGGGCATCAGCCCACAGACCTTCCTCGATCTCCTCCCCCAGCTCCTCCTCCCATTTACCCTTCAACTCTTCTACCAGCGCTTCCCCCTCTTCTTCCAACTCCTGGTGTATTTCCGACACCTTGCCCTCCCCGACCCATACACCCGAGATCACCCTATCTTGAACTTCTTGTGCCGGGAGCAACGGGAATTCCCTCACCTGTCGCCTCACAAAAGCCCTCACCTGCATATATCGAAAGGCATTTCCCGGGGGTAACTCGAACTTCTCCTCCAGTGCCCCTGGGCTCGCAAACGTCCCGTCGATGAACAGGGCCCCCATTCTTCCAACCCCGCCCGATGCCAGCTCTGGAACCCCCTCCCGTCCATCTTCCCCGGGACAAACTGGTGGCTACCCCTGATCGGGGACCACACCGATGCTCCCATTGCACCCCGGTGCCGTCTCCACTGGCCCCAGATCCTTAAGAGTTGCCGCCACCACCAGGCTCGTGGTATACTTTGTCGGCGAGAGCGGCAGCGGTGCCATCACCAACACCCCCAGGCTCGTTCCTTTACAGGACACCGTCTCCATCCTATTCCATGCTGCCCCCTCTCCCTCCATAACCCACTTGCGGATCATCGCCACATTTGCTGCCCAGTAGTAGCTCCCCAGGTTTGGCAGCGCCAACCCTCCTCGGTCCCTACTGCGTTCCAGGAACCCTCTCCTTACTCTCGGGGTCTTATTCGCCCACACAAACCCCATAATACTCCTGCCTACTCTCTTAAAAAAGGCCTTAGTGATCACGATGGGAAGGCACTGAAACACAAACAGAAACCTCGGAAGGACCACCATTTTGACCGACTGCACTCTACCCGCCAGCGAGTGCAGTAACATGTCCCATCTTTTGAAATCCTCCTCCATTTGCTCCACCAACCTCGTCAGATTCAGTTTATGCCGGGTCCCCCAACTCCTGGCTATCTGGATCCCCAGATACCGAAAGCTCCCCTCCGCCCTCCTCAGCGGTAGGTCCCCTATCCCTCTTTCTTGGTCCCCCGCCTGTAATACAAAGAGCTCACTCTTCCCTACATTGAGCTTATAGCCCGAAAACTCCCCAAACTCCCTTCGAGTCTGCATGACCTCCACCATCCCCTCCATCGGATCCGCCACGTACATCAACAGGTCATCCGCATATAGCGACACCCGATGCTCTTCTCCCCCTCGGACCACCCCCCTCCATTTATTAGACTCCCTCAATGACATGGCCAATGGTTCGATCGCCAATGCGAACAGGGGGGACAGGGGGCACCCCTGCCTCGCCCCTCGGTACAGTCGAAGGTACTCCGACCTCCGCCGGTTCGTCGCTACACTCGCCATCGGGGCTCTGTAAAGGAGCTTAACCCAATTGATAAACCCTACCCCGAACCCAAACCTACGCAGCACCTCCCAGAGGTACTCCCACTCTACTCGGTCAAAGACCTTCTCCGCATCCATAGCTGCCACTATCTCCGCCTCTCCCTCCTCCGATGGAATCATTATCACGTTTAAGAGCCGCCGCACATTGGTGTTTAGTTGCCTGCCCTTTACAAATCCCGTCTGGTCCTCGTGGATTACCCCCGGGACATAGTCCTCGATCCTCGTGGCCAGCACTTTTGCCAGCAACTTTGCATCCACATTGAGGGGCGAGATCGGCCTGTACGATCCACATTGCAGTGGGTCCTTGTCCCACTTTAGAATCAAAGAAATTGTCGCTTCCGACATTGTCGGGGGCAGGGTCCCCTCCTCTCTTGCCTCATTAAAGGTCCTCACCAGTGGCGGGGCCAACAGGTCTGCGTACTTCCTGTAGAACTCCACCGGGAATCCATCCGGTCCTGGGGCCTTCCCCGCCTGCATGCTCCCCAAACCCTTGCTCAGCTCCTCCAACCCAATTGGTGCCCCCAAACCAGCCACCTCTTGCTCCTCCACCCTCGGGAATCTCAGCTGATCTAGGAATCGTCTCATCCCCTCTTCCCCCGCTGGGGGCTGGGATCTGTACAGCTCTTCATAAAAGGCCTTGAATACCTCATTTATTTTCGTCGCACTCCGAACCGTGGCTCCCCTTCCATCTTTGACTCTCCCTATTTCCTCGCTGCCATCCTCTTACGGAGCTGGTGTGCCAGCATCCGACTAGCCTTTTCCCATACTCGTAGGTCGCCCCGTGCTTTCCTCCAGGTCAAACTCCGTCTGGAGCCGTCGTCTTTCCCCAAGTAATCTTTCCTCCGGGGCCTCTGCGTATCGCCTGTCCACTCTCAAAATCTCCCCCACTAACCTCTCTCTTTCCATACCCTCTGTCTTCTCCCTATGAGCCCCAATGGAAATTAGCTCTCCCCTGACCACCGCCTTCAACGCCTCCCATACCACTCCCACCCGCACCTCGTTGGCCTCCAAGTACCTTTCGATACACCCCCTCACCTTCCCACACCCCACCTCGTCCGCCAGCAGTCCCACATCCAGCCGCCACAACGGGCGTTGGTCCCTCTCCTCTCCCAGCTCCAGTTCCACCCAGTGCGGGGCATGGTCCGAAACGGCTATAGCTGAATACTCCGTCCCCTCCACCCTCGGGATGAGCGCCCTACCCAGAACAAAGAAATCTATCCGGGAGTAAGCTTTGTGTACATGGGAGAAGAAAGAAAATTCCCTGGCCTGCGGCCTTGCAAACCGCCATGGGTCCACTCCCCCCATCTGATCCATAAACCCCCTAAGTACCTTGGCCGCCGCCGGCCTCTTTCCAGTCCTTGATTTGGAGCGGTCCAGTGCTGGATCCAACACTGTATTGAAGTCCCCTCCCATTATCAGGCCTCCTATCTCCAGGTCCGGAATGCGCCCCAACATGCGCTTCATGAATCCTGCATCATCCCAGTTCGGGGCGTATACGTTTACCAACACCACCCACGTCCCTTGCAGCCTACCGCTCACCATTACATATCGCCCTCCATTGTCCGCTACAATAGTCTTGGCCTCGAATGACACCCGCTTTCCCACCAATATTGCCACCCCTCTATTCTTCGCGTCCAGTCCCGAGTGGAATACCTGTCCTACCCATTCCTTTCTTAGCCTGACCTGGTCCGCCACCTTCAGGTGTGTCTCTTGGAGCATGTCCACGTCCGCCTTCAGTCCCTTTAAGTGCGCGAACACTCGAGCCCACTTCACCGGCCCATTCAGGCCCCTCACATGCCACGTTTTCAGCCGGATTGGAGGGGCTCTCACCCCCCCCACGCCCCGCCGACTAGCCATCTCCTTTTCTGGGCCAGTCCCGTGTCCACGCCTCCCTCACCCTCCAGTCCCCCAGAGGGGGGACCCCCCGTCCCGACCACCTCTTCTGTGTCCCATTCCCTTTCGGCCAGTGCAGCAGCAACCCTTTCCCCCCCCCCCCCCCCTTCCCCCCTCCCCCCTCCCCTCCCCCCCCGCTAGACCCCCGTCTAGCTTTTTTGCTCCCCCCATGTCACTCCCGTAAGTCAGCTGACGCCTGCTGACCCCGGCTTCCCCCGCCGTCCCATTGACCTCCCCGCGTGGGAGTCTCCCAATCCATATGCATTCCTTCATTCCCCTTCCCGCATTTCCAAAGCCCGCTCCGCCCCCTCTGGCGCAGCTCCTGTCGCGGCCTTGTCTCTCTCCCCCAGCCCATGTAACATTTCCTGCGCGTGATTGACCCCCTATATACAACAACCGTCACACATCAAACCCCAAAACATCCCCCCCACCCTCACAAACCCTCAGTTAGAGTCCAACTTTTCGGCTTGCGTTTCGAAGTAATAGTGTTGGCCCTTGTATGTGACCCACAGTCGCGCTGGCTGCAGCATTCCGAATTTCACTTCTTTCTGGTACAACGCCGCTTTGGCCCGGTTGAAACCCGCTCTCCGCTTTGCAACCTCCGTGCTCCAGTCCAGGTATATTCGGATCTCCGCATTGTCCCACTTACTGCTCCGCTCCTTCTTGGCCCATCTCAGGACCCACTCTCTGTCCGTGAACCGGTGGAACCTCACCACCATCGCCCTTGGCGGCTCATTTGCCTGGGGCTTCTTCGCCAGCACCCGATGTGCCCCGTCCAACTCCAGCGGCCTCGAAGGGGCCTTCGTGCCCATCATCGTCTCAAGCATCGGCCCCCTCCACTTCCTCAGGGAGACCCAGGATTCGCAGATTCTTTCTCCTCGACCTGTTCTCCAGGTCTTCGAGTCTTCCCGCCCACCTCTTGTGTAGCGCCTCGTTCTGCTCCACTCTCACCGCCAGGCCCACAAGCTCGTCCTCGTTCTGACTGACTCTTTTCTGTACCTCCTGGATCTTAGCTTTGTGGGCCTTCTGGGTGATCCCGAGTCCTTCAATTGCCGAAAGCATAGGCGCCAACATCTCCTTGCGCATCTCCTCGCGCTGCTCCTCGAAGCAGCGCTTGATGAACTCCTGCAGCTCCCCTTTGTCCCTGGTCGCCGCCATTTTGTTTTCTTTCCCTCGCTTCTCCCGTTGCTCCAGTGCCGCTCCTTTGGCCGTTACACTTCTGGTCCGTTTCATAGAAGTTGGAGGGGGACCTCTCTCTTCCCTTCCCCATGGGCTGCGTCAAAAAAAAGTTCCGTTGGGACTCCTCTAACGAGCCCGAAAGTCCGTGGTAGCGGGAGCTGCCGATTCGTGCGGCTTAGCTCCGCAGAGCCGCAACCGGAAGTCGAGAGGGAATCCTTTTGGCAGTGTTCGCTTCAACAGTCTGCCCCAAAAAGTCTATGGAAACTCCTGAAAAAGGTCTGAGAGTCAGTTCCAGACGGGAGCTGCCGAATGAGCGACCTACTCCTCCATGGCCGCCACCGGAAGCCTCGTCCCTGCTTCTTTAATGGCCTTGGTAGATCTTTTCACAGTTGTTCCCTCTGCTGCTAGAATTCACCTTTGATAGAGTCAAGCCAGATTGCAGCTTTAAGCTTGCCCTTCCCCCGCCTGCATGCTGGAAGAGGCCTTTGTCTATTGCTG
Source organism: Scyliorhinus torazame (assembly GCF_047496885.1). Classification (NCBI taxonomy): domain Eukaryota; kingdom Metazoa; phylum Chordata; class Chondrichthyes; order Carcharhiniformes; family Scyliorhinidae; genus Scyliorhinus; species Scyliorhinus torazame. The sequence continues at coordinate 93,474,726 of NC_092721.1, read as the reverse complement.
CAGCTCAAGCCAAATCTTTTACTGTTTCTGCCGGGTCTGGTAGCCAAAAGACATAACATTCCTGGGGGACACTGTCAGGGGAATGCTGCAGTCTTCTTCCCACACCGGAAAATGTCAAACAAATGCCGTGGGGGCCCTGTAAAAGAGCCCAAAAGTCCGTTCCAAGCGGGAGCTACCAAATATGCGACCTAGCTCTGCATAGCCGGACCCGGAAGTCGATTTAAACTGTACCTAAACTGCAATGCCCAAATATTGAATTGAATGGGACTGTGTTTTGCTTCGGGCTGAGAAGGGGAAGAATTTCTGAAATGCGTTCAAGAGAATTTTCTCAGTCAGCTTGTTTCATGTCCTATGAGGAAGGAGGCATTGCTGGAACTAATTGCAGGGAATGAGGTGGAGCAGAGTATGATGAAACAGAAAAATGGGCTTTACAGATGTCAGCTTGATAATACAAGGAAGAATCAGGCTGAATATCAAAAAGTATGGAGAAGGAAAAAATCAAATAAGGTGGGCAAAGAAACAAATAAAAATAGAGTGTTGACTAACATAAACTTGAATCCAAAGATCTTCAATAGGCGTAATAACAATGAAGGGTTGTCAGAAAAGTGATGGGGCTGACTGGGGACCAAAACAGACATCCACCGGTGGAGGCAGAAGGCATAACCGAAAGTACAAAATGAGTACTTTTTAAAATCAGTATTCACCAAGGACGAGGATGTTCCCAAAGTTAACATAAACAAGGAAGCCTTTGAGATACTGAATCAACTGAATAATATAAAAATAAACAAAGTATTAGGAAAGTTGGCTGTACTTAGTGGATGTCACTGGGTCCAGATCAGCAGCATTCTAGGACTGTTGATGAAGGGTATAAATTGCAGAGATGCTGATTACAATCTTTCAGTCCTCCTTAAATACAGGGGCACTGCAGGATTGTAAATATTGCACCCTTGTTCAAAAAAAAGAGAAGACTTTCTCTGGCAGTCATAATAAACCAGTTAGTTTTTCAATGGTTCTCTCAATAAATGATGCCAGACCTGAATATTTACATAATTTTGGTTTTACTTCTACTTTTCTAGTTTAGCTCTTACATATAGATCAGAGGTTTTATCTGATCGCTAATAAATACCACTAAACTTCTGTGTTCTACCACATCCTCTCCCTCCTCTCATTGACTGGCTTGGTTTTCCCAATTCATAGATGTTTCCCAGAATATCTTCAAAAGGGTTCCACTACCATACCCTGCTTTCTCTGTTTTCTCTCTGCTTTCCTTTTTAATATATTGCAGCATACATTGGAGCCTCCTTGACACTAAGCATGCTGCTAAGTTATTACTCTCACCACCCCCCACCACCCCTCTCCCTCCCGTCCCCATCTGACCTTTTAACTTCTCCTACTTCTCTTTTATTCTTTCAGGGAACATGGGTGCCAACATTTTTATTACCTATCCTAATTGCCCTTGATGAGGTGGCGAGCTCGCTTCTTGAACCACTGCAGTCCACGTGGTGTAGATATGTCCATGGTGCTGTTAGCAAAGGAGTGCCAGGACTTTGGCCCATGGACAATGAAGGAACAGCGATACATTTCAAATTCAGTTTGGCGTATGGCTTGGAGTGGAACTTCAAGTGGTGGTACACCCATGCATCTGCTATCCTTGTCCTTCTAGGTGATAGAGGTCAGGGGTTTGGAATGTTCTGCCAAAGATGCCTTCATGAATTGCTGTAGTGCATCTTCCAGATGGCACACAATGTCACCAGTATGAGATTTTGGTGGAGGGATGAGATATTGAAGGGCGTGCCAATCAATCAGGCTGCTTTGTTCTGGATGGTGTCAAGCTTCAGTATTCAATCAGTCTTGAGGGCAGCACGGTAGCACAGCGGGGAGCATTGTTGCTTCACAGCTCCAGGGTCCCAGGTTCGATTCCCGGCTTGGATCACTGTCTGTGTGGAGTCTGCATGTTCTCCCAGTGTCTGTGGGGTTTCCTCCGGGTGCTCCGGTTCTCCTTTCCTATCCTGCTGACTGTGTTTAATCTATAGTTCTTGCCGGCTGCTGCCCCACTTAGACTTTTGCTTAAACTACAGACTTTTGGCAGACTGAAACACCCCTGGTCTAATGGACTAGCCCAGGACTTCCCTTTTAGATTCTGTGGCAGATCCCATGAAGACAGTTTGTTAGACTTGGCAAGCATCCAATCGGTGAATCTGAAATTACGAGCCATCTCCTATTGTTGCTTGTGATTGGTGGAGCCATTCAGAATCTTCCGGAAGAAAAGCATGCCATGTGAAGAATTCCATTTTTGTTCTGAATGCTGAGAGAAGAGATTCAGCCAGAAAGCAGCTGGAAGATGCACTCTCTACCTGCCAGGAAATTTAAAAGGCTGCTAGTCAAACCGTTGAAGGCATTCCTATTTAAAAGACACAGGCAGCAGTCAGAATTGCGAAGGGATCTTCTGGAGTGCAAGGCTGCCAGCAGTTTCTCACCAGGTCTGTGATTATTTAATCCTCTGTCTGACTGGCTGGGAAGAACCCAAACTGAGAATCCTAATTATAATACAGCAGGAATTTCTGCAGAGATCAGGCAAACAGAAAGTCTATAAAATTCTCAGGAATAAAGCTCCAGTAATATCTCCGGGAGACTGAGCCTCCATCTGGTGGTCAGAGGTCAGAATTGCACCGACCTGAATCTCCTGTATGAACCTCCCCAGAAGGTCACGTTCGGACAAGACTGGTGCCTACAGAGGTCACAACCACAGCAGCAAAGATTAATCTCAAACTTTTTCTTTCCATTCTCGTTATTCTAACTCTTTTCCTATCAATTCACCGCGTGCCTCATTGGAGGGTGTGATGCGGTTTGGGGAATAGGTAGATAGTAGATGATAGTTCCAATGATTTCTTTTATATGTTCATCTTTTACTCGTTATAAATAAAGTTTGTCAATGTTTTACTTATAAATCTGGTGTCTGTAACTCATTGGAGCTGTCAGGGGTTAAAGGTCTCAGGAAAGCACAAATTATTGGTTAAATCACTTATGTTGTGACTCCAGGATCTGTGGGAACTAACTGTGCATACGCTCAGGGTGTCGTAACATTATTTCAGGATAAAACCTCTTAAATGCTGGAATATGTGATTTTCCTTTATTTTTTATTTGCTGCCAATTAATTATCTATTGTTGTATGCAATAATTTGAAAACTCAGCAGAGACACTTCCAATGACATTCCAATTAAAGACACCAATGGTGCACTTTAAAGGAGGAAGTACGCTTAAGTACTGGTGTCAAAGCCTTGCAGGATTTCAAATTTGTGTTATTGAGCTTATTTTAGAAGAGGCCAGTGTAAAATGTCAGAAACAGCTATCTATCTGGGGATGCTATTTACTGTTAATAATGGCTTTCATAGTATTTTCAGTGTACACTTTGATCTCCATCATTCACAAAATATATATCTATCGTCTATCCAACATTATTGGAAACATCTTATCAAATGGGACTATTAATACCATGTGGAGGCAAATGACACAGGGGAGGTCACAGCTGCCACATTGTGAGAGGCACTCAAGGCTGTAGTTAAGAAGGGGGTTTATTTCGATTCAGGCGCACAGGGAGAGGGTGGAGCGGGAGAAGAGGGTACGGTTAGTTGATGAGATCTTGAGGATGGATAGGAGGTACTCGGTGGGGGTAGCGGACGGCCGGCTGAAGGAGAGACGGAGGCTCCAGATGGAGTTTGGGTCAGTGTTGACGGGGAAGGCGGTGGGGCAGTTGCAGAAGGTCATAGGGGCAGTGTATGAGTACGGGGAAAACACAAGTAGGATGCTGGCTCATCAGTTGAGGAAGCAGGCAGCGGTATGGGAGAGTGATAGTGAGAAATGAAGGGGCCAAGATGGTGATTGATGTGGAAGGGGTAAATGGGGTATTTGAGGCCTTCTATAGGAGACTTTGAGTTGGTGCCCCCGAGGGGGTAAAGAGGAGATAAGGCAACTCCTGGATGGGTGGAGGAGGGGCGGGCGCAGGGCCTGAAAGCCCAGATTGGGTTGCAGGAGGTGATGGATGGCATGCGGATGATGCAGGCGGGGAAGGCCCCAAGTCTGGATGGGTTCCCAGTGGAGTTTTATAAGAATATTGGGGCGGAGCTGGCGCCACTGCCGGTGAGGGCGTATAATGAGGAGAGGGAAAGGGGGAAACTCCCCCTTAGTCGAAGGCTTTTATCCCCTGGAATTGTAAAAAAGATAAGGACCAAGAGCAGTGTGGGTCACACCGCCCGATATCGTTGTTGAATGCCGATACCAAGTTATTGGCAAAGGTGCTTGTATCATGGATTGAAGACTGCGTGCCAGGGTTGACCGGGGAGGGTCAGAGAGGTTTTGTAAAGGGGAGGCAGTTGTCGGCAAATGTCCGGAGGTTACTCAACATGGCGGGAGGTTGAGGTAGTGGTGGTGATGGGCACAGAGAAAGCTTTTGATCGGATGGAGAGGGCGTATTTGTTTGAGGTGTTGGAGGTTCGGGTTCGGACAGGGGTTTGTGGATTGGGTCCAGTTGCTGTATAAGGCGTCAGTGGTGAGTGTGCGGATGGACCGAGTGAATTTGGATACTTGGGGTTACACAGTGCAATGAGTCAGGAGTACCTGCTCTCTCCGTTGGTTTCCACCTTGGCGATAGAGCCTAGGGGGCAGGAAAGGAGTTTTGGGAAGTGGCCGTTTAGGGTGGTATGGATGAGCTTTAGATACTTCGGTATCCAGGTGGCTCGGAGCTGGGCCCAGCTGCATAGGTTGAACTTGGCCCGATTGGTAGAGGAGATGAAGGGGGATTTTAGGAGGTGGGATGTTTTGCCGTTGTCGCTGGCAGGGCGTGTGCGGACAGTAAAAGTGACGGTGCTGCCCAAGTCTCTAATTGTGTTTCAGAACCTCCCTATATCTTTGTTCCCTTGTTGTTTTTCAGGAACGTTAATGGATTGATCTCAGATTTGTGTGGGTGGGGAAGGCCCCGTGGGTGCGGCAGACTGTTCTGGAGCGGAGGGCAGGTATTGCCGAATTTTATAAATTATTATTGGGCTGCAAACATTGCGATGGTGAGGAAATGGGCCGTGGAGGTCGGTCGGTTTGGGAACAGGTGGAGGCAGAATAATGTAGGGGAATGAACTGGAGGGCTTTCTTGTTGGCGCCTTTGCCGTTATTGGTGACCAGCTATTCCTTTAGTCCAGTGGTGGTGATGGCTTTGAGGCTGTGGGGGCAGTGTAGGCAGAACTTGGGGTTAGAGGAAATGTCGTTGTGGGCGCCTATTTGTGATAACCATAGATTTGTGTTGGCGAGACTGGATGCGAGGTTCCGGGGATGGTGGCAGGTGGGGATTGAGTACTTCAGGGACTTGTTTATAGGGGGCAAATAGGAGTTAGAGGAATTGTTTGAGTTGCCCAAGGGGATTGGGTTTAAGTACCTGCAGTTTCAGGATTTTGTGAGGACAGAGGTGCTTTCTCGGAGTTTCGCCTCTGGTGGAAGATAAGCTCAAGTTGGAGGATGAAATAGGGGAGGGGGTAAGTGTCGGATATTTACAAGGTACTGATGGAATGGGAGGGCGCCCCAGTAGAGGATGTTAAGCGCAAATTTCATAGAATTTACAGTGCAGAAGGAGGCCATTCGGCCCATCGAGTCTGCACCGGCTCTTGGAAAGAGCACCCTACCCAAGCCCACACCACCCTATCCCCATAACCCAGTAACCCCACTCAACCAACACCAAGGGCAATTTTGGACACTAAGGGCAATTTATCATGGCCAATCCACCTAACCTGCACATCTTTGGACTGTGGGAGGAAACCGGAGCACCCGGAGGAAACCCACGCACACACGGGGAGAACGTGCAGACTCCGCACACAGTGACCCAGCCGAGAATCGAACCTGGGACGTGGAGCTGTGACGCAATTGTGCTAACCACTATGCTACCGTGCTGCCTCTCTGACCCTCCCCGGTCAACCCTGGCACACAGTCTTCAATCCATGATACAAGCACCTTCGCCAATAACTTTACATCGGCATTCAATAACGATATCGGGCGGTGTGACCCACACTGCTCTTGGTCCTTATCTTTTTTACAATTCCGGGAGATAAAAGCCTTCGACTAAGGGGGAGTTTCCCCCTTTCCCTCTCCTCATTATACGCCCTCACCAGCAGTGGCGCCAGCTCCGCCCCAATATTCTTATAAAACTCCACTGGGAACCCATCCAGACCTGGGGCCTTCCCCGCCTGCATCGTCCGCATGCCATCCATCACCTCCCGCAACCCAATCTGGGCTTTCAGGCCCTGCGCCCGCCCCTCCTCCACCCATCCAGGAGGTGCCTTATCTCCTCTTTACCCCCTCGGGGGCACCAACTCATAAAGTCTCCTATAGAAGGCCTCAAATACCCCATTTACCCCTTCCACATCAATCACCACCTTGGCCCCTTCATTTCTCACTATCACTCTCCCATACCGCTGCCTGCTTCCTCAACTAATGAGCCAGCATCCTACTTGTGTTTTCCCCGTACTCATACACTTCCCCCCCCCCCCCCCCCCCCTGGCCTTCTGCAGTTGCCCCACCGCCTTCCCCGTCCACACTGACCCAAACTGCTGGGAGCTGGGAAATTATTATTGGGCTGCAAACATTGCGATGGTGAGGAAATGGGTCGTGGTAGAAGGAGTCGAAAGAGGAGGTGGGGGCCGGGACATGGGCTAAGGCTTTGTGGAGGATGAATGCGTCCTCGTCATGTGTGAGGTTAAGCCTCATCCAGGTTGAAGTAGTGCATAGGGTCCACATGCCGGTGACGAGGATGAGCAGGTTTTTGAGGGGGTGGAGGATAGGTATGAGTGGTGCGCAGGGAACCCGCGAATCACGTACACGTTTTGGGCATGTCCAAGATTGAGAGGGTTCTGGCAGGGGTTCTCGGATGTCATGTCTGAGGTCTAAGGGTGAGGATGCCCCCGGGTCCAGGGGTGTCGATATTTGATTTGGTGTGTCGGACAACCTTGGAGTGCAGGGTGGGGAAAGAGAGAGCGAGACAAGAGAGAGAGAGGAGAGAGAGAGGAGAGAGAGGAGAGAGAGAGAGGAGAGAGAGAGAGGAGAGAGAGAGAGAGGAGAGAGAGAGAGAGGAGAGAGAGAGAGGAGAGAGAGAGAGGAGAGAGAGAGGAGAGAGAGAGGAGAGAGAGAGGAGAGAGAGAGGAGAGAGAGAGGGGAGAGAGGGGAGAGAGAGAGGGGAGAGAGAGGGGAGAGAGAGAGGAGAGAGACAAGAGAGACAAGAGAGACAAGAGAGAGAGACAAGAGAGAGAGAGAGACAAGAGAGAGAGACGAGAGAGAGACGAGAGAGAGAGACGAGAGAGAGAGAGAGAAGAGAGACAAGAGAGAAAGAGAGACGAGAGAGACTAGAGAGAGAGACAAGAGAGATGAGAGAAGAGAGGAGAGAGAAGAGAGGAGAGAGAAGAGAGAGAGAGAGAGAGAAGAGAGACAGAGAGAAGAGAGACAGAGAGAAGAGAGACAGAGAGAAGAGAGACAGAGAGAGAGAGAGACAGAGAGAGAGAGAGAGAGAGAGACAGAGAGAGGGAGAGAGACAGAGAGAGGGAGAGAGACAGAGAGAGGGAGAGAGACAGAGAGAGGGAGAGAGACAGAGAGAGGGAGAGAGACAGAGAGAGGGAGAGAGACAGAGAGAGGGAGAGAGACAGAGAGAGGGAGAGAGACAGAGGGAGAGAGACAGAGAGAGGGAGAGAGACAGAGGGAGAGAGACAGAGGGAGAGAGACAGAGGGAGAGAGACAGAGGGAGAGAGACAGAGGGAGAGAGACAGAGGGAGAGAGACAGAGGGAGAGAGACAGAGGGAGAGAGACAGAGGGAGAGAGACAGAGGGAGAGAGACAGAGGGAGAGAGACAGAGGGAGAGAGACAGAGGGAGAGAGACAGAGGGAGAGAGACAGAGGGAGAGAGACAGAGGGAGAGAGACAGAGGGAGAGAGACAGAGGGAGAGAGACAGAGGGAGAGAGACAGAGGGAGAGAGACAGAGGGAGAGAGACAGAGGGAGAGAGACAGAGGGAGAGAGACAGAGGGAGAGAGACAGAGGGAGAGAGACAGAGGGAGAGAGACAGAGGGAGAGAGACAGACAGACATATTAGCCTTTGCCTCTCTGATATCCCGGAGATGGATTTTGTTATGTCGGAGCTGCTGAAGGCAGGGGTGTGGGCGAGTGGCCTGGGAGAATTCCTGTGGCTGGAGAAGATCAAGCTCGCTCTGCGGGCGTCAGTAGAAGGGTTCACTTGGAGGTGGAAACCTTTCATCGATTTCTTCAGGGAGGTTTGAGGAGTCAGCTGGGGGGGGGGGGGGGGGAGCCTTGAATAGAAATATATATTTTTAAAATAGGAACTATTAATGATATCATTTAAAAATATAAACTTAAAATGTCACTAGGAACATCTCGAAACATACCTCATTGCCAACTCGAATCAGCATTATATGCAATCACAGTGCCACACTGAACCATTAAACTGTTCACCTTATTTGGGCACCAGCAGTTTCTCGACTCAGTAAACTGGCTTTATAACAAGTAACTGAATAGCACCAATGGTACATGTTATATACTTTTTAAAAATCAAGGGACGAGCTGAAGTCATATTAATCTGCAGATTAAACATGCTTGTGAATCAGAAGAGAGCAGCTGAGACAGTCTGGAATACAGGATCACTATCTGCATCTTGATGTGTTAAGCAAGTTGGTTCAATGTTGACTGCAACTGGATGCAGCGAAACTAGAAACAGGCTTCTGACAGAGGAGATGGTCCAACACTGTTTTATTGAACTTCCTGATTGCTGTACATAGTCTGCTGTGAGTTGACACTCTATCAATCTAACTGATAACCTCCTACTGGCTTGACCAGACTAACTCTCTACCTCATGGTGATAGTGCTCACTGGCTTGTGCACTCTTACTATCTCAGTAGCTGTGTCCTGTAGAGAGAGGGAGAGTCTTAATGCCCTGTGGGCTTTATAGTGGTAGTGTCCTGTCTGGTGATTGGTTGTTATGTGTCGTGTGTGTTCATTGGTTATCCTGAGTGTCAATCACTGCCTGTCTGCATCTCATTATATACATGAGTGGATATTATGACACACCTCACAGCCTGATATGAACTTAATCCGTTCCCTGCTGCATTACAATTTGTGATAAATCCTGTACATATTGAGAACTGCTACAAACATATATACACACCTCTATGAAATGAGCAGATACAAAGTTAAATGAAAAATAATGAAAGGCGCTATTATTTACAATTAATATAAATCCGATGCATTAAAAACTACTTTTGTTTTTAAGTGCAGAGCGTGATCTGAATCTGTGGTTTCAAAGCTTGTATTTTTTGAGATAGACCGAAAGCGCAAAGAGAAACCAACCCTCTCAATTTCTATTTTTAAAATATTTTTATTCAAATATTTTCAATTTTATACATAAACAATAAAACAATGAAACAACAAGAAAGCCCCTTGGAGCCCCCTCCCTTCCCACCCCAACAGAATAACCCCAACTCCGTCCTCCTTACCTAACAACTAACAGTGATCAGCTCTTTAAGGTACAAAATAAAGGGCTGCCATCTTCGGGAGAACCCCTCAATTGCTCCTCTCACCGTGTAAGTAACATGCTCGAGATAGAGGAACCGCATAAGATTCCTGAGCCATACTGAGGCCGAGTGAGAAGCTGACCTCCATCCCAACAGCAAACGCCTTCAAGCAATCAGCAAGGCGAAGGCCAGGACACCAACCCCGGCCCCAGTCTGCAACTCTGGCAGGTCTGACACCTCAAATATGGCCCCCCAAGGGACAGGGCTTCAGTTCAATTTGCAGGATTGCCGACATGGTGCTGAAGGAGGAAACCCGGAACCCCATGATCTTCGGGCACAACCAGAACATGGGTATATGATTAGCTGGGCCCTTCCCACAACGCTTACACTTATCCTCCTCTCCCACAAACAACCTGCGCATCCAGGATTTGCACTCCTTCAATTGTATCAACCTAACCTCGCATGTGACGATGTTGCATTCACACTCCACAGAGCCTCGCACCACACCCCATTCACCAGCTCCAACTCCCCCTCCCACTTAGCCATCACCCCCACCACAGACACTGCCCCGTCCACCATAATCCTGCAATAAATCCTGACGTCCTCCCCTCCTCCACCCCTGCCAGTGACAAAATCTTCTCCAACATCAAGAAAGGTGGCACCACAGGGAATGACAAAGACCTTTTTCGCGAAATTGCAAACCTGGAGGTATAGAAATCGACCCCCCACAAACAAGTCCCTAATCCCTCCTACCCCACTCTCCTCCCATCCCCTAAACCTAGCATCCATCCTCACCAACACAAACAAGTGGTTCACACAGATCGACACCAGCTTTGATATCGTCCCAAATTTAAAGTACTACCAAAAACTGTCGCCATATCTTCAATGTGAAGACCACCATCAGGTTCTCTGAATACTCCCCAGAGAAAACGGCAGTGAGGCTGTCACTAACACCCTTAACCCCGAGTCCCTACAAGACCCCGACTCCTTCCGCACCCAAACAGCCACTCTAAAACCTTCTCAGCATTTGCCGGCCAATAACATATCAAATTTTCAACACCAAGCTCTCTAGCATCCGGTCTGTCTGAAGGAGAGTCTTCCAAATCCCAGCTACTTTACCTGACCAAATAAGAAAACAAATCAATTTCTCCACACCCCAAAAAAGAATTTTAGCAGAAAAAAATAGCAAATACTGGAACAGAAAGAGGAACCGTAGCAAAACATTCACCTCTACCAACCGAGTCCTGCCCGCCAAGAATAGAGGGAGACTAGCCCACCTCTAAGTCAGCCTTGACCCTGTTCACCAAACACGTAAAATTCAACTTCCGAAGCCAGGCCCAATCTCGAGCTACCTGCACCCCTCGACACCTAAAATGGGAACCCGTTAAGCGGAATGGTAACACCTCCAGATTAGTTCCCCTCCCCAGCAGTGACCAAAAAACATTCACTTTTCCCCCCAATTCAATTCATACCCTGAAAAAGTCCCAAACGCCTCAGCAGCGCCATGATATCACCCAGTGAGGATCGGATCCATCACATACAAAAGATCATCAGCGCACATGGACACTGTTCCACCACAGCCAGCCCCCCACCCCGTGTCATCCCTTTCCACTTATCCGAAACCCTCAGGGCAATGTCCAAAGATCAATTGAAGAGGGGGACATAACGCACCCCAGCCTTGTTTCCCTGTGCAGCTGAAATCCCAAACTAACACTGGCCTTCGATGCCTTGTCTAATAGCCAAACCCACAACAAAGTTGGGCCTTATCCCAAACCGTTCCAACTGCACAAATAAATACCCCCATTCTACCCCATCAAAACACTTCCCGGCATCAAACGCCACAATAACCTCCTGCTCTCTCATTTCTGCCACGTTAAATAATACCACGTTTAAAAGCCGCCTCACATTCGAAGACAACTGTCGACCCTTCAGACCCCACCTGATCCTCCCAATAACCTGAGGGATGCATTCCTCCAATCTCAGGGCTAAAACCTTGGCAACCACATTGAATTTTAAAAATTGGCAGTACGACCCACACTCCACCAGGTCATTGTCCTTTATTAGCAGAAGCGAGATGGACGCTTACATCATTGTTTCTGGAAGAGACCCCCACGCTACCGAATCCTCAAACATCTCCACCAATAATGGCACCAGTTGATCAGCAAACCACTTACAAAATTCAACCCAGAACCCATCCGGCATTACCCCTCTGTCCAGACCTCCTCTATCCCAAATCGCTCCTCCAACCATTCCCAGTCACCTTCCTCCACCTTAGCACACTCCAGCCCTCCAGAAACACCCACATATCAGACTCCTCCCCTGGCGGCTCCGACATGTAGAGGTTCTCGGAAAATACCTCAAAAGCCCTGTTAACTTTGTCCGGCCCGGCACAGACACAAGTCTACCTCCCAAATCTGGGCAATCGCTTAAGAGACTCCCTGATGCATTAACCGGCTGGACAACAGACAACTGGCCTTCTCTCCATATTCGTAGATTACCCCCCCTCGAGTGCTGCAACTGGTGCATCGCCTTATCAGTAGCTGACAGATCAAATTGCACCTGCAACTTCCTTCTACTGGCCAAAAGCTCTGTGGGGTCACAAGTACTGTCCGTCCACCTCCCAAGATCCCGTCCACCAACAATTGGCGCTCTTCTCACCTCCCCATCCACCTGCACCTTATGAGAGATTATCTTTCCTCTCACCACAGCCTTCAGGGCCTCCAACAGCACCAAGGGTGACACCTCCCCATTCTTGTTAAACACCACATCGTCTACAAACTAAATCTAGACAAGAGTGAGTATTTTGTGGTGTCTCGGCCAGGGATGGGGGGGGCTGCCATTCCGTAGAGCAGGGACTCACTTTAGATACCTGGGGGTGCAGGTTGCCCGGGAGTGAGGGGGGCTCCATAGGTACAACATTTCTAGTTTGGTGGGGAGAGTGAAAGCTGATCTGGCAAGATGGAATGGTCTCCCGCTGTCACTGGCGGGTCGGGTACAGGCGGCTAAAATGAACGCGTTGCCTCGATTTCTGTTTATTTTTCAATGCCTGCCAATTTTCCTGCCAACGGCTTTTTTCAGAGAGATTGAGAGAAGGATTACGTCGTTCATATGGGGAGGGAAGGTGGCCAGAGTTAGAAAGGTGCTGCTACTGAGGGGAAGGCAGGCAGGGGGTTTGGGTCTTCCGAACCTGATGTATTACTACTGGGCGGCGAATGTAGAGAAGGTGTGGAGCTGGGTCAGAAGGGTTGATTCCCAGTGGGTCAGAGTGGAGGAGAGTTTGTACAGGGGGTCGGGATTGAGAGCACTAGCAACAGCACCGCTCTCGATAGCCCCGGGGAAATACTCAAGGAGTCCGGTAATAATAGCTTCATTGAGAATTTGGAGGCAGTTTCGCCAACACCAGGTTGGGGGCAGGGTCAAGGGAAATGCCGATTCAGGGGAACCACAGATCTGAGCCAGGGAGGTGGGATGGAAATTTTCGGAAATGGGAGAAGAAGGGGATTAAGACACTGAAAGATTTGTTTCTTTGGGGTCGGTTTGCAGGACTGAAGGAGCTGGAAGCGAAGTATGGGCTGGAGCAGGGAGAAATGTTTCGATACATGCAGGTTCGAGATTTTGCCAGAAAGGAGATACAGGGCTTCCCAGTGGAGCCGTCCTCCACATTGCAGGAGGAGGTGCTGACGACAGGGGGACTGGAGAAGGGGGTAGTGTCAGCGGTTTACGGGGCCATTTTGGAAGCGGAGAAGGCACCACTGGAAGGGATCAAAGCAAAGTGGGAGGAAGAGTTGGGAGAGGATATGGAGGAGGGGTTCTGGTGTGAGGTGCTCCGGAGAGTGAATGCTTCCACCTCGTGCACGTGGTTGGGGCTGATACAGCTGAAGGTGGTATAGAGCACACCTCACGAGGGCAAGGATGAGTCGATTCTTTGAAGATGTGTGTGAACGTTGCGGGGGGTGGCCGCTAATCACCTTCATATGTTTTGGTCCTGTACAAAGCTGGAGAATTACTGGAAGGAGGTTTTTAGGGTAATTTCTAAAGTGGTGCACGTGAAACTGGACCTGGGCCCCTGGGTGGACATATTCGGGGTGTCTGACCAGCCAGGGTTGGAAACGGGTGCGGAGGCAGATGTTGTAGCCTTCACCTCGTTGATCGCCCGTAGGCGGATCCTGATGGGATGGAGAGCAGCCTCTCCACCCTGTGCCCTGGCATGGCAGGGGGGCCTGTTGGAATTCTTGACTCTTGAGAAGGTTAAGTTTGAACTGAGGGGAAGGATGGAGGGGTTCTCCAATTCATGGCCATTATTCATCATGCACTTTCAAGAATTGGATAACATCGAACATTAGATTGGAGGGGTTGATGGTGGCTGTGGGTGATTCCTGGTTCCTTTTTGTCATTTATGTGAACATGCGGGCTAATGTTTGGGGTTTGGGGAGAGGATTGGATTGTTCTTATTGATATGGGGATTGACATATTTGTTACGGATTATTGTTTGTTGTTGGTGGGTGTAAATTTGGGAGAAAATGTGAAGAAGGAGAATAAAAAATATATGTTTTAAACTCCACAGTCATCAATCACCTTAGCCACCTTCACACAAAATCCCAAATCCGCTAACAGCCCCACATCCAAACTCCACGCTAACCGCTGAGTTGGCGCCACCTCCAAAGCCGCATCCACCAAGTGCGAAGCGTGATCTGAAATCATTATTGTGGAATATTCTGCTTTCCTTACTGCTGGCAGCAAAGACTATGAGTACACGTTATGTACTGGAGAGAAAACGGTGCAAAAACCACCACCACCACGGATTCACTGCACCATCTCCTTCACGAATGCTGCCAGTAACTTTGCAATCCTCGAAGGGGCCAACGACTTCGACCGATCCAACTGAAGGTTCAAAACGCAATTCAAATCTCCCCCCACGCCACAAATCAACTGATGTGTATCCATGTCTGGTATGGCAGCCAGTATCCTCTTTATTAACTCTACATCATCCCAATTTGTACCGTTCACACTCGCTAAAACCACTGACTTACCTTTCAATGGACCTTTAGTTATGACATACCTACCGCCTGCTACCCATCTGAAACCAAAATGTTTTATTAGTTAGTATCGCCCCCCCTCCCCCCCCCCCCCCCAGGCCCTGCTATCAAAGCCCGAGTGGAAGACCTGGCTCACTCATCCCGATCCAGCTTGATGGAGGTACCTAATCCTCCTCCCCCATCAACCTCAAACATCAACTCAAAATATTCAGTCGGCCTTGGACCCTCCACCCCCTCAGGTAACCCCACAATCATAAGGTTCTGCTGTCTCAAACTATTCTTTAGGTCTTCGAGCTTACCTCTCAGGCCCTTGTTCTTGTCCTCCATCCTCTGCAGCTCAGCATCTGAGGCCAACTGATCGCTTTGTCACGACAGTGTCTCCTCCACCCCCTTCAGTACTTCATCATGCAACCGCATCATCTCAGAGGTCTTCCCAAAAGCCTCCTTTATCCACTGACTTTTTGAGGGTCCCCAGTATCTCTTTTCCTTGCCTCTCAAAATGCTTGTCGAATTGTCTTTCAAATTCAACAGCCATTACCTCCATCCACTCCAATTGGTGAGGCCCCTCCCAGCGGGCTTGCCTCCGCCACCTTCGGTCCCGGAGGACTCCGACTACCGCTCACACCTTTCTTTCCAATATGCTTTTCTGCGCCTTTTGGCATCCTCACAAAAAGGTTCTCAAATGGAACAAATCTATACACCAATTACCCTCGGGAGCCGGGTGAAAAGATCCAAAAACCAAGGACTCTAGCAGGAGCTACTTTAAGTGCAATCTCCTTCTACAAAAGTCCACTTTCTCAATTGTTAAGGAAACTGAAATTGAAAATCAAAACTGAGGACATTAAAAGTGGTTTGAACATAAAAGGAAACAGAACCATCAACAATACAATAATGATAATTCCAGTGGTGCAGTACAGCCAAGCCAAAGACGACAGAGGTTCTATCCAGAAGCCGAGAATAATCAATACACAGTTGCCGAGTTGCTTCTGTTACTTGAAGAGAACATTGGTGGACCTTTTTTTAATTAGTTCATTGGACGTGGGTGTCTCTGAATGGTCCAGCATTTATTGGTTATTCAGTGGTTATCCAAGATAGTATTTAGTGTTTTGTGGTTTGACTATTGTATAATAAAAGATTCTTCGGTTTAAACTGTGTCATTTTGTGGCTTTATCCTTTTAGTAAATAAGATTATTTAAGAGTTGCTGTTGATCTGAGATCACATGTAGGCCAGATTATTAAAGGATGGCAGATTCCTTCTCTAAAGGACATTAACGAACCAGATGGGTTTTTTTCTGACAATCGATAATGGTTTTCATGCTTTAACTTTTCATTCCAGATTTTTATTGATTCGAACCTGAGTCCCAGAACATTACCCTGGGTCTTTGGATTACTAGTCCATACCACTACGCCACTGCCTCTCCTACGCCATCTAGACTAGAAGGTTGTGAAGAGTTTCTGCAGACATGTACTATTTTAGTGAAGACTATGCCTGTGAAACTCAGGTGGATTGAAGACCTTTGCATAGAGATTGATGACATGCATGCTGATTCAACTGCCAAGCCAATTCATAAGATCTGCCTTAGTTGTATCTGCATTCCATGTGTAATTTATACTTTATAATACACCGCATTTTGACTGTTCATTCACATTTAACTATGTTGACTCTGGATTTTAGCTTATAGATGGTTATCCAAGATAGTATTTAGTGTTTTCTAGGTTTGACTCTTGTATAATAAAAGATTCTTCTGTTTAAACTGTGTCATTTTGTGGCTTTATTTTAGTAAATAACTGGGATTCCGGGTTTAAAAAACCATAAACTTTTGGCACCATGGCAGCGCCCCTGCCAGCTAGCAGTGCCACCTAGGTGCCTTTAGTCTGAGGATGGCACCAGGTGGCACTGCCAGGGTGGCAGGCTGGCACCGCTAGGGTATCCAGGTGGCACCAGCAGTGCCAAGGCACCACCATGCCCAAAAGGCATGCAGTAGGCGGCCTCCAAACCCCTTGGAGACCCCCCCCCCCCCCCACCCAAGTGTTGTTTCGTCTGGTCCCCGTTTGTGGGGATCAGTGCTGAACGACGCTCACCCGAGGTCTCCCAAGGTGAAGGGAATGTATCCCAAAGCCTCAGGTACCTTGGAAATCTGCACATGAGAGCAAGGCTTACTGCCTCATTCTAATATGCAGATTTGCCAAAAAGTGCAGGATTCTTCTTGCAACGTCTCGTGAGAATACGTTGAATCTCGCGAGGTGCTGCGAGCCAGGTGGATGCCAGGAGCGAGATCTCCAGGCTTTCACCGGCCACGCTGCACCGCAGCAAAATGCTTTTCCGGCGCAATGTGACCGGAAGATCACGCCCATAATCAGAAAGCTTATTTTATTTGCAGTAACCAAGTCTTCCTCAAGGACCACAATTTTTCAATTTGTGGTTTTAGAATTTATTGCCACTGCAGTTTTTACTCATATTTCAGAGATATGAGTACTTTGATGCTTTGTCTCCGCTTTGGTTCTCATTACATACATCATCTTGTGATGTTCTGAAAGCGTCTTTGGAAAAGGTGGCGGATTGGAGGTGTGAGGGATTACAAATTAATATTTTCCATTCAAAGACTTTTCAAGAGGCAACTAAATGTGATTTTTGGAGAGTATGTGGGCACAGATCAATTAATAGGCAGAGCTTGTGCGCCTCAGGAAGCTTTTTACATTTCGGCAAACCTTCATGCATTCCTAAGACATTCTAGACAAGAGTTTATTCCACCTCAATAGTCAAATCGTTTGCCACAGCTGAATCAATAACCAGTGCACCTCACCTGTCACTAGATAGATACAGGCAGCATGTTTTCATTGTAACTTTCTAGAATATCGTTTACTCCCAAGGCACAACAAACAGCATCCACAATAGCAGTGTCATGATTAATATACTTTGCTGGGAGTTTAGGCAGATCATTGCTTGGAGCAATGATTCTACTTTGTTTCTACTGAAAAGAGGCAAATCTGGGCAGTAACGGAAGGATGTCCATCAGGACCCATCCCAGGATAGCATGTCAAAATAATGGCAAGTTATTACCTAGAAAAAGCTCTCTCAATTTCTCCATATACTTGTCTGTTGCTTCATCCACAGAGTGTGGGGTTAGTTCTGACATGATTATTCAGAATGGAGATCTTGGAGAGCAGAAAGTTTCAACGTCTTCATGTGCTGTCCAGATTCTTTTAAGGGGATGAGCTGCTTATTACAGGAGCTAAGAAGCTGGTGGCTTCAGTTGCTGTCTAACTACTGGGACTTCAGATCCTGAACAGCAGAGAGTTCAACCACAAGAGGGTCACCAGGTTTCCACCCAACACCAACACGACAATGCAGCTATAGTTCCTCAGTGGCTGTGATTCCTCAATGCCTGGCAAGCCTCAACCAGCATAAAGCAGGCCAGCATGGGGCCTAACCTCCAAGGATCTGGGTAAAGACATTGAAACTCTCAATCCCTCACCTTGTACAATACCTATCCACTTGTTACCAGGATTTTCACAGTACTTTGCATGAACTTTATTTTAAAACTTAAGAGTACCCAATTATTATTTTTTCCAATTAAGGGGCAATTTAGTGTGGCCAATTTACCTACACTGCACATCTTTGGATTGTGAGGGTCAGACACACGCAGACATGGGGAGAACGTGCAAACTCCACACGGACAGCGACCTGGGGCCGGGATCGAAACTGGGCCCTCAGCAACCTAGGCAGCAGTACTTTGTGTGAACAATTTGAGATTCACGTTCCTCTTTCTTGGTGTTAGTATTAAATAGGTTCTCTTGATGGATATTAAATATCCAGCAGTTGTGAACCGAGGCTGCATATTGATCAGTTAATTACACTCAGATATATTAAAGAGTCAGCCAGCACTGGGCTGAGAATAGTGAAGTAATACGTTCAGTAGCAAGCAATAAACTGTTCCCCCCTCCCCCCCAAGGATCTTGCGTTTGTGTCTTCTTCACAATCAGGCTTGGGAATTCCACTGTTACTTGGGGCATTTGTGATATCTGCTCAATGTGGCTGGGCCAAGTGTACTGAATAGGCCAACAGATCCACTCACCAGCTCAAACACACACTTTTTGAACCACACACTGCATCATTCCATACTCACACAGAAAAATCACAAGTGTCCAGAGCCCTCTTGAGATCACGAGTGGGGCTGAATTTAAATGACAAATTAAAATCAATTTGCAAGAGTTGGTATATTTATAGCTGTAAAACACATCTCTCCTCAATAGTTAAAACGGAAATTATCACCACACAACCTTGTGAAAATTAAGTCTCATCTTCAAAGTGAGGCCATTCTCCATTATGTAACACAACAAAGTCCATTGCAAATTGAGACAGAATAAGAATAGACGTAGCAGTCCAAAAGTCACAGAAGACTGTGCATCATTAAGTCCAGCTACCTCATATGCAACCACATACCCCAGCCTATCCATACACTCTTCACACGCTTTTAAATCATAACGGTAAAGCACAAACAAAATGTACCCTATAGGAGGGCTTGCCACAAAAAAAATACAGGCATACATCAAAGCTCAGAAGATTGAACTAGCCAGGTGAAACTGTAAGAGCAGTAAAACCAAAAAAAGCAGGCCTTTTCAAAAATTATATTCTTTATGGGATATGAGCATTTATGGCAAGGTCAGCATTTGTTAAACATCCCCAAGTGCCTTCAAGAAGGTGGTGGCTCACCGCCATCTTGAACTGCAGCAGTCCATCTGGTGTAATACCCAGTTATGGAAGAGCTCCAGTTTTTACAAAATAGTTCCAAATCAGGACAATGTGCAAGTTGGAGAGGAACTTGCCCTGGTCCTTATTATTGGTAAAGATCCAGTTAAGTTGCTGAAGGAGGCTTGGAAAGTTACTGCACTTTATATGATGCACACTGATGCCATTGTGTGCCATTGGTAAAGGGAATTAATGTTTAGGGTAGTGAATGAGGGGTCAATCAAGCAAGTTGTATTGCTTTGGAAGGTGTCAACTTCCTCAAGTATATTTTGAGCTGCACTCACCCATGCAAATGAAGAATATTCCATTATAATAATCTTTATTGTCACAAGTAGGCTTACAGGAACACTGCAATGAAGTTACTGTGAAAAGCCCCTAGTCGCCACATTCCGACACCTGTTCGGATATACTGAGGGAGAATTCAAAATGTTCAAATTCCCTAACAGCACATCTTTCGGGACATGTGGGAGGAAACCGGAGCACCCTGAGGAAACCCACGCAGACACAGGGAGAACGTGCAGACTCCGCACAGACAGTGACCCAACTGGGGAATCGAACCTGGGACCCTGGCGCTGTGAAGCAACAGTGCTAACCACTGTACTACCGTGCCGCTCACCATGCCCGACTTGTGCTTTGTAGCTGGTGGACAGGCCTTGGGGAGTCAGGAGGGAAGTTATTCACTGCAGAATTCCCTGACTCTGTCCTTAGCCTGTAGCCACATTGATTATATAGCTGGACCCGTTTCTGGTGAATGATAATGATGTTGATCGTGGGGAATTCAGCAATGGTAATGCCATTGAATGTCAAGGGTTCGATTCTCTCAGACAGTTACTGCCTGTCACTTGTGTGGCACAAATATTATATGCCACTTATCAACCCAAGCCTGAATGTCGCTTAGGTATTGCTGCATATGGGTCGCTGCATATGGGTCAAGGACTGCTTCAGTATCGGAAGTCAAATGGTGCTGAACATAGGATGTTTGATGATTGCACTACTTCAGGTCAACAAGGTCATTAATGAACAGCTGAAAATGGTTAGTTCTGGACACGAGCTTGTGGAGCCCCTGCAGTGATTTCCTGCGTGGAGATGATTGACCTGCAACAGCCACAAGCCCCTTCCTGTGTGCTTGGCTTTACTGTGAGCAGTGGAAGGCTTTCTCCCAATTCCCATTTACTTCAATTTTGCTTCGAGCTCCTCGATGCTACATTTGGTCAAATGCTACCTTGATGTCAAGGGCAGTCACTCTTAATTCACCTGTTGAATTCAGCTCTATTGTACATGTTTGGACCAATGATGTAATGAGGTCAGCAGCTGAGTGGCCCTGGCATTACCAAAACTAAGCATCATTGAGCAGATTATTGATAAGTGCTTATTGATGAGTAAGTGCTACTTGATGGCACTATCAATAACACCTTCCATCAATTTGCTGCTGATTCAGAGTAGACTGATGAGGCAGGAATTGGCTGGATTGGATTGGTCAACGATGTTTTACATTTTCGGGGTGATGCCAATGTTGTAGCTGTGTGAGAACAATTTGGCTAATGGCACATCTGGATCTGGTGCACAAGGCTTAACTACCACTGCTGGTATATTGCCAGGGCCCAAAGCGAGTTTCAGAGACTTACAGTGCTCAGAGAGAAAACATTTCTCCTCATTGCAGTCTTAAATAGGCGATCCCTTATTTTTGAACTGTGTCCCCTATTTCTAATCTCCCACAAAGGGGAAACATCCTTTTAGCATCCACCATGACAAGTTCTCTTTGGATCTTGCATATTTCAATAAGATCACTTCTCATTCTTCTAAACTCCAATGGATGCAGATCCAGCCAGTCCAACCTTTCTTCATAAGGTGACAGCCCCACCCCAGGTGTCAATCGAGTGAACTTTCTGTAACAGCCATCAACACATTTTTTCTGAAATATGGAGACCAAAATTGTACATAGTACTCCATTTTGGATCGCACCCTTATCATACAAACTGTAGCAAAACTTCCCTGCTTTTATATTCCATTCCCCTTGCAATAAAAGAGAACATTCCATTTGCCTTCCTCATCGCTTGCTGTACCTGCAAACAAATTTTTCGTGATTCATGTACCAGGACACCCAGATTCCTCTGTAGCTCAAAGGTTCGGCAATCTTTCTCTCCATTTAAATAATATGCTGCTCGTCTATTCTTCCTGCCAAAATAGATAAGTTCACATTTTCCCACATTACACTCCATTTGCCAAATGTTTGCCCACTCATCTAACCTATCTATATCCCTTTGCAGATTCCTTATATCCTCTTCAAAAGTTACTTTCCCACCTACCTTTATGTTATTGGCAAATTTCATGACCATACACTTCAAAGAACAAAGAAATGTACAGCACAGGAACAGGCCCTTCGGCCCTCCAAGCCCGTGCCGACCATGCTGCCCGACTAAACTACAATCTTCTACACTTCCTGGGTCCGTATCCTTCTATTCCCATCCTATTCATATATTTGTCAAGATGCCCCTTAAATGTCCCTATCGTCCCTGCTTCCACTACCTCCTCCGGTAGCGAGTTCCAGGCACCCACTACCCTCTGCGTAAAAAACCTGCCTCGTACATCTACTCTAAACCTTGCCCCTCTCACCTTAAACATATGCCCCCTAGTAATTGACTCCTCTACCCTGGGGAAAGGCCTCTGACTATCCACTCTGTCTATGCCCCTCATAATTTTGTATACCTCTATCAGGTCTCCCCTCAACCTCCTTCGTTCCAGTGAGAACAAACAGAGTTTATTCAACCGCTCCTCATAGCTAATGCCCTCCATACCAGGCAACATTCTGGTAAATCTCTTCTGCACCCTCTCTAAAGCCTCGACATCCTTCTGGTAGTGTGGCGACCAGAATTGAACACAATACTCCAAGTGTGGCCTAACTAAGGTTCTATACAGCTGCAACATGACTTGCCAATTCTTATACTCAAGTGATGAATGGCGGGATTGAGTGATGAACGCAGGGATTGGGTGATGAACGCTGAGATTGAGTGATGAATGCCTGGATTGGGTGATGAACGCTGGGATTGAGCGATGAACGCAGGGATTGGGTGATGAACGCTGGGATTGATGAATGAACGCTGGGATTGAGTGATGAACGCTGAGTGATGAATGGCGGGATTGAGTGATGAATGGCGGGATTGAGTGATGAATGGCGGGATTGAGTGATGAACGCAGGGATTGAGTGATGAACGCAGGGATTGAGTGATGAACGCAGGGATTGAGTGATGAACGCAGGGATTGAGTGATGAATGGCGGGATTGAGGGATGAATGCCTGGATTGGGTGATGGATGCTGGGATTGAGTGATGAACGCAGGGATTGAGTGATGAACGCTGAGATTGAGTGATGAACGCAGGGATTGAGGGATGAACGCTGGGATTGAGTGATAAACGTTGGATTGAGTGATGAATGCCAGGGTTGAGTGATGAACGCTGGGATTGAGTGATGAATGCCTGGATTGGGTGATGAACGCTGAGATTGAGTGGTGAACGCAGGGATTGAGTGATGAACGTTGGGGTTGAGTGGTGAACGCAGGGATTGAGTGATAAACGCAGGGATTGAGTGATAAACGCAGGGATTGAGTGATAAACGCAGGGATTGAGTGATGAATGCCGGGATTGAGTGATGAATGCCGGGACTTCATCGATATAAATTGTAATTATTGGAGATCCCAGCACTGATCCCCAAGGCACTCCATTCTTGCCAACCTGAAAATGGCCCATTTAGGTCTACTCTGGTGTCCAGAGAAATTCAATCCTCTATCCATGCCAATATGTTACCCACAACTGCATGAGCTTTTATTAGCACTGTTGCTTCACAGCGCCAGGGACCCGGGTTCAATTCCCGGCCTGGGTCACTGTCTGTGCGGAATCTGCACGTTCTCCCAGTGTCTGCGTTAGTTTCCTCCGGGTGCTCCGGTTTCCTCCAAGTCCTGAAAGGGGAACTGGACATTCTGAATTCTTCCTCAGCATACCCGAACAGGCGCTAGGAGATTTTAACAGTAAATTCATTGCAGTGTTAATGTAAGCTTACTTTTGACACTAATAAAAATTATTATTTTGTGAATTAACTTTGACATAGCACCTCGGTAAGTACCTTCTGGAAATCAAGTGCAGCAGAGCAAGTGCAGGATCTCCTTTCCACGTTGTTTGTTACTAAGAATACCAATAAATTAGTCAAACATGATTTCTCTTTCACAAAGCCATGTTTGACTCTACCTGAGATTTTCTAAATGCCCCAATATAACCTCATGAATAATAGATTTCTGCATTTTCCCTACAATCGGCCTGTAGTTTCCTGCTTTCTTGAATAGGAGTCACATTCGCTACTTCGCAATATGATGGGAACTTTCCAGAATCTAGAGAATTTTGAAAAATTAAAACAAATGCACAACTATTTTTTTAAGACCCTTGGATGAAGTCCATCAGAATCTGGGGGCTTGTCAGCGTTTAGTTCTAAAGATTTTCATAATTCTTTTCAGTACACTTTCCCTGGTGATTGCGATTGTTTCAAGCTTCTCCCTCCCTGGACCTCCGGTGGCGGCCATGTGCTGATCGGTCGCACACAAGATGGCTCCTGCTTGGAGGCTCAGGTTTTGGCCATTTCTACCTGGTTTACTGGAGTTTTGGTGAGGCAAAGTAATTGGAATATGCAGGTGTCTCCTCCAGTATGGAATGTCGCAGGTTACAACACCCGACTTAAATGGAATAAAACCTTGGCTCAAGAGGTGGATGACCCTCATGGCACAGCAACAGAAAGTATGGTGAAGCTTGTCATGTCATCGTTGCCTGCCCCACTGCCCATGGGTCAGTTGATAGAGTTCCTCAAAGGGGAATTTAAGAAGCATCATCAGGATGCAGGAGGACCTGTACAAGGCAATCAAGGAAGCAGCAGCCCCTCTTCGCGGTGCTTTGGAACAGGTGGAGTAGCATATGGAGTTGTAGGATGATTAGAGAGGTGGAAAGGGCAGACTCTGATCAGTGACCAGATTGTGTCTTTGGAAGCGGAGGTGGGAATGCTGGGAGCGGCCCATAAGTTGTTGAAGGTGAGAGTGGATGACCAGGAGAATCATACAAAATTTACAAATAGTCCAGTTGCTGGAGGGGGTCAAGGGTATAAGTGCCACCAACTACATGGCAAAGAAGTTTGGGAAGCTGACTGGGGACGGGGTCTTCGAGAACCCCCTGGAGATGGATTGGGCCCACCAGTTGATGCGTCACTGGCCGCGAGCTGGAGAACCACCATGGGCTAATCATCCCAATGCACAAGTTTCAGGAGAAGAAGCGAATTTTGAGGTGGGCAAGTCCACACAGCACTGCAACTAGGAGGGTCAGTGGATACGGATCTATCAGGACATTGGGTCCGACCTGGCCAAATGGCAAGCAGGCTTTAAGAAGGCCACGGTGGTACTTTTTCAGAGTAAGGTCCGATTCAGGACGTTGTACCCGGCTAAACTATGGACAACATATAGGGGCAGCAAAGAACATTATCTGAATACGCCAGAGGAGATGAATGACTTTGTCAAGGCATAGTTTGGGGGAGGGGGGGGGTTGTTGGACAAACGTTCCACTAAGAGTTCGATTTAAAGTCGAAAGGGTTTGCGATTCTGTTTAACAAGAGGGTGGTATGGGGTGGTAGGTGGGGGTCGGCGGTTGTATTGATTAATATTTATGTACCAATTGTAATAGTACTGAATTTATTAAGAAAGCACTGGCAGCCATCCCAGACTTTGACTCTCATCAATTGATCATGGGGAATGGGGGGGTGGGGATTTAATTGTGTTCTAGACCAGAGGATCAATAGATCAAACCCCAAGTCGCAGGTAACTTCGGGAATAGCGAAGGAACTGGAGTTTTTTTGGGATTAGATTGAGTGGGGGAGGGGGGAGGGGACACCTGTGGAGAGAGGGAGTTTTCCTTCTTCTCCCACGTGCATTGGGTGTATTCCCAAATAGATTTTGAGGTGGGGACCGTGGTGATTGTGGGGACAGAATAACTGTGATAGCAATATTGGAGCACGCACCACATTATGAGGCCGTGGGGTTTGAAACGTGACTGGTTTAGTGGCCCTTGGAGGTTAGATTCGGCATTCCTGGCAGTCAAAAAGTTCTGCGAGAAGGTAGCCTCAGTGATAGAGAACTACATGGAGTGTAACCAGAACGGGAAGGTTTTGCCCACATGTTTTGGGAAGGATTGAAGGCATTGATTAGGGGGCGGTAGGTAATATCCTGCAAGGCCCACAGATGGAAATGGCGGAGAGGCAGAGGTTGGTTGAGGCCAATGTGGAGGTGGACTGGCAGTATTCAATGGCACGACGAAGAGTTAAAATGTTAAACATGCATTAAAATCTATAGAATTTAAATCAAAAACCTTTAGCCTATTAAAATGTACTAAACATGTTAAATAAATCAAAGTATTTAAAATATATTTTCTCCAAATATAGAAATACTTCAATTAATACAGAAGGCACCTTGTGATTACTTCTGCCTCCTTGCCTTGGAAAGTGATCAATAGCTGTGAAAATCAACCATTCGTTTTTAAAAACAAATCACAGTTTGTAGATATTGCAGCAACAAATGCTTCTATTAATTTTAAACACAAATTATTTTAATGAACACAGAAGCAGATTCAAAATGTACTCCCTTTCTTCAGTTCTCATCGGTAACTATATCACACATTTACTTTTTTGTGGGATAGATAATATACTCAGCTATAGTTAAAATAATTTTATGGCAAATAAAGGAGTATTATGGGGAAGATAGCGGTGTCCAGGAGAACAAGACTATGTGCAAAGGCAATGAGTGTCAGCAGAGAGTCATGGTTTAGCAAAGCTAAAGTCAAGAAAATATTGTAAGACTTGTTTTCAATAAGTATCTCAGAAAATGTAGTAAGATTCACAGTTTTTAGTAGTTTTGAAACATATCACTATTGTAATGTCAGCAACTTATGTGATAATGACCAGATAACATATTTGGAAGAACATGAGTAGGCCACTCAACTCTTCAACCTGTTCTCCAATTGAATTAGATCATGGCTGATCTGTGACCTAACTCCATTTATGTGCCATTACACCATATGTCTTAATAACTTCAGTTAACAAAAATCAATCAATCTCAAAATTAATACACAATTGATCTAGCATCATTGCTGTTTGCAAAATAAGAGTTCTAAAGCGTCAACCATTATTTGAGTAAATAAGTGTCTGAAATTTCACTCCCGAAAGGTCGGGCTCTAATCTTTAGGCTAGAAATAATGGGGGGTTGTAAGAAAGGAACTGTAATAATTACGAGAGACTTTATACCTTCCTATAAATTGGATGAATCAAATTAGCAAAGGTAGCATGGAGAATAAGTTCAAAGTATATTCAGAACAATTTATTAGAACAAAAAAAGTTCTGGAACCAACCAGTTGTCAGAAAAGCAAAGAATTATAATGTTTTTATTTTGGTAATATCACGGTCTTATTTCTTATGTACTGGAAAAGGCTGGTGAGGTGTGATTGTTGATATTGGATTAAGACAAAATGATGCAAGAGTCGGAAACAACAGTAACGAGTGCTTTTGAATTTACATTGACAATAATAGTAGTTTTGAAGTGGGTTATTTTAACTCCAAGGGAGACCTATACAAGTTGTAAAACATGTAAATAAGTGAAGCAAAGATAGGGTAAGTTTACTTTTTAAAATCTAGGAACGAAAGTAAATAGAGGCGTTTGATCAATTCTGGGAAAAGGGCACTTCTGAGAGACTGGAGGAATCAAGAGAAGATAGAGCGATCAAAGGGAAGGAACGCTTTTAAGAAAACACTGAAGATGCTTAGATCTTCCAGAAGAAAGTATGGTAGCTGGTCCGATCACCCAGAAGACAGTATGGACAAGGCTAGACCTGGAGATGTAATTTCAGTCAGCCCAGAGGGTACCCCAAGAGAAAAAGAGCACTCCGTGGTAAAATGACTGGAATTCTATAGACTTACAAATTTATACAGATTCATACCATGCAGAAAAGCGAAGGTTTGCTCTGAGTGTAATTCAAGTTAACATTTCTTGGGCTTCCGGGTGCGGCTATGCAGAGCTAGGCCGCATGTTCAGTAGCTCCCGCTTGGAACGGACTTTTGGGCTCTTTTACAGGGCCCCCACGGCATTTGTTTGACATTTCCCGGTGTGGCAAGAAGACTGCAACATTCCCCTGACAGTGTCCCCTAGGAATGTTATGTCTTTTGGCTACCAGACCCGGCAGAAACAGTAAAAGATTTGGCTGCAACAGGATAAACAGGGCCTCTTCCAGCATGCAGGTGGGGGAAGGGCAAGCTGAAAGCTGCAAACTGACCTGAGGGCCTTTATCAAAAGTGCATTCTAACAGCAGAGGGAACAACTGTGAAAACATCTCACCAAGGCCACTGAAGAAGCGGGGACGAGGCTTCCGGTGGCGGCCTTGGAGGAGTAGGTCGCGCATTCGGCAGCTCCCGTCTGGAACGGACTCTTAGACCTTTTTCAGGAGTTTCCACAGACATTTTGGGGCAGATTGGTGAAGCGAACACTGCCAAAAGGATTTCCTCTCGAGACTTTTGGGCTCTTTTCAGGGCCCCCAAGGGCACTTTTTCGAGGTTTCCCGGTGTGGGAAGGAGTTAATAGTAGCTCCCCCTCAGTATATCGCTTTAACTAGGAGCGGGGTGACAAAAAAGGTGGTGGTGGACCAGAAGAAGGGAGGGAAGAAGGACAAAATGGCGGCGGGCGGAGACCAGGCAGCGTGGAGGCAGTGGGCGGAGCAACAGGAGGTTATCCAGCGCTGCCTCAGAGATTAAAACGGAGCTGCTAGAGCCGATGAAGGCTTCTATTGATAAGCTGCTGGAGACACAGACGGCCCAGGGGGTGGCGATCCGAGAGGCTCAACAAAAGATCTCTGACAATGAGGATGAGATCTTAGGCCTGGCGGTAAAGGTGGAGGCGCACGAGGCACTCCACAAGAAATGGCAGGAGCGGTTCGAGGAGATGGAGAATCGGTCGAGGCGGACGAATCTGCGGATTCTGGGCCTCCCGGAGGGGCTGGAGGGGCCGGACGTGGCGGCCTATGTGGTCACCATGTTAAACTCTCTGATAGGAGCGGGGTCCTTCCAGGGGCCCCTGGAGCTGGAAGGGGCCCATAGAGTGTTGGCGAGGAGGCCCAAGGCTAACGAGCCTCCGCGGGCGGTGCTGGTGCGGTTCCATCGGTTCGTCGATCGGGAGTGTGTGCTCAGGTGGGCCAAGAAGGAGAGGAGCAGCAGGTGGGAGAACGCGGAGGTTCGGATATATCAGGACTGGAGTGTGGAGGTGGCGAAGAGGAGGACCGGGTACAATCGAGCGAAGGAGGTGCTGCACAGGAAGGGGGTGAAGTTTGGCATGTTGCAGCCGGCGCGACTGTGGGTTACCTACAAGGACCGGCACCATTATTTTGAGTCTCCGGAGGAGGCGCGGGCCTTTGTTCAGGCCGAGAAGCTGGACACAGACCGAGGGTCGGGATGGGCGATTGGGGACTGCGGTGGATAGGTTATGCCTAATTTTGGTTTTGGTTTTGGGGGGGGGGGGGGGGGGGGGGGGCCTTTGCATTTTTTGGGGTTTCTTTTTCTCTGTGTTTTTCTCTTTCGGGTTGGGGAGGGTGGATGGGGCGGGTTGGGCACTGTTTTGGTTGGTGGCGGGGCCTGGTAGGTGGAGAGCGCGGGATTTTTTCCCGCGCCGAAGACTGGGGGGGGGGGGGGGGGCGGAACCGGGGCGGGGAAGCGAGGATTGTTTCCCGCGCTTAGAACGGAGGGGGAGAGCCTGTGAATGGGGAGCGGGAGAGGAGGGTGTGCCACACAATGGGAGGAGTCGAAGGGGAGGCGGGAGTGGCCGGGGTCAGCAGGAGTCAGCTGACTTGCGGAAGTGCAATGGGGGGAGTAAACCAGCTAGGATGGGTCCTTGGGGGGGGGGGGGGGGGGGTGAATCGAGTTGCTGCTGCTAAGATCAAGGAGGAGCTGGAGCGAGTGGTGTGGGTCAAGACGGGGGTATGCCGCTGTGGGGAACGGGCCGGGTGTGGGGTGCGAGCGCGTGGCTGGCCGAGGAGGGGTCATGGCTAGTCGGCGGGGGAGGGGGGCGGGTAGCCCCCTGATCCGGCAGATAACCTGGAATGTAAGGGGACTGAATGGGCCGGTTAAGCGGGCCCGCGTGTTCGCGCACCTGAAGGGTCTCAAGGCGGATGTGGTTATGCTCCAGGAGACATACCTGAAGGTGGCAGACCAGGTAAGACTGAGGAAAGGGTGGGTAGGTCAGGTGTTTCACTCGGGGCTACATGACAAAAATCGAGGGTTGGCGATCTTGGTGGGAAAGGTGTTATTCGAGGCGTCAAACATTGTGGCAGATAATGGCGGTAGGTACATAATGGTAAGTGGTAAGTTGCAGGGAGAGAGGGTGGTACTGGTCAATGTGTATGCTCCGAACTGGGACGATGTGGGTTTTATGCGGCGTATGTTGGGTCGGATCCCAGACTTGGAAGTGGGGGGCCTGATAATGGGGGGAGACTTTAACACGGTGTTGGATCCTGCACTGGATCACTCCAGGTCTAGGACGGGTAGGAAGCCGCCGGCGGCGGCTAGTGTTGAGGGGATTTATGGACCAAATGGGAGGGGTGGACCCTTGGAGATTTGCAAGGCCGGGGGCTAGGGAATTTTCATTCTTCTCACATGTCTATAAGGCTTATTCTCGAATCGACTTTTTCATTTTGAGCAGGGCGCTGATAGCGAGAGTAGAGGATACCGAGTATTCGGCAATAGCCATTTCGGACCACGCCCCGCATTGGGTGGACTTGGAGATGGGGGAGGAGAGGGACCAGCGCCCGCTGTGGCGCTTAGAGATGGGGCTGTTGGCGGACGAGGAGGTGAGCGAGCGGGTCCGAGGAAGTATAGAGAGGTACTTGGAGACCAACGACAACGGGGAGGTCCGAGTGGGGATGGTATGGGAGGCACTGAAGGCGGTGGTGAGGGGAGAGCTGATCTCCATCAGGGCCCACAAGGAGCGGAGGGAGCGGGGGGAGAGGGAGAGGCTGGTGAGGGAGATGGTGAGGGTAGACAGGAGGTATGCGGAACAACCTGAGGAATGATTGTTGAGGAAGAGGCGCAGCCGCCAGGCCAAATTCGACCTGGTGACCACCAGGAAGGCGGAGGTGCAGTGGAGGAAGGCCCAGGGGGCGGTCTACGAGTATGGGGAAAAGGCAAACCGGATGCTGTCGCATCAGCTTCGGAAGCGGGACGCAGCTAGGGAGATCGGGGGAGTTAAGGACAGGGGAGGGAGCGTGGTGCGGAGTGGGGTTGGCATCAATGGGGTCTTCAGGGACTTCTACGAGGAATTGTACCGATCCGAGCCCCCACGGGAGGAGGGAGGGATGGGCCGTTTCCTGGACCAATTGAGGTTTCCAAAGGTGGAAGAGGGACTGGTGGCGGGACTGGGGGCCCCGATTGGGCTGGAGGAGCTGATCAAAGGGATAGGAAGCATGCAGGCGGGGAAGGCACCGGGGCCGGACGGTTTCCCGGTCGAGTTCTATAAAAAATATATGGACCTGTTGGGCCCGCTGTTAGTTAGGACCTTTAATGAAGCAAGGGAGGGGGGGCTTTACCCCCGACGATGTCCCTGGCACTGATCTCCTTGATCCTGAAGCGGGACAAGGATCCCCTGCAATGTGGGTCTTACAGACCGATTTCCTTGCTAAATGTAGATGCCAAGGTGCTGGCGAAGGTCTTAGCCACGAGGATTGAGGATTGTGTGTCGCAGATCATCCATGAAGACCAGACGGGGTTTGTGAAGGGGAGACAGTTGAACGCGAATGTGCGGAGGCTTTTGAACGTTATCATGATGCCGGCGAGGGAGGGGGAGGCGGAGATAGTGGTGGCGATGGACGCTGAGAAAGCCTTCGATAGGGTAGAGTGGGAGTACCTGTGGGAGGTGCTGAAGAGGTTCGGGTTTGGGGAGGGGTTTGTCAGGTGGGTTAGGCTGTTATGAGGTCCCGATGGCGAGTGTGGCCACAAATAGGAGGAGGTCCGAGTACTTTCGGCTGCACCGAGGGACAAGACAGGGGTGTCCCCTGTCCCCCCTGCTCTTCGCACTGGCGATTGAATCCCTGGCTATGGCACTGAGAGAGTCGAGGAACTGGAGGGGGTTGGCGCGGGGTGGGGAGGAGCATAGGTGTCTCTTTATGCGGACGACCTGCTGCTGTATGTGGCGGACCCGGTGGGAGGAATGCCAGAGGTAATGAGGATGCTTAGGGAATTCGGGGACTTTTCGGGGTACAAGCTCAATATGGGGAAGAGCGAGCTGTTCGTAGTTCAGCTAGGGGACCAGGAGAGGGGGATTGGCGAGCTCCCACTAAAAAGGGCAGAGAGGAGTTTCAGATATTTGGGGGTCCAGGTGGCCAGGAGCTGGGGGGCCTTGCATAGGCTTAACTTTACAAGGCTGGTGGAGCAAATGGAGGAGGAGTTCAAGAGGTGGGACGCATTGCCGCTGTCCCTGGCGGGTAGGGTGCAGTCAATCAAAATGACGGTGCTCCCAAGGTTTTTGTTCCTGTTCCAGTGCCTCCCCGTGTTTATCCCAAAGGCTTTTTTCAGGCGGGTTAACAGGAGTATAATGGGGTTTGTGTGGGCGCGAGGGACTCCGAGGGTGAGAAGGGTGTTCCTGGAGCGGAGTAGAGATAGGGGGGGGGGGCTGGCGCTGCCCAACCTCTGTGGGTACTACTGGGCCGCCAATGCGACAATGGTGCGCAAGTGGGTAATGGAGGGGGAGGGGGCTGCATGGAAGAGGCTGGAGACGGCGTCCTGTGTGGGTACGAGTCTTGGGGCGCTGGCAACGGCGCCGATGCCGCTCCCTCCAAGGAGGTATACCACGAGCCCGGTGGTGCTGGCTGCCCTCAAAATTTGGGGGCAGTGGAGGCGGCATAGGGGGGAAGTTAGGGCCTCGGCGTGGACCCCATTACGGGGGAACCACCGGGGAACACCTTCAGTACTTACAGGTAAGGGCGTTTGCAAGACGGCAGGTGATGGAATTCCCACGGCTACTGCCACACACAGTACAGGACAGGGTGCTCTTGGGGGGGGGGGAGTGGGGAAGATCTCGGAAACTTACCAGGTGATGCAGGAGGAGGAGGAGGCCTCGGTGGTGGAGTTGAAAGGTAAGTGGGAGGAGGAGTTGGGAGAGGAAATCGAAGAGGGGACGTGTGCAGATGCCCTAGGGAGGGTGAACTCTTCCTCTTCATGCGCGAGGCTCAGCCTCATACAGTTTAAGGTGCTGCACAGGGCACACATGACCGGGGCAAGGATGAGCAGGTTCTTTGGGGGTGAGGACAGGTGTGTTAGGTGCTCAGGGAGCCCAGCAAATCACACCCATATGTTCTGGGCATGCCCAGCGCTGGAGGAATTTTGGAAGGGCGTAGCCAGGACAGTGTCGAGGGTGGTAGGATCGAGGGTCAAACCGGGCTGGGGGCTCGCAATATTTGGGGTGGCAGAGGAGCCGGGAGTGCAGGAGGCGAAAGAGGCCTGAATTCTGGCCTTTGTGTCCCTGGTAGCCCGGCGAAGGATTCTTCTTCAGTGGAAAGATACGGTGCTCACCCAAGCGTGGAATCCTGGATCAGCAATATGGCAGGGTTCATTAAATTGGAGGGGGTGAAATTCGCCTTGAGAGGGTCGGTACAAGGGTTCTTTAGGCGGTGGCAACCGTTCTTAGACTTTCTGGCAGAACGATAGACATTGGTCAATGGCAGCAGCAGCTCAGGGGGTTGGGGGGGGGGGGGGGGGGGGTTACTTTATTTTTGTTTATGTTACTTACACTGGAAGGGTCTGAGGGGGTGTATACACCTGTTGTCTTAAGTCGGGGTGTTAATGTTAATTTATTATTTAGGTACGGTGGGGGGGGGGGGGGTTTGGGGGGTTGCTTTTTTAGATTGTGTTTTGTACTTAACCCTGTTGGGTTCTTTTTTCTTTCTCATTCTGTTATTGATATTTTATGAAAACCTTTAATAAAATTTTTTTTTTTTTTTTTTTTTTTAAAGTTAACATTTCTTGGAACAGTTTTAAAGTACTGTTAATTGTGTGAAGTCATTCTTGTGTTTAAAAGTATCTTTTTTTAATTTTCTTGGTTTTTAAATAAACATTTAAATAAGCATATCATCCCAATTGATCAGAGACACCATTTTCTGATTTCAGAACAACTCATGATATCAGCTAAAAAGCCATTTTGGCAGCTGTTTCAAGATCCTCTTTGGGATTTGGACAGCTCGACATTTACCATTCGCCACGACTTAATACAAGGAACAGGCTATTTTAGGCCAAGATATGTGTAATGTGACAGGATTAGTTAATGAGGTACTACTAAAGGATCCTCTTGCTTTACATTTTTTTTTTCATTTACCAAATGATCTGAGCTGCAGGCAAAAAAATACTTTTCACTGTACCTGGTTACACGTGACAATAAAAAAATCCAATTGATTAAGAGTGATGATAACATGACAAGAGTTTCACTTTCAGAAAAGGTGGGTCTAAAACCAGGGCAGAATTCTCCGGTCATTCACTGGTGGCAGCTTTCGCTGGTCCCACTGCCAGCGCACCCCCATGCCACGAGTTTCCCGATGGAGTCTGGTGGCTTCAATGGGAATTCCCATGGACAGCGGCAGGAGCAGAGAATATCTTTATAAAATAAATTTAGAGTACCCAATTCATTTTTTCCAATTAAGGGGCAATTTAGCTTGGCCAATCCACCTAGCTTGCACATCTTTGGGTTGTGGGGGCAAAACCCACGCAAACACGGGGAGAATGTGCAAACTCCACACAGACAGTGACCCAGAGCCAGGATCGAACCTGGGACCTCGGCGCTGTGAGGCTGCAGGGCTAACCCACTGCGCCACCGTGCTGCCCTGGAGCAGAGAATCTCGCCATCAATTAATGGCACATCACCTCTCGTCGCTGAGAAACCGGTGGTTGGTAGACCGGAAAATCCCAACCCTGGAGACTTAAACTTGAATTACAAGGGTATGAAGACAGGGTTGATTAAAGGAAAATAGATTAAATAGTAAGACAGTAGAGAAACAGTCATTGACATTTAAGGAGATATTTCACAACTCCTCACAAAGATATTTTCCATTAAGGAAGAAAGATTCTACCAAAAGGATGCTCCACCATGGCTAACTAAGGAAATCACATGCAGATACAGCAAGCACTAGGGGGATGGAATATAAAAATAGGGAGGTGGTGTTATAACTATACAGCATACTGTATCCCTGATGTGCAGTGTACAGTTTTGGTTTCCTTACCTAGGAGGGATATGCTTGCATTGGAAGCAGTTCTGAGAAGGTTCACTAGGTTGATTCCTGGGATAAAAGGGTTATACTCATTGGAGTTTCGACGATTGGGCAGCATAGTGGCAAGCATTGCTGCCTCACAGCACCAGGGACCTGGGTTCAATTCCGACCTTGGGTGGCCATCTGTGTGGAGTGTGCATGTTCTCACCGTGTCTGCATGGGTTTCCTCTGGATACCCCAGTTTCTTCCCACAGTCCAAAAATGTGCAGGTTCGGTGGATAGATCATACTAAATTGCCCCCAAGTGTCCAAAGATGTGCGGGTCACAGGGCGAGGGCAGGTGAGTGGACCTAGGTAGGGTGCTCTTTCGGAGGGCCGGTGCAGACTCAATGGGCTAATGACTTCCTTCTGCACTATAGGGATTCTATGATTTCTATGAATGAGATATGATCTTATTGGAACATGCAAGATTCTGAGGGGATTCCACAGGGTAGATGCAAAAAAGGACGTTTCTCATAGTGGAGGAAATCTAGGACTGGGGCAGTTTCCAAAATAAGGAGTTTCCCATTTAAGATGTAGACAAAGATTTTATTCAATGAGGGCAGCATGGTGACACAGTGGGTTAGCCCTGCTGTCTCACGGCGCCGAGGTCCCAGGTTTGATCCCGGCTCTGGGTCACTGTCCGTGGAGTTTGCACATTCTCCCAGTGTTTGCATGGGTTTCGCCCCCACACAGTTGCTGCTTCATTGAATACATTCAAGGCTGAGTTAGACAGAATTTAAATCTGCAAGACAGTCAAGAATCATGGGTGGGCAGGAAGGAAAGTGCAGTTAAGGCCAAAATTAGAGCAGCCATGATCTTATTGAATGGTGGAGCAGGCTCAATGGGCCAAAAGGCATATTGCAGCTCTCATTTCTTTTCATCTTGTGATGCCTCATATTCTTGGATTCTCCAATCAGCAGAAATTTCCCTCTATTCATGTAATCGGTTTGTTTTCTAATTCAAAACTTTGATTGAATCAACCTATCATCGTTTAAATTCCAGACAATACAATTCTGGTTTATAGAACATAGTGCAGGAGGAGGCCATTCGGCCCATCAAGTCTGCACTGACCCACTTAAACCCTCACTTCCACCCTATCCCCGTTATCCAATAACCCCTCCTAGCCTTTTTTGGACACGAAGGGCAATTTTAGCCTGTCCAATCCACCTAACTTGCACGTCTTTGGACTGTGGGAGGAAACCGGAGCATGGAGGAAACCCACGCAAACACGGGGAGAACTTCTGCACTGTATGTTCTTGCATAATCCATTCCCATAATTTAATCCCTGGAGTCCAGGTTATCATCCTGGTAAATCTATATTGTAATCCCTCCAAAGTCAACATATCTTTCCTATGGAATAGTGCCAGAACTGCTCAGAGTACTCCAGGCTTGGTCCAAGCAGCTTTAATAATGTTGCTTGGTGAATAAACATCGACCAGGTCACAAGTCCCCGACTCCCCTTTAAAGTGGTGCCATGGAACCGAGGCCACCTGACCATGACAGATGGGCGTGCTCCAGATGGCAGCACGTCTAACAGCACAGCACTCTCAGTACTGGACTGAAATGTCACCCTAGAGTGGGCCTTAAATTCATGACTTAAGAGAGAGTGCTAACAACTGGGCATAGCTGAGAAAAAAAAACATTTGCATTTACAGAGTAAAACTTCCTAAGACACCTTAACAGACTATTAACAAACACGTGGAGAT
Source organism: Scyliorhinus torazame (assembly GCF_047496885.1). Lineage (NCBI taxonomy): Eukaryota > Metazoa > Chordata > Chondrichthyes > Carcharhiniformes > Scyliorhinidae > Scyliorhinus > Scyliorhinus torazame. Next base: position 93,438,346 of record NC_092721.1, on the reverse strand, counting down.
ATTAGGGCAAATTAACAAAGCCTTGACCGAAGAGTTGAGATTCAAGCAGCAAAGGAGAGAGGGGGTGAAGTTGAGAGGGGGAATTCCAGAGCTGACGGTCCAGGCAGCTGAAGGTATGGCCACAACTATCTCAGAGGATTGGAAAAGATTAAAGTGATGGTGAAGGACGAGACCATTTAATTATAACCTTTGCACTTTCTGGAGATGCCGACTTACCAACAGTCCATCATTAGACACCACGGGAGCCCATTTTTCTCCTACGAGTTCAAATAGTAAAATGTGGAAAGATATTTAACCCAGATGAACATTAAGATTCCACCTTGAGCCAACATCCATTCATGTCTACTGCAGTCTCACGATAGCAATCAGAGGAAAGAAATCCAGTTATGCTTCTGCCTACCTAGCTAAAAGGTCTTGAGGTCATACTACTGCTTTCCCAGGTGAGATGAATTAATTCAGCACTGATGGAGAATCTTTTGTATCTCAATATTACAAACAGTACATTCACCCATAAAGTCAGTTTGAAATACAATAGAATTTACAAAGCAGAAGGAGGCCATTCAGCCCATCGAGTCTGCACCAGCTCTTGGAAAGAGCACCCCATCCAAGGTCCACACCTCCACCCTATCCCCATAACCCAGTAACCCCACCCAACACGAAGGGCAATTTTGGACACTATGGGCAATTTAGCATGGCCAATCCACCTAACCCGCACATCTTTGGACTGTGGGAGGAAACCGGAGCACCCGGAGGAAACCCACACACACACGGGGAGAATGCGCAGACTCCGCACAGACAGTGACCCAAGCCGGGAATCGAACCTGGGACCCTGGAGCTGTGAAGCAATTGTGCTATCCACAATGCTACCGTACTGCCCGTCTATGGACATCTTTGTTTCTTTGGCCCAAGTACTGTATTTTGTTTATTTGACATGTATATAAATTATATATTTAAATAATAACTGCAGGAAAATCCTGCAACACAAGGCTCCCAATACAGGTTCACGTTCTTTGTGAAATGTAAATGCCTCACTACAAATGCTAGATACGTTCAGATAAGTCCAGACCACAAAGCATATCGAATAAATTATTTCTTTATAGTAACACAACTGTGAAAGGGTTACTGAATGAGCCACAATAATGTCTGAAACAAAATGGCCTGAATTTTCTGATGGAGACGGAAGTCCAGCCGCTGGCACTGAAAGTGGAGGAGAGCCCATTTTGACTGCCAGCAGGATCCAGGAAGGCACATTCCTGGCAGTAGCCAAGTAAATGACTGCTGCCATTCCTATTAAGGATAGGGTATTGAGAACAGATGACACTGCTGCTAGGAGGGTGGTCCTTACTGCAAGGAACCCCTCTGTGGCCCTTTTGTGCACCCAGAATAGAGTTACTCTATCCTTTTGGAGCCAGCAGGGGCACCGCCAGGTTTCATTGGATAATCTCTCCAAGCCACCTCGACATGTGCAAAATACCTTTGGAGGTGAGAAAAAGCCTTCAATTTGACATTTAAGTTGCTCAATTGGGTTCTCAGTGGACATCCAGTCTACCTGCTTTCTTGTCATTGGTAAAATACCTTGATGGCAGGGAGATGGCATCCAGGTCCCCCCAAGGGACAAAATTTCAGCCACCTATTTTGTGCTGTGTTCAGCTAAGTCACTTAAACAACAAGATTGCTTATTGTGACTTAATAACGACCATTGACTTGGGATACATTGTGTTAACAGTTCCTTGCCGTGTAATTTCTCTTCTGTACTACTGAAACCACAATGCATTTGTTTCATATTTTCATCGGTTTTCACTTAATGGTTTCAAATACTAATTATTGGTAACAACTCTTTCGTTCAGCATTACACCACAATAATTTTCATTAGCTTTACACATGAAATAAGTCAGGTTTTCAACAATGGTTATAAGGCACTTGATGTCAAATTTAAACTAATGCTGTAACAGCAAAATATTTTGCTACCAACATTTTAGACAAACAGGTGATGGAATTAGAGAAATGTTCACTTACCAACCCAATTCCTTCAAAAGCAAATATAGCAGACCCAAAGAAAAGTGGATATTTTTTCCAGCTGGCAACCAGAGGAAGCTTCCCGAGGTGAGGCATGTCCTAAATGAAAAAAAAGGACTATAAGGTTGAAAACTGAAATCTATAATCAATGCCAGAAATTTATACTAACTTTAACAGAAATAAACACCCTCTAAACCAAGGATTGACCAAAGATGCATTGAAATATCCAAAGTTCATTCACATTTTATTACATGCACATCTCAGAATTTCATAGTCATAATGTACAAGACCAGAATATTTAGAACCCTACTTTACCTAGCTACTAAATCGTTTTCATCCACAAATTACAAAATTTGCCACCTGACCTTGTTTCTTTTTATTTTAGCTACACAAGTGATAGGTTGAGATTCATGGTCCAGGACATTGGCAAGACTGCAAAGGGTAGCACAGATAGTTATGAGTTTAAAAACCTGCAGATTGAAGAAAGGAGAAGAAAATGGGAGTCACACCAGAAAAAAGTTCATAGGAGAATTTGTGATGAGATTTTAATCTCAAAATAATGAGGAACATAGATAAAAGCAAGAAAAAGGACATTACAAAAATAAATTTGACTATACATTTACGCCAAAATAAACTTGGATTTATGTCAAAAGCTATTAAATAATAATACACGCCCATTAAATAAGGTTTGTACAAGTTCACATCTGCATTGTTGTTTCTTTTTAGAGTAGAAACACAAGCGACTAATATTACTTCCATGTTTTGGAAACATGATTCATTGAATGGTACTCGATTGAATATTTTCCTTATAAATGTCTCTATCCTACATTCAAAGTACATTTGTGAAACAGTAACAGTAAGAGAACTTCAGTTCTACATGGCACTAACTGAAGAATTAGGTTTGGAAAGCACTAAAGCACAGATGACAAATAACACCACCCTGGTGAGTACAAGTAGGGGTTGTTTGAAAGTGAATATAATCAAAGTCAATGCCTAACCTGACAATGTTGGTTAAAACATGTGTGAGCCCTGGGAAGGCTGGACATCGGAGCCCAATAGGCAATGCATAAATTGTTCAAACAGTGCAGATGGAGGGAAATATGCATATGAATATCGAACGATGCTGATTCCAAGGAACAAAATATTGAAGGTTTAACATTGCAGGAGACAGGAATGTGTCAGTGTTCACCTCTAAGCAAAGTCTGCCCCAAATGGGCCAAAGGAAAATCAGCAGAGAAGTGTGTGTGATGGTGCAATAGAAAAGAGCGACTAAGCAAGTTGAGAAGAGGCACTATTGCAGAAATAATTCCAATAATTCAACAGGTATAGCAGTCTAGCAGTTATGTCATATGCTTTATAAACAGAGGTAAAACAAAGCAAAAAATGAAAGTTGCATTAGAAAGGAAATGAAAATAAAAATGTGACTTTCTTAATCACTAACGGGCTAATTAAATTATGCTGAAATTACTTATGAATCTGCATTCCAGAGGAAGGTGAACTGAAAATACTTCAGATTGCTGTTTCAAAAAAGTTTTTTCTACAAGAAATAACAGTTGCAACACAATGGACAGGGTGCGCTAATTTTCTTGTGCTTTTTCATATCAATAGTACCTTTGATAATATTAAGAATGCATTTTTACATGATGCCTGTTGATAATCATCAATAGTTTATAACAAGGTGAAGAATCAGTTATTCCTATTGTTGTCCTCAGTTAATACTCACACATATTCATTTTGTAACAAGGATCACTGAATAGTGAGGAAGAATCAAACCCTTAGATTGTCCTGTCCCAATCCTAAAACGCAGAGACAAATAAAGTGTCCGACTGCAGTGTTAAAATAGCTTGCTCAAAGAATCAGAATCAAGCTTCATACATTGGGTCTATACAACTTAATATCAAATAACTGAAGGATTCCACTGTCCAGTAATTATTCGCACTTCAATTTTCCTCTCAAAGTACCTCTCAAAGTAACTGCAACAAAGTAAACTTTTCTTACTCACCTTTCTCAACCTGCCTGCAGCCTTAGATATGGTTAATCATGGTTGATTGGTACTCCTTCCACAAACATTCATTTCCTACACCACCAACTAGCAGTAACAGCAGTGTGCCATCTATAAGATACACTGCAGGAACTCAAGGCTCCTGAGGTAGCACATTCCAAACACACGACCGCTGTCATCTTGAGGAACGAGGGCAGCAGATACCTGGGAACATTACCACCTGATATATTCCGTCCAATTCGCTCACTATCCTGACTTGGAATTATATTGCCGTTCCTTCACTGCTGCTGGGTCAAAATCCGAGAACTTCCTCGATAACAGCACTGTGGGTTTACCTACATCCCAGGGACTGCAGCTTTTCAAGGACGCAGCTCACCACCACCTTCTGAAAGGCAAGGAGGGATGGGCCACAAATGCTGGCCTAGCTGGCAATGCCCATATTTAAACAGCAACAGCATCCTTCCCCCATCGCCTCGTTACTGGTGCTCAGCTGGATCAGATTGTTCTCACCGGGTTCCTATTTAATTGTAGCCACAGAATTACTTGCAGTGGCTTCTGTTCCGGCTCCCGCACCGTTATTTCTGGTGTACTCAGGATTGATTCTTGGCCCAGTTCTATCTCTCATCGGCATGCAGTCACTCTACACTCTCACCTGAAACAGTAGTATTCATTTTCATATGTATGCTGATGGCACCCAGCTCCACATAACCATCACTTGTCTCTCAACTCCTCCAGACTGCTTCACCAATGCAGAAATACCGGATGAGCAGAAATTTCCTCTAATTAAACATGGGGAAGATGGAAATCATTCTTTTCAATCCCCATTCCAAAAACTCCAATCCCCAGCTACCCACTCCATCTCTCTCCCTGGCAACAGTCCGATATTAAGCCAGACAACTTTGTTCACAACCTTGGTATCACGGTTAACCCCAATAGGTGCTTCCAACCACATATTTGTGTCATCATTAAGAGTGCCTATTTCCACCTTTAACATCACCTGATTTCACCTCTGTGTCAACTTAACTGTTGCCGAAATCCTCATTCATTCATTTGTTAGCTGTACTCGACTATTTCAACTTACTCCTGGCTGGTCTCCCAAATTCTACCCTCCATTAACTTGAGATCATCCAAACCTCTACTGCCTGTGACTTAAATTGCACCATGTCACTCCTGTGCTCACTGACCTACATTAGTCCAGCAGTATTTAAAAGTTCTCATCATTGTTTTCAAATCGCTCCCCGGGGATTCACCCCTCCTTATCTCTGTAATCTCCTCCAGCCCCACAACCCTCCAAGATAACCACACTTTGATACAGTTATAATACAAGACTGGAAATACTCAAATATATGTATATATGCTTGATGTATTAGAGATTGAATTTATTACTTGCGTGCAAATTTTTTCCTGCAACTTACCCTCATAATATACTGATAGATGATAACAAGACTGACAGCCATTGAGAGATTCGCCAAAAAGGAGAACACTACAAGGTACTTTAGATCACGAATAAATACAAAGATGATCAAAAAAGGAAGCAAGCTGAGCATGTATATCCTTGAATCAATGTTCCACTCATCAGGTAGACTTCTGGTACTGTTCAGCTCATTGTAACTCGTATGATTCCTTAGAAAACCTTCCACTACCTATGGAAATAAAGTATTGATTTAAAAAATGCTTCAAAATTAAACAAATCCATGAGCGCAATTATTTTTAAAAACTTAATATGTTTAATAAATGAATGACTAATAGAAAATTCAGTGGAGGTAATGGTTTGTGGAGTACATTCAAATCAATTATATCACCCATTATGCATAATGGTGATCAACAAGTATCAGTGTTCTCCCCCGCCCCCCCCCCCGCCCCCCCCCCCCCCCCCCCCCCCCCCCCCCCAAAACACAGTTAGGCGTAACACTTTCTTTACTCTGCTTTTTTTGATTACTCTCCCAGTCAAATGCAGGTTAGCTATTAGTAATGCCACCCTGAAACCAAATCGGATTTGGAATTCCAAAGGTTACCCAACTTTATTCCAATTGGCATCTCGATCTCCCCATCACTGAATTTTTCAGCTGAGCAGTGAGGACAATCATTGATAATAAAGTGTGTCCAGATGGGTAAGATAGAAGTAGAAAAATAGAAAAGTTACACCATAAGAGACCATTCTACTCATCCCGTCTGTACCAGCTGAGAAAGAGCGATCTAGCCTATTCCTATTTTGTAGCACTTGGTCCATAGCCATGAATGTAACCAAAGTATGACAAATTTAAAAAAGGGGGGGGGCTTAATAGGAGGCACATCAGTTGGCAGACTAAATTTTAAACGTGCTTTGGCATGCTACTTTAACTTGGGTAACATTTAGTGAATGTGCAAAGGCTGCCCCATATGATAGCATAGCATAATCCATCAATAGGCAACTTATTCACAAGTAACAAGAAAGCAGCCAGGGAATACATGAAGCTTAACCTGTGCCCTGTATTCATTAACTTGGAAATAAATTAATCAGGCCACCTGAATAGCACTATATTATACACTCGTGTAGCAATACGGAAAGCAATGAAATACAATTCTATAAAAATGTAGAGTAGGGAAACCCATTGGCCCTTCCAGCTTGTTATATCGTCTTGATGCCTTAGGGATAACAATACAGGCACTCCCACATACTTATCAGGAATTATGTAATCTCCTGAGAAACAATTAGGCCAATTAGGGGAAAGTGTGGACAATTCTTCTTGCCTTTTTGAGTGATGAAAACTACTTCAAGGTAACAATTGCACAGGAATTGTGTTTAATTATATACCAGAGGGCATTAGTTGGGTTTAATTTGCGCATCTAAAGAGGCACTTACTGAAAATTGAATGGTTTAGTTAGGAGGATGTGTTTGTAAAGTTACACTCCATAAATACCTGTTAGACTGAAGTAAAGACTGTACATCCTTCGCCAATTGGCTTTCTAGAATAGACCACAGGAGACCACAATGGCCTCCACTTATAGGGTAACTGCATTTGTGACAAGGTGATCTCAGTAACAGGTCTAGCTCTCTCTAGAAGTTATACAAAGAGGCAGAATACACACACATGCCTGCTATCTATTTCATAGGTTTAATATTCTCTGGGAAAAGGATCACTCTAGTTCAACCTAGTTCTGTCATAATTTGTAAGCATGAACAACAGTACTATCTAATTTATTCAATTAAAATAAGTTGTCCACATTAAACCCAATTTTATCATCTTCCATTATTTTATAAATCCGAGTCAAATTCTTGAACCTTAAGCTTCACTGACATCTACAGACCCAGCTATTGAAGGTAATCTGGATAACTAATGTGCCAACAATTTCCTGACACAAAAGAAACTTAAATACTCAGGGCAGCGAAAAATAGAAGGCCATTGTAAAACCAGCAGTTAATGTTACTGTAATAACCTGCACAGGCCTCATCCACCTGGGGATGATTGTTCCCCGTGTTCAATTGGACTGAGTTAACCCAGCACGAGCATAAAAGGCAGGCAGCTGTAGAGCCAGCTAAAAAGGAATGAGGACCCGGTGAAAGGGAACCAGGCCCTGTGTATGTATGATGCTGTTGCTGAAATAAAGGACTTTTCAGAAGCTCGTTGGACTCCCCTGGCTTTATCACATTGGCGACGATGATGAATTGGAGCTGTCGGTGTTCTGCTTGTTCGGCTGAGCTACCTCCCGGGATTTTTTTTTTTTTTTTTTTAAAAAGAGTGGACTACGGTACCGAGTTTGTTTCTGTGGGTTTTTTTTTTTTAAAGAGCCTCTAATGTTATGGAAGGCGAGAGCCGGGTCAAGTTTTTTTTCTGCCGGTTTGTGAAGTGTGTCCGCTGGGAGTGATCTGGAGTCTGATGTGTCCGGCAGTACCAGATGCGGTAGCATTCTGGTGTGGGTCGCGTAGCGTTTCGTCCATCTCTGTCTGCTGTTGTTTCCTGATGCTGGCAGAGCGGTCCATCGGGGAGTCCGTTCTCGAGTTGCCGCCGCCGTTTTGGAACATCATTCTGGTCGTGAGTGCAGCGTTGTGTTTGGAAGACTGTTCTGCGGCAGCTTGGACTGTGGGATTTGCAACAGTGATGTTTTGCCTGCGACCTGACAGTCATTGTACGACTGCAGGTTATGTGCCCGAAGACTCTGGTGTGGAGTTGACTGGACATTCCATATGTGACTGCTGGTCCTGTGGAAGCTTGCACAGAACCCTGCTGGGTTTTTTTTATTTGCACTGTGTGTTTATTTGCCTGAGTACTGTAAGAATGTCGGGCGACAGCTCTCTGGGCATTTTGGTAGGTGTTTTATTTTTTGGGGGTAGAATTTAGAGTGCCCAATATTAAAAATTAAGGGGAGTTGTGGGACGTTGAGGTGGACGTTGTCTGATATTTCCCCCCCCCTGTTCCCTCTGTGGCTGGAAGGCATGCCACGCCGATTGGGCCTTGGGTTGATGGGTCTTATGCTGCGGCGCGCGCCGTCCCCGGGTTCAGCTGTTGGCAGCTTCTCCCCGTGTAACTGGTGAGGGTGTTGGGCCGGACGTAATGCTTGGTGTAATACACGCCTGCCCGTCCTGCTTCCTCGTTCGGTGGAGCCTTATCCAAACCAATTTTTTTTTTAGGTTTGTTGTCTGGTCACTGTGGGGTTTGCACCCGTTTGGTCCTCTCCTATCCACTCCTCCTAAATGGCCGTCCTTGTGAGGGGTTTGGGGCTTTGGGGGGGGGTCGGGGTGTAATAACCTGCACAGGACTCGTCCACCTGGGAATGATTGTTCCCCGTGTTCAATTGGACCGAGTTAACCCAGCACTAGCATAAAAGGCAGGCAGCTGTAGAGCCAGCTAAAAAGGAATAAGGAACCGGTGAAAAGGAACCAGGCCCTGTGTGTGTATGATGCTGTTGCTGAAATAAAGGACTTTTCAGAAGCTCGTTGGACTCCCCTGGCTTTATCACAGTTACCCACCAGAGCACGTCAGGAATGTCATTTCAATATTTTTGCATCATTAGAAGGTCTCCTCGCCAGAATGATCACCACAGAGAAACATCAGGGCATGTCAGCGTGTAATTAGAATGAATCTCACAACAGATTATAAGCGACATACACCTGCCAATCTACTTGTGAGTTTGAGGTTAGTTCGCAACTTTTGAGGCGAGTCCGCCTACCTTGCATCATGCAGCACTCATGGGAATCCACAGCAAGCAGCACTCTGTGGCTTCGGGAATTGTCACAGGCAAGCCCAGTGGTAAAGCAGGGGGGGTGACTTTTCAAGAGCTGAAGGGTTAGGGCTGCATTAGGGAAAGGGGGAAACTGGTCGGGGGGGGGGGGGGTGCTACTGGGCAAGGACTGCACTAGGAAAGGGGGAACTGGCCATAGTTAGGAAAAGGGATTGCAGGGCTAGTTCTGTACTGTGCCTTACAAGCAGGGAATGTTGCACTCAGACACATGACTGGGTAGAGGCTGTGGAGGTGGGAAGAATATGTTGAGTCGTGTAAGTGGCCTCAAGATGGGGATGAGAGGGAGTCACATGGGTCATAGATACATCCACTTCCAAATGTTCAGGGGGTAGCACATGAATGTGCACCAGAAACACGAGAGGATCAAGGAATACATGAAGTGGGAGGGGAGGTCTGTTCGGGAGGGAAACCCGAATATAAACCTCCTCCAAGATGACTGGAAGGGTTTCCATACTCTAACATGGAGGGACCGAATTGGTCTGGCAGTGAGAGTTATGAACTACCATCTTCCAACCAGCAGCAATGGTGCAGTAAACATTAAAATGAGAAGTTCTCCTGGTGAGGGTGGTGCTGGCAGATTGGAGAACAGCTGATTACATGGCACACGTGAACTGTTCAATACCAAATGGGAGTGGCACAACTGAGACATGTGAGCCATCTTGCAATAACAGTGCAGGGAATCAGGAAAGTGAAGCAATGATGCCCATTCATGCGAGACTAATCCCACAAAGTGGCACTAACCCCTTGTTCACAGCGTGAAAATTCCCCAGAATCATAAACTCCAGAGAAAGTGGGTGAATGGACAAGCTTCAGAAGCCTGTTAGAAAGTTGGCACTGAATGATTCCCTGGCCTCAAATGGACTTTCAATTAATCTAATGTCATGATTGGACAATTACCTTCATGTTTATTCCCAAGAATGTAGCATTAAGAGTACGGTGAATGAGGCTCCCAGTGCCTGGGCTTAAAGCAGCACACCCAAGCGTCTGGCCGAAGCAATGTCAAGGCAATTGGTCATGTTGGAGTTGGAGGGGGGAAATAACGTTAATACGGACCTCGTACAGGCCATTATCTCAGGGGCAAATATTCTCAGAAATGGGAACAAAGCTGACAAACCTATATTCACTGACCGGTAACTGATTAAAAAAAGGACCTTTGGAAACTAATGCTGACACGTCTTAATCTCAGCAATGCTGCAGAAGAGAGGAGATTATCGGGAAGACGGAGCCTGGATTTATCACGGCCTGCATTATCACTTACAAGCAGGACTGAAGGAGAAGATTGTTATGGAAGTGCCTGCATCAGCAAAGGGAGGAGCAAGAGCCTCAAGAACAAGAACTGCGCATTGAGACTTCCGGGTGCGGCGATAACCAGCTAAGTCGCACGTTTCGGCAGCTCCCGTTGGAACGGACTTCTGGGCTCTGAATAGGAGCCCCAACGGCAATTTAAATGGCCAAAAACACTGTGCGGTAAACCAGAAGGGAATCCCCCCGACACGCATGGATAAGAGAGAGGATAGCGGCCGGATTGCAGAGGATCCTCTGGAGCAGCGGCAAGGAAGGGAAGCTCAAAGCAAGATGGCGTCGGAGGGTGGCCGTTTGTTATGGGGCCCAGACCAACAAGAGTTCCTGCGGCGCTGTGTGGAAGAGCTGAAAAAGGAGTTCAAGAAGGAGTTGTTGGCCCCGATACTACAGGCGATTAAAGGAGGAGCTGAAGACCCAAGAGCTGGAGCTTCGGGTCGTGAAGGCAAAGGCTGCTGAAAATGAAGACGAAATACAGGGCCTGGTGGTGAAGGCAGAGATGCACGAGGCACAGCACAAAAGGTGTGTGGAGAGGTTGGAAGTACTGGAGAATAATTCGAGGAGGAAGAATTTTAGGAAGGATGTGGAAGCTCTGGAAAAGGTGCAAAGAAGATTTACCAGGATGTTGCCTGGAATGGAGAGTAGGTCTTACGAGGAAAGGTTGAGGGTGCTAGGCCTTTTCTCATTAGAACGGAGAAGGATGAGGGGCGACTTGATAGAGGTTTATAAGATGATCAGGGGAATAGATAGAGTAGACAGTCAGAGACTTTTTCCCCAGGTGGAACACACCATTACAAGGGGACATAAATTTAAGGTGAAAGGTGGAAGATATAGGAGGGATATCAGAGGTAGGTTCTTTACCCAGAGAGTAGTGGGGGCATGGAATGCACTGCCTGTGGAAGTAGTTGAGTCGGAAACATTAGGGACCTTCAAGCAGCTGTTGGATAGGTACATGGATTACGGGAAAATGATATAGTGTAGATTTATTTGTTCTTAAGGGCAGCACGGTAGCATTGTGGATAGCACAATTGCTTCACAGATCCATGGTCCCAGGTTCGATTCCGGCTTGGGTCATTGTCTGTGCGGAGTCCGCACGTCCTCCTCGTGTCTGCGTGGGTTTCCTCCGGGTGCTCCGGTTTCCTCCCACAGTCCAAAGATGTGCGGGTTAGGTGAATTGGCCAATGATAAATTGCCCTTAATGTCCAAATTGCCCTTGGTGTTGGGTGGAGGTGTTGAGTTTGGGTAGGGTGCTCTTTCCAAGAGCTGGTGCAGACTCAGGGGGCCGAATGGCCTCCTTCTGCACTGTAGATTCAATGATAATCTATGATTAATCTAGGACAAAGGTTCGGCACAACATCGTGGGCCGAAGGGCCTGTTCTGTGCTGTATTTTCTATGTTCTATGTTCTATGTTAAGAGTTTTGGATCTTCCCGAAGGCGCAGAAGGGGCGGACGTTGGGACGTATGTGAGCACGATGCTTCACTCGCTAATGGGATCGGAGGCCCCGACGGGCCCTTTGGAGGTGGAGGGAGCTTATAGAGTTTTGGCGCGAAGACCGAAGGCTGGAGAAATACCTCAAGCTATAGTGGTGAGGTTTCTCCGCTACAATGACAGAGAGACGGTCCTCAGATGGGCGAAGAAAACTCGGAGCTGTAGGTGGGAGAACGCGGTGATCCGCGTATACCAGGATTGGAGTGCGGAGGTGGCGAGAAGGAGGGCAAGTTTTAATCGGGCTAAGGCGGTGCTTCACAAAAAGAAGATCCAGTTTGGAATGTTGCAACCGGCGAGATTGTGGGTCACACACCAAGGGAAGCACCACTACTTTGAGACGGCAGAAGAGGCGTGGACATTCATTGCGGACGAGAAGCTGGAATAGTCTGGCGAGAGAAAGAACCTTTGGGACAAAGTGGTGGGGTGATTATGTGGGGCGAGGGAAAAAGGGGGGGGGGGGGGGGGGGAGATGATTTTTCAATTTGCTAATTTGGCGATCCTGTAACTTTTCTCTCTTCCCCATGTTGGGGGGGAGGGGGGGGAAAGAGTAAGAGGAACTGTGGGCACCGGCCATTAGGGGCGGGGCCGAGCGGGAAACGCGGGCTTTGTTCCCGCGCTATGGTAATTATGGCGGGAACAGGGACGCAGGAAGGAGGGGGCCTCGCACAGTGGGGGCCGAGGACAAGGGGGGAAGCCGAGGTCAGCCAGAGTTCGCTGACTTCTGGGAGCAACATGGGGGGTGCAACTACGCTAGAGGGGGATCTAGCGGAGGGGGGGGGTCAACTGGGTTGTTGCTGCTAAGGAGAAGGGGGAGCTGTTATGGGATGAGGTGGTCAGGGCGGGAGGGCGCCGTCGGGGGATACATGGGTACGTGGGAACCGGGTGAGGAGCTGGGTTAAAAAAGGGGATGGCTAGTTGACAAGGGGTGGGGGGGGGGGGTAAAGAGCCCCCCAACCCGGCTGATCACGTGGAACGTGAGAGGGCTGAACGGGCCGATTAAAAGGGCATGGGTACTCGCACACCTAAAGAAATTAAAGGCAGATGTGGTTATGTTGCAGGAGACGCATCTGAAACGGATAGACCAGGCATGACTACGTAAAGGATGGGTGGGGCAGGTGTTTCATTCGGGTTTAGATGCGAAGAACAGGGGGGTGGCTATCTTAGTGGGGAAACGGGTACTGTTTGAGGCAAAGACCATAGTGGCGGATAGTGGGGGTAGATACGTGATGGTGAGTGGCAGATTGCAAGGGGTGGCGGTGGTTCTGGTGAACATATACGCCCCGAACTGGGATGATGCAAATTTTATGAGGCGTATGTTGGGACGTATCCCGGACCTGGAGGCGGGAAAATTGGTAATGGGGGGAAACTTCAATACAGTGCTTGAGCCAGGGCTAGACCGGTCGAGGTCCAGGACCGGGAGGAGGCCGGCAGCGGCCAGGGTGCTCAAGGACTTCATGGAGCAGATGGGAGGGGTAGACCCCTGGAGATTTAGTAGGCCTAGGAGTAAGGAGTTCTCATTTTTCTCCCATGTTCACAAAGTATACTCACGGATAGACTTTTTTGTCTTGGGAAGGGCACTGATTCCGAAGGTGACAGGGACGGAATATACGGCCACAGCTATTTCGGACCACGCTCCACATTGGGTAGACCTGGAGGTAGGAGAGGAAAAAGAACAGCACCCACTCTGGAGAATGGATATGGGCTTATTGGCGGATGAGGGGGTATGTTTAAGGGTGAGGGGGTGCATCGAATGGTACTTGGAGCTTAATGACAATGGAGAGGTTCAGGTGGGAGTGGTCTGGGAGGCACTGAAGGCAGTGGTTAGAGGGGAACTGATCTCCATAAGGACACATAAAGGGAAGCAAGAGGGTAAAGAAAGGGAGCGATTGCTGAAAGAACTTTTGAGGGTGGACAGGCAATATGCGGAGGCACCGGAGGAGGGACTGTACAGGGAAAGACAAAGGCTACATGTGGAATTTGACCTGCTGACCACGGGTAAGGCAGAGGCACAGTGGAGGAGGGCACAGGGGGTACAGTATGAGTATGGAGAGAAGGCGAGTCGGCTACTGGCCCACCAATTGAGGAAGAGGGGAGCAGCGAGGGAGATAGGTGGGGTGAGAGATGAGGAGGGAGAGATGGAACGGGGAGCGGAGAGAGTGAAAGGGGTGTTCAAGGCATTTTATGAGAGGTTATATAAGGCTCAGCCCCCGGAAGGGAAGGAAGGAATGAGGTGTTTCTTGGATCAGCTGGAATTCCCTAAGGTGGAGGAGCAGGAGAAGGCGGGACTGGGAGCACAGATTGAGATGGAGGTGGTGGTAAAAGGGATTGGGAGCATGCAGGCGGGGAAGGCCCCGGAACCGGACGAATTCCCGGTGGAATTTTATAGGAGGTATATGGACCGACTGGCCCCGCTTTTGACGAGAACCTTTAATGAGGCCAGGGAAAGGGGGTAGCTGCCCCCGAATATGTTGGAGGCAACGATATCGCTCCTTTGAAGAAGGAAAAAGACCCGCTGCAGTATGGGTCCTACAGGCCCTTTTCCCTTTTAAACGTAGATGCTAAGCTCCTGGCCAAGGTGATGGCGATGAGGATAGAGGACTGTGTCCCGGGGGTGGTCCACGAGGATCAAACTGGGTTCGTTAAGGGGAGACAGCTGAACACGAACATACGGAGGTTGCTAGGGGTAATGATGATGCCCCCACCAGAGGGGGAGGCGGAGATAGTGGTGGCGATGGACGCCGAGAAAGCATTCGACAGAGTGGAGTGGGATTATCTGTGGGAGGTGCTGAGGAGATTTGGTTTTGGAGAAGGGTTTATTGGATGGGTACAGCTGCTGTATAGGGCCCCGGTGGCGAGCGTGGTCACGAACAGACAGAGGTCTGACTACTTCCGTCTTCATAGAGGGACGAGGCAGGGGTGTCCCCTGTCTCCGTTACTGTTTGCATTGGCGATTGAGCCCCTGGCCATAGCACTGAGGGGCTCCAGGAAGTGGAGGGGAGTACTCAGGGGAAGAACACCGGGTATCTTTGTATGCAGATGATTTATTGCTGTATGTTGCGGACCCAGTGGAGGGGATGCCTGGGATAATGCAGACATTCAGGGAGTTTGGGGAATTTTCAGGGTACAAATTGAATATGGGGAAGAGTGAGTTGTTTGTGGTGCATCCGGGGGAGCAGACCAGGGGAATAGATGACTTGCCGCTGAGGAAGGTAACAAGAGATTTCCGGTACTTAGGGATTCAGATAGCCAGGAGTTGGGGAACCTTACATAGGCTTAATTTAACAAGATTGGTGGAACAGATGGAGGAGGATTTTAAGAGATGGGACATGGTGCCCCTGTCACTGGTGGGTAGGGTGCAGGCGGTCAAAATGGTAGTCCTCCCGAGATTCCTTTTTGTGTTTCAGTGCCTTCCGGTGATGGTCACGAAGGCTTTTTTCAAGAGAATTGAGAAAAGTGTCATGAGTTTTGTGGGCCGGGAAGACCCCGAGAGTGAGGAGGGGGTTCTTGCAGCGTAGCAGGGATAGGGGGGGGCTAGCACTACCGAGCCTAAGTGAATACTACTGGGCCGCCAATATCTCAATGGTGTGTAAGTGGATGGGAGAAGGGGAGGGAGCAACGTGGAAGAGATTGGAGATGGCGTCCTGCAAAGGAACCAGCCTACAAGCAATGGTGACGGCGCCGTTGCCGTTCTCCCCGAAGAAATACACAAGTCCAGTGGTGGTGGCAACACTAAAAATTTGGGGGCAGTGGAGACGACATAGGGGAAGGACGGGAGCCTCGGTGCGGTCCCCGATAAGAAATAACCATAGGTTTGTCCCGGGGAGAATGGATGGGGGATTTGGAGCATGGCAGAGAGCTGGAGTTGTGCAACTGAGAGATCTGTTCGTAGACGGGACGTTTGCGAGTCTGGGAGCGCTGACGGAAAAATATGGTTTGCCCCAAGGGAACGAATTTCGATACATGCAACTGAGGGCTTTTGCGAGGCAGCAGGTGAGGGAATTCCCGCAGCTCCCGACGCAGGAGATTCAAGATAGAGTGATCTCAGGGACATGGGTGGGGGATGGTAGGGTGTCGGATATATACAGGGAAATGAGGGACGAGGGGGAGATCATGGTGGATGAGCTGAAGGGGAAATGGGAAGAGCTGGGGGAAGAGATTGTGGAGGGGCTGTGGGCTGATGCCCTACGTAGGGTAAACTCGTCGTCCTCATGCGCCAGGCTAAGCCTGATACAATTCAAGGTTTTACACAGGGCGCATATGACCGGAGCAAGGCTCAGTAAATTTTTCAGGGTAGAGGATAGGTGTGGGAGATGCTCGAGAAGCCCAGCATACCACACCCACATGTTTTGGTCATGTCCGGCACTGCAGGGGTTCTGGGTGGGGGTGGCAAAGGTGCTTTCGAAGGTGGTGGGGGTCCGGGTTGAGCCAGGCTGGGGGTTGGCTATCTTCGGGGTTGCAGAAGAGCCGGGAGTGCAGGAGGCGAGAGAGGCTGATGTCTTGGCCTTTGCGTCCCTGGTAGCCCGGCGAAGGATATTGCTTATGTAGAAGGAAGCCAAACCCCCGGGCGTGGAGACCTGGATAAATGACATGGCAGGGTTTATAAAATTAGAACGGATAAAGTTCGTATTAAGGGGTTCGGCTCAAGGGTTCACCAGGCGGTGGCAACCGTTCATTGACTACCTCGCAGAACGATAAAGGAAATGGGAAGGTAACAGCAGCAACCCAGGGGGGAGGGGGGGCCCGGGAGGTCCTCAGGGATGTGTGTGTATAGATATTTGTACTAGGTTATGTAAATTGGATTGTTTGATTTGATTTTTGGAGAGTTATTATTTTTGATATGGCAGTTGCCATTTAGTTTATATATTATTTATTTATTTGTTAAAACGGCCACTGTTATTTATACTGATTAGGTTTGTTTTGGAGGGTTATACAGTTTTTAGTAGTATTGGACCATTTCAAATTGAAAACTGACACAATTGGCTCCCCTACCATTCTTACAGTCCCCCACCCCTCCCCCTGTAAGGGATTCAGGTGGGAAAAATAAGTCAGGAGCAAGACCATCAAATTGTAACAAAGTGAAAGATTTATTGATGGCTGGAATTAATCAGTCATTAACAAAGCTCAAGAGGTTACACTTCCCATGCAAAAAAAACAAGATTGGATTTCATAGAATCCCTTCAGTGCAGAGGGCCATTCGGCCCATGGAGTCTGCACCGACCCTCCGAGAGAGCGCTATACCAAGGCCCACTCCCCTGCCGATCCCTGTAGCCCCACCCAACCTGCGCGTTTTTGGACTGTGGGGGGAGGCCGGGGCACCCGGGGGAAGCCCATGCAGACATGGGGAGAACATTGAATCATAGAATTTACAGTGCAGAAGGAGGCCATTCAGCCCATCGAGTCTGCACCGGCTCTTGGAAAGAGCACCCTCCCAAGTCCACACCTCCACCCTATCCCCATAACCCAGCAACCCCACCCAACACTGGGGGCAATTTTGGACACTAAGGGGAATTTGGCATGGCCGGTCCACCTAGCCTGCACGTCTTTGGACTGTGGGAGGAGGCCGGAGCCCCCGGAGGAGGCCCACGCGCACGCGGGGAGAGTGTGCAGACTCCGCACGGACAGTGACCCAGGCCGGGAATCGGACCTGGGACCCTGGAGCTGTGAAGTAATTGTGCTGGCCACTATGCTACCGTGCTGCACTCGCAGCATGCAGAGAACATGCAACCTCCACACAGGTACATGGCTGGAATCAAACCCGAGTCCCTGACGCTGTGAAGAGCAGTACAAACCACTGTGCCACCATGCCTCCCTTGCCTTGTAGACGTCCGTAGTTTTCTAATCCCAGGTATCGAATCTGTTCCCTTTGGATCTTTCTTCTTTTCACTACAATAAACAATGTTTTGACTTCCTTATACCCTAAACCAGCATTTCCCAAACTGGGTTCTGCGGGACTCAGCTAAGGGTTCACAGTAGTTCTGGACGTTTTGAATTTTTTAAAAAGCTGGCAAAATCAAAGGCAGGTGTTTCGTTTTGTTGGCACGTCAGCCTATCAGCAGCCAATGAACTGAGAAGCCTGCATCTGATTGGACAAGCTGGAAAAACTTTGATTTAAACTCTCTAAATTTAAGAACAATGAGCTGAGATGGAGCAGAGGCCAAGAGGGGCCGGGGGTGCTCGAGAGAGAGGCCAGGGCCAGAGAGGGGTTAAGGCTGATGCTGTGGGGGCCCAAGAGATGCCGAGAGGGGCTGGGGCCATGAGGCCATCAAGAAATGTCAAGAGTGGCTTTTTTAAAATTCCATCATGGGATGTGGGCCTTACTGCTGGGCCAGCATTTATTGGCCATCCCTGAGGGCATTTAAGAGTCAACTGCATTGCTGTGGATCTGGAGTCACTGTTGACGTGGAGTCACATGTAGACCAGGCCAGGTAAGGATGAAAATTCCCTAAAGGACATTCGTGAACCAGATGTTTTTTTACGACAATCGGCAATGATTTCATGGAGATCACATAGACTTAATTCCAGAATTTTATTGAATTTAAATTCCATCTGCCCTGGTGGGATTCGGACCCGGGTCCCCGGGGCACTGCCCTAGGTCTCTGGATTACTGGTCCAGCGACAATACCAATACTCCACTGTCTCACCGTGGAGGCCGAGAGACATTTATTAGATGTGTGTGTGTGTGAGAGAGAGAAAAGGGTGAGTGTGTGCGTGAGAGAGGGGTGAGCGTGTACGTGAGAGAGGGGTGAGTGTGTGCGTGAGAGAGGGGTGAGTGTGTACGTGAGAGAGGGGTGAGTGTGTGCGTGAGAGGGGTGAGTATGCATGAGAGAGGGGGCGAGTGAGAGGGGGTGAGTGTACGTGAGAGAGGGGTGAGTGTATGCGTGAGAGGGGCGAATGTATGCATGAGGGGGCGAGTGCGGGTGTGAGAAGGGGGCGAGTGCGCGGTAGTGAGGGGGTGAGTGTACGTGAGAGAGGGGTGGGTGTGTACGTGTGAGGGGTGGGTGTGTACGTGAGAGGGGTGGGTGTGTATGAGAGAGGGGTGGCTGTGTACGTGAGAGAGGGGTGGGTGTGTACGTGAGAGAGGGGTGGGTGTATACGTGAGAGAGGGGTGGGTGTGTACGAGAGAGAGGGGTGGGTGTGTACGTGAGAGAGGGGTGGGTGTGTACGTGAGAGAGGGGTGGGTGTGTACGTGAGAGGGGTGAGTGTATGCGTGAGACGGGTGTGAGGGGGGGGCGAGTGCGCAGGTGTGAGGGGGGCGAGTGCGCGGGTGTGAGGGCGGCGGGTGTGAGGGGGCGAGTGCACGGGTGTGGGAGGGGGCGGGTGTGAGGGGGGCGAGTGCGCGGGTGTGAGGGGGTCGCGGGAGAGGGGCGTGTGTGACGGGAGTGTGCGTGAGAGGGGGGTGAGCGCGTGAGAGGGGGGAGTGTGAAACAGAGGCGAGTGCGCGAGACAGAGAAAAGGTGCTACCGTGCCGCCCAATTGTCCAACCAATTGACTAGTTACCAGAGCATGTAATTGATTTTCAATGCTTACTCCAATCTGATGTTCCTTCCGGGGAAGGCAGTGGCGTTGTCGCTGGACCCGTAATCCAGAGACCAGGATGGTGTTCCGGGGATGCGGGTTTGAATCTCACACTGCAGATGGTGAAGTTCGAATCCAATAAAAATCTGATGTTTGTTCCTGATCTACGATGTTGAACTAGTACTTTTCTTCTGTATTTACAAATGAGAGGGGCCATATTGTTGGAGAGGACAGTGTGAAACAGACTGGTAAGCTAGAGGAAATACTTGTTAGGAAGGAAGATGTGTTGGGCATTTTGAAAAACTTGAGGATAAACAAGTCCCCCGGGCCTGACGAGATATATCCAAGGATTCTATGGGAAGCAAGAGATGAAATTGCAGAGCCGTTGGCAATGATCTTTTCGTCCTCACTGTCAACAGGAGTGATACCAGGGGATTGGAGAGTGGCGAATGTTGTGTCCCTGTTCAAAAAAGGGACTAGGGATAACACTGGGAATTACAGGCCAGTTAGTCTTACTTCGGTGGTAGGCAAAGTAATGGAAAGGGTACTGAAGGATAGGATTTCTGAGCATCTGGAAAGACGCTGCTTGATTAGGGATAGTCAGCACGGATTTGTGAGGGGTAGGTCTTGCCTTACAAGTCTTATTGAATTCTTTGAGGAGGTGACCAAGCATGTGGATGAAGGTAAAGCAGTGGATGTAGTGTACATGGATTTTAGTAAGGCATTTGATAAGGTTCCTCATGATAGGCTTCTGCAGAAAGTAAGGAGGCATGGGATAGTGGGAAATTTGGCCAGTTGGATAACGAACTGGCTAACCGGTAGAAGTCAGAGAGTGGTGGTGGATGGCAAATATTCAGCCCGGATCCCAGTTACCAGTGGCGTACCGCATGGATCAGTTCTGGGTCCTCTGCTGTTTGTGATTTTCATTAATGACTTGGATGAGGGAGTTGAAGGGTGGGTCAGTAAATTTGCAGATGATACGAAGATTGGTGGAGTTGTGGATAGTGAGGAGGGCTGTTGTCGGCTGCAAAGAGACATAGATAGGATGCAGAGCTGGGCTGAGAAGTGGCAGATGGAGTTTAACCCTGAAAAGTGTGAGGTTGTCCATTTTGGAAGGACAAATATGAATGCGGAATACAGGGTTAACGGTAGAGTTCTTGGCAATGTGGAGGAGCAGAGAGATCTTGGGGTCTATGTTCATACATCTTTGAAAGTTGCCACTCAAGTGGATAGAGCTGTGAAGAAGGCCTATGGTGTGCTCGCGTTCATTAACAGAGGGATTGAATTTAAGAGCCGTGAGGTGATGATGCAGCTGTACAAAACTTTGGTAAGGCCACATTTGGAGTACTGTGTACAGTTCTGGTCGCCTCATTTTAGGAAGGATATGGAAGCTTTGGAAAAGGTGCAAAGGAGATTTACTAGGATGTTGCCTGGAATGGAGAATAGGTCTTACGAGGAAAGGTTGAGGGTGCTAGGCCTTTTCTCATTAGAACGGAGAAGGATGAGGGGCGACTTGATAGAGGTTTATAAGATGATCAGGGGAATAGATAGAGTAGACAGTTAAAGACTTTCCCCGGGTGGAACAAACCATTACAAGGGGACATAAATTTAAGGTGACTGGTGGAAGATATAGGGGGGATGTCAGAGGTAGGTTCTTTACCCAAAGAGTAGTGGGGGCATGGAATGCACTGCCTGTGGAAGTAGTTGAGTCGGAAACATTAGGGACCTTCAAGCAGATAGGTACATGGATTACAGTAAAATGATATAGTGTAGATTTATTTGTTCTTAAGGGCAGCACGGTAGCATTGTGGATAGCACAGTTGCTTCGCAGCTCCATGGTCCCAGGTTCAATTCCGGCTTGGGTCACTGTCTGTGCGGAGTCTGCACATCCTCCCCGTGTCTGCGTGGGTTTCCTCCGGGTGCTCCGGTTTCCTCCCACGGTCCGGGGATGTGCAGGTTAGGTGGATTGGCCATGATAAATTGCCCTTAGTGTCCAAAATTGCCCTTAGTGTTGGGTGGAGGTGTTGACTTTGGATAGGGTGCTCTTTCCAGGAGCCGGTGCCGACTCAATGGGCCGAATGGCCTCCTTCTGCACTGTAAATTCAATGATAATCTATGATTAATCTAGGACAAAGGTTCGGCACAACATCGTGGGCCGAAGGGCCTGTTCTGTGCTGTATTTCTCTATGTTCTATGTTCTATAGTGTTGTAAAAAGGAAAACCTTTGTAATGTTATGTTTGGCCAAAAAATTTTTGAATAAAATATATATATTTTTTTAAAAGAACTGCGCATTGACATCAGATCCAAGCAGAAGATTGTGACACAACCATGTAGAGGAGGCGTTGGAGCCCTCCCATCATGGGCCAACATGAGCACCAGTGTTACTTTCCTTCTCATTTTGCCCATACACTTCAATACAAGAGTGAATAGTTACACATCAGACTGAAACTGCCCTGAACCTTTGAAGGATAATGAACCCTCGACAGCATGTGTCCTTGCTGAGATGAGATGTCAACTGGAAGAGGGCATCCCGGCAACAGACATCAGACATCTTTTCTGGCGTCTCTCCACCGTCCTAGTCACAACAGCACCCTACAAGAGCCAGTAGCTGTCGTTAAATCCTCAGTGGTCTTTTAGCTGTATACTTTCAACATGATAAGGCTCGAGTCACATTAATGAGGCGGGAAGCAAATGAAAGTGCAAAAACACGCCATTGCGGCCAAAGGGAAAAACATCTTTTTTTCACATTTAATTTGTAATTTATAGTTCATTCCCACCATAATTTACCTGTTTATTCAGGTTTAATTCACATCGATTCTGATTGGTATGCATGTAAAAGTTACAAAAAGTGGAATCTTGTCAGTAATTTCTTCATTTGGAGGTCAATAGGGGAGACAATGTACTGTTGTCACTGGGCTAGTAATCCAGAAGCCCAGGCTAATACTCTGGGGCAGAGGTTCAAATCCCACCATGGTAGCTGGTGGGTTTTAATTTAATTAATTAGTTCTGTGATTGAAAGTTCATCTCAGTAATGGTAACGATGAAAAACCCACCTTGTTTACTCTCATCCTTTTTGGAAGGAAATCTGCCAAGTGATTCCAGACCGACACTAATGTGGCCGACACTTAACTGCCCTCTTAAATGGCCTCGCAAGCCACGCAGTTCAAGGGCAATGAAGGAAGGGTAAAATATGCTGTCCTTGCCAGCAATACCAACATACCATGCAAGAATGTTTTTAAAAATCAGTAAATTGGTTATTTGGTTTACGGTTCCCTCACAAAGCTCATAAAAACTGGGAGAAAACATTGATTACAAAAGTAATTACACAAGATCACAACTAAGATAACTCAAATATGCTAATTCAAAACATAAAATGTGATTCAAATTGTTTTCCCTCATCTGGTTATGTGCTATACCTAGCAGGTAGCCAGTCATAAAAATGCTAATTTTAGAAACCCTAATTGGTGGAGATGATCCTAACTCATGAAAGAATCAAAGCTGCACTTCTAGTCCCACTTCTGCCACTTAAGTGACCACAGCAATATGTGACCTCACCTCTTCCTCATCTACTATGCTATACTTTGACAACAAGCGGAAGAGAGAGAGAGGGAGCCGGAGCAACCTCTATTTAAGTTGGGCGGTTGCTAAACCCGAGACACTACACTTGTAGTGTCTCCCACCCTTCCACCTCCTATAACCTAAGGGGGTGAGTGAATATCAGGTAAGCTCTCTCTTTTCTTTTTCTTTTATCCGCAAGTTATAGCTTCAGATTTTCAGCGGGCACAGTGGCCAGGGGTCTGTAGGGAAGGGAAGTTTACCCTTTAAAAACTTACCTTGCAGGAGAAGCGGCCTTCAGATTTTCGGCGGGAGCAGTGGCCAGGGGTCTATCGGGAAGGTAAGTAGCTGGGACTACTTCGTGGGTTGGTAAGTATTGTGATTGGTAAGTAAAATCCTTATTCCTTTCACTTATTCATTATTTGATATTATATTTGTAATCAGTTAAGGTAAAGTGCAAAAATGGCAGGAGATTCCAGACCTGAGTTATGCTCCTCGTGCTCAATGTGGGAGTTCAGGGGCGCGGCAAATGCCTCAGAGTCCTCCATGTGCGAAAGGTGTGTCTAGCTGCAGCTCCTGTTAGACCGCATGACGGCTCTGGAGCTGCGGATGGACTCACTTTGGAGCATCCGCGATGCTGAGGAGGTCGTGGATAGTGCGTTCAGTGAGCTGGTCACACCACAGATTAGGATTGGTGAGGGAGACAAGGAATGGGTGACCAAAAGGCAGAGAAAGAGCAGGAAGGCAGTGCAGGTGTCCCCTGCGGTCATCTCCCTCCAAAACAGGTATACCGTTTTGGATACTGTTGGGGGAGATGACTCACCAGGGGAAGACAGTAGTAGCCAGGCTCATGGCACCGTGGCTGGCTCTGCTGCACAGAAGGGCAGGAACAAGACTGGCAGGGCTATAGTCATAGGGGATTCAATCGTAAGGGGAGTAGACAGGCATTTTTGTGGTCGAAAACGATACTCCCGAATGGCATGTTGCCTCCAGGGTGCACAGGTCAGGGATGTCTCAGGTCGGCTGCAGGACATACTGAAGGGGGAGGGTGAACAGCCAGTTATCGTGGTGCATAAAGGCGCCAACGATATAGGTAAAAAACGGGATGAGATCCTACAATCAGAATTTAGGGCGTTAGGAGATAAGTTTTTAAAAAGTAGGACCTCAAAGGTAGTAATCTCAGGATTGCTACCAGTGCCACGAGACAGTCAGAGTAGAAATTCAAGAATAGTCAGAATGAATACGTGGCTTGAGAGATGGTGCAGGAGGGAGGGGTTCAGATATTTGGGACATTGGAACCGGTTCTGGAGGCGGTGGGACCATTACAAATCGGATGGTCTACACCTGGGCAGGACTGGAACCAATGTCCTAGGGGGTGCTTTTGCTAACACTGTTGGGGAGGTTTTAAACTAATGTGGCAGGGGGTGTGGGAACCAGATTAGGAATTTAGAGGTCAGTAAAGAGGCAGCAACTAAAGCCAATAAGGTACTAGATAATAAACTCAATATGACTAAGGGGGAAGAGTAGACAGGGAAGAGATGATGAACGCAAAGGGACAGGTGGTCTGAGGTGCATTTGTTTCAATGCGAGAAGTGTAGCAGGTAAGGCAGATGAACTTAGGGCTTGGATTAGTACCTGGGAATATGATGTTACTGGTATTACAGAGACTTGGTTGAGGGAAGGGCAAGACTGGCAACTAAATATCCCAGGGTATAGATGCTTCAGGAGTGATAGAGAGGGAGGTAAAAGGGGTGGAGGAGTTGCATTACTGGTCAGAGATGATATCACAGCTATGATTAAGGAGGGCAAGATACAGGATTCAAGCACTGAGGCAATATGGGTAGAGCTAAGAAATAGGAAGGGTGCACTAACACTGTTGGGACTTTACTACAGGCCTCCCAAAAGCGAGCGTGAAGTAGAGGTACAAATATGTAGACAGATTATAGAAAAATGTAGGAGCAATAGGGTGGTGTGATGGGAGATTTTAACTTCCCCAACATTGAATGGGACTCATGTAGTGTTGGAGGCGTAGATGGAGCAGAATTTGTAAGGAGCATCCAGAAGAGTTTTTTAGAGCAGTATGTAAATAGTCCAATTCGGGAAGGGGCCATACTGGACCTGGTATTGGTGAATGATCCCGGCCAGGTGGCTAAAGTTTCAGGAATAGCGATCACAATTCCGTAAGTTTTAGAATACTCATGGACAAAGACGAGAGTGGTCCTAAAGAAAGAGTGCTAAATTGGGGAACGGCCAAGTATAACAAAATTCGGCAGGAGCTAGGGAATGTGGATTGGGAGCAGCTCTTTAAGGGTAAATCCACATTTGAAATGTGGGAGTCTTTTAAGGAAAGGTTGATTAGAGTGCAGGACAGACATGTCCCTGTGAAAATGAGGGATCGAAATGGCAAGATTAGGGAACCATGGATGACAGGTGGAATTGTGAGACTAGCTAAGATGAAAAAGGAAGCATACATAAGATCTAGGTGACTTAAATCTGATAAAGCTTTGGAGGAATATCGGGAAAGTAGGACAAATCTCAAACGCGCAATAAAGAGGGCTAAAGAGGACTTCCGGGTGCGGCGATGACCAGCTGAGTCGCACGTTTCGGCAGCTCCCGGTGAAACGGACTTTTGCGCTCTTGATAGGAGCCCCAACGGCAATTTTGACGGCTAAAAACACTGTGCGGTAAACCAGAAGGGAATCCCCCCTGGATACGGATGAAAAAAGGAGAAAGTGGCCGGATTGCAGTGGATCCTTTAGAACAGCGGCAAGGAAGGCAAGCAAAAACCAAGATGGCGTCGGAAGGTGGCAGTTTAACATGGGGCCCTGAACAACAAGAGTTCTTGAAATGCTGTGTGGAAGAGCTCAAAAAGGAAATGAAGAAAGAGCTGTTGGCCCCGATACTACAGGCGATCGAAGGGCTAAAGGAGGAACAAAAGACCCAGGAGCGGGAGCTTCGGGTCGTGAAGGCAAAGGCAGCCGAGAATGAGGACGACATACAGGGCCTGGTGGTGAAGACGGAGACGCATGAGGCACATCAGAAACGATGTGTGGAAAGGTTGGAGGCACTGGAGAACAACGCAAGGAGGAACAACCTGAGGATTCTTGGTCTTCCTGAAGGTGCGGAGGGAGCGGACGTCGGGGCATATGTGAGCACGATGCTGCACTCGTTAATGGGAGCGGAGGCCCCGGCGGGTCCGTTGGAGGTTGAGGGAGCATACCGAGTGATGGCGCGAGGACCGAGAGCAGGAGAAATTCCCAGAGTCATAGTGGTGAGATTCCTCCGTTTTAAGGATAGAGAAATGGTCCTTAGATGGGCAAAGAAAACTCGGAGCAGTAAATGGGAGAACGCGGTGATCCGCGTTTATCAAGACTGGAGTGCGGAGGTGGCGAGAAGGAGGGCGAGCTTTAATCGGGCCAAGGCGGTGCTTCGTAAAAAGATAAAATTTGGAATGCTGCAACCGGCAAGACTGTGGGTCACATATCGAGGGAGGCACCACTACTTTGAGACGGCGGATGAAGCGTGGACTTTTATTGTGGAAGAAAAACTGGAATGAGCGGGTTATTAAAAAGAACGTTTGAACAAAGTGGTGGGGCGAATGTGGGGGGCGAAGAGGGGGGTTAAAAAGGGGGGAAAGAGGAGTTTTATGTACTAATCCTGCGATGTGGTAACTTTTCCCTCTTCCACAGGTGGTGATGGGGGGAGGAGGGGAGGTGGAGGAGATGGGGCGTTGGCCATTGGGGGCGGGGCCAAGGGAGAAGCGCGGGCTTGGTTCCCGCGCTATGATAATCATGGCGGGAATAGAGAAGCAGGAAGGAGGGGGCGTCGCACGGTGCGAGCCGAGGTCACGGGGGGAAGCCGAGGTCGGCCAGAGTTTGCTGACTTCTGGGAGCAACATGGGGGGAGTAATTACGCTAGCGGGGGAGGGGGGAATTACTGGGTTGCTGCTGCTGGGTAGAGGGGGAAGCTGGTATGGGAGGGGATGGGCGGGGGGGCACTGCCTGGGGGAGATACAGCTGCGTGGGAACCGGGTGAGGAGCTGGAAAAAGGGGATGGCTAATCGACAAGGGGGGGGGTAGGAAGCCCCCCAACCCAGCTGATCACGTGGAACGTGAGAGGGCTGAACGGGCCGATAAAGAGGGCACGGGTACTCGCACACCTTAAGAAACTTAAGGCAGATGTGGTTATGTTACAGGAAACGCACCTGAAACTGATAGACCAGGTTAGGCTACGCAAAAGATGGGTGGGCAGGTGTTCCATTCGGGGTTAGATGCGAAAAACAGGGGGGTGGCTATATTAGTGGGGAAGCGGGTAATGTTCGAGGCAAAGACTATAGTGGCGGATAACGGGGGCAGATACGTGATGGTGAGTGGCAAACTACAGGGGGAGACGGTGGTTTTGGTAAACGTATATGCCCCGAACTGGGATGATGCCAATTTTATGAGGCGGATGCTAGGACGCATTCCGGACCTAGAGATGGGAAAGCTGATAATGGGGGGAGATTTTAATACGGTGTTGGAACCAGGGCTCGATAGGTCGGAGTCCAGGACTGGAAGGAGGCCGGCAGCAGCCAAGGTACTTAAAGATTTTATGGAGCAGATGGGAGGTGTAGACCCGTGGAGATTTAGCAGACCTAGGAGTAAGGAGTTCTCGTTTTTCTCCTATGTCCATAAAGTCTACTCGCGAATAGACTTTTTTGTGCTGGGAAGGGCGTTGATCCCGAAGGTGAGGGGAACAGAGTATACGGCTATAGCCATTTCGGATCACGCTCCACACTGGGTAGACTTGGAGATAGGGGAGGAAACAGGAGGGCGCCCACCCTGGAGAATGGACATGGGACTAATGGCAGATGAGGGGGTGTGTCTAAGGGTGAGGGGGTGCATTGAAAAGTACTTGGAACTCAATGATAATGGGGAGGTCCAGGTGGGAGTGGTCTGGGAGGCGTTGAAGGCGGTGGTTAGAGGGGAGCTGATATCAATAAGGGCACATAAAGGGAAGCAGGAGAGTAAGGAACGGGAGCGGTTGCTGCAAGAACTTTTGAGGGTGGACAGACAATATGCGGAAGCACCGGAGGAGGGACTGTACAGGGAAAGGCAAAGGCTACATGTAGAATTTGACTTGCTGACTACGGGCACTGCAGAGGCACAATGGAGGAAGGCACAGGGTGTACAGTACGAATATGGGGAGAAGGCGAGCAGGTTGCTGGCACACCAATTGAGGAAAAGGGGAGCAGCGAGGGAAATAGGGGGAGTGAGGGATGAGGAAGGAGAGATGGAGCGGGGAGCGGAGAGAGTGAATGGAGTGTTCAAGACATTTTATAAAAAATTATATGAAGCTCAACCCCCGGATGGGTGGG
Source organism: Scyliorhinus torazame (assembly GCF_047496885.1). NCBI lineage: Eukaryota > Metazoa > Chordata > Chondrichthyes > Carcharhiniformes > Scyliorhinidae > Scyliorhinus > Scyliorhinus torazame. The sequence goes on along the minus strand of NC_092721.1, from coordinate 93,409,892 downwards.
AGAGAATGATGGGCTTCTTGGATCGGCTGGAATTTCCCAAGGTGGAAGAGCAGGAAAGGGTGGGACTGGGAGCACAGATCGAGGTAGAAGAAGTGGTGAAAGGAATTAGGAGCATGCAGGCGGGAAAGGCCCCAGGACCGGATGGATTCCCAGTCGAATTCTATAGAAAATATGTGGACTTGCTCGCCCCGGTATTGACGAGGACCTTTAATGAGGCAAAGGAAAGGGGACAACTGCCCCCGACTATGTCTGAAGCAATGATATCGCTTCTCTTAAAGAAGGAAAAGGACCCGCTACAATGCGGGTCCTATAGACCTATTTCCCTCCTAAATGTAGATGCCAAGATCCTGGCCAAGGTAATGGCAATGAGAATAGAGGAATGTGTCCCGGGGGTAGTCCACGAGGACCAAACTGGGTTTGTAAAGGGGAGACAGCTGAACACGAATATACGGAGGCTGTTAGGGGTAATGATGATGGCCCCACCAGAGGGGGAAACGGAGATAGTAGTGGCGATGGATGCCGAGAAAGCATTTGATAGAGTGGAGTGGGATTATTTGAGGGAGGTGTTGAGGAGATTTGGTTTTGGAGAGGGGTATGTTAGATGGGTGCAGCTGTTGTATAGGGCCCCGATGGCGAGCGTGGTCACGAATGGACGGGGATCTGCATATTTTCGGCTCCATAGAGGGACAAGGCAGGGATGCCCTCTGTCCCCATTATTGTTTGCACTGGCGATTGAGCCCCTGGCGATAGCGTTGAGGGGTTCCAAGAAGTGGAGGGGAGTACTTAGAGGAGAAGAACACCGGGTATCTTTGTATGCGGACGATTTGATACTATACGTGGCAGACCCGGCGGAGGGGATGTTAGAAATAATGCGGATACTTGGGGAGTTTGGGGATTTTTCAGGGTATAAATTAAACATGGGGAAAAGTGAGTTGTTTGTGGTGCATCCAGGGGAGCAGAGTAGAGAAATAGAGGACCTACCGTTGAGGAAGGTAACAAGGGACTTTCGTTACCTGGGGATCCAGATAGCCAAGAATTGGGGCACATTGCATAGGTTAAATTTAACGAGGTTGGTGGAACAAATGGAGGAGGATTTCAAGAGATGGGATATGGTATCCCTGTCACTGGCAGGGAGGGTGCAGGCGGTTAAGATGGTGGTCCTCCCGAGATTCCTCTTTGTATTTCAGTGCCTCCCGGTGGTGATCACGAAGGCTTTTTTTTTTAAAAAGGATTGAAAAGAGCATCATGGGTTTTGTGTGGGCCAGGAAGACCCCGAGAGTGAGGAAGGGATTCTTACAGCGTAGCAGGGATAGGGGGGGACTGGCACTACCGAGCCTAAGTGAGTATTATTGGGCCGCTAATATTTCAATGGTGAGTAAGTGGATGGGAGAGGAGGAGGGAGCGGCGTGGAAGAGATTAGAGAGGGCGTCCTGTAGGGGGACTAGCCTACAGGCTATGGTGACAGCCCCATTGCCATTCTCACCGAGGAACTACACCACAAGCCCGGTGGTGGTGGCTACACTGAAGATTTGGGGACAGTGGAGACGGCATAGGGGAAAGACTGGAGCCTTGGGGGGGTCCCCGATAAGAAACAACCATAGGTTTGCCCCGGGGGGAATGGATGGGGGATATGGAATGTGGCAAAGAGCAGGAATAACGCAACTGAAAGATCTGTTTGTGGATGGGAAGTTCGCGAGTCTGGGAGCGCTGACCGAGAAATATGGATTGCCCCAAGGGAATGCATTCAGGTATATGCAACTGAGGGCTTTTGCGAGGCAACAGGTGAGGGTATTCCCGCAGCTCCCGACACAAGAGGTCCAGGACAGAGTGATCTCAAAGACATGGGTGGGGGATGGTAAGGTGTCAGATATATATAGGGACATGAGGGACGAAGGGGAAACTATGGTAGATGAACTAAAAGGGAAATGGGAAGAAGAGCTGGGAGAGGAGATCGAGGAGGGGCTGTGAGTAGATGCCCTAAGCAGGGTAAACTCATCGTCCTCGTGTGCCAGGCTAAGCCTGATTCAGTTTAAGGTATTACACAGGGCGCATATGACTGGAGCACGGCTCAGTAAATTTTTTGGGGTGGAGGATAGGTGTGCGAGGTGCTCGAGAAGCCCAGCGAATCATACCCATATGTTTTGGTCATGCCCGGCACTACAGGGGTTTTGGATGGGGGTGACAAAGGTGCTTTCAAAAGTAGTGGGGGTCCGGGTCGAACCAAGCTGGGGGTTGGCTATATTTGGGGTTGCACAAGAGCCGGGAGTGCAGGAGGCGAGAGAGGCCGATGTTTTGGCCTTTGCGTCCCTAGTAGCCCGGCGCAGGATATTGTTAATGTGGAAAGAAGCCAAGCCCCCGGAGGTGGAGACCTGGATAAATGACATGGCAGGGTTTATAAAGCTAGAGCGGATTAAGTTCGTTCTAAGGGGGTCGGCTCAAGGGTTCACCAGGCGGTGGCAACCAATTATATTTTCGGAGAGTGTTACTTGTGATAAAGCAGTTGCCAATTAGGGTTAGTTTTCATTTTTGTTATTTATTATTTATTCATTTTTTTTTGTTTATAAAATAGGTCATTGTTATTTGTGTTGTTATAATATTGTGTAAAGGATGCACAATGTACTGTGTTGGTTGACCAAAAATTTTCAATAAAATATTTATTAAAAAAAAAATAAAGAGGGCTAAAAGGGGTCATGAACTTTCTTTGGCTAACAGGGTTACGGAAAATCCCAAAGCCTTTTATTCGCATATAAGGAGCAAGAGGGTAACTAGAGAAAGGATTGGCCCACTCAAAGACAAAAGAGGGAATTTATGTGTGGAGTCGGAGGAAATGGGTGAGATTCTTAATGAGTACTTTGCATCGGTATTCACCAAGGAGAGGGACATCACGGATGTTGAGGCTAAGGATGAATGTTTAAATACTCTAGGTCAAGTCGGCATAAGGAAGGGGGAAGTTTTGGGTATTCTAAAAGGCATTAAGGTGGACAAGTCCCCAGGTCAGGGTGGGATCTATCCCAGGTTACTGAGGGAAGCGAGGGAAGAAATAGCTGGGGCCTTAACAGATATCTTTGCAGCATCCTTGAGCACTTGGAAGAAAATAGACTTAGCAGTGATAGGCAGCATGGTTTTGTGCAGGGAAGGTCATGTCTTACAAACCTAATAGAATTCTTTGAGGAAGTGACAACGTTAATTGATGAGGGAAGGGCTGTAGATGTCATATACATGGACTTCAGTAAGGCGTTTGATAAAGTTTCCCATGGCAGGTTGATGGAAAAAGTGAAGTCGTATGGGGTTCAGGGTGTACTAGCTAGCTGGATAAAGAACTGGCTGGGTAACAGGAGACAGAGAGTAGTGGTGGAAGGGAGTGTCTCAAAATGGAGAAAGGTGACTAGTGGTGTTCCACAGGGATCCGTGCTCAGACCACTGTTGTTTGTGATATACATAAATGATCTGGACGAAGGTATAGGTGGTCTGATTAGCAAGTTTGCAGATGATACTAAGATTGGTGGAGTTGCAGATAGCGAGGAGGACTGTCAGAGAATACAGCAAAATATAAATAGATTGGAGAGTTGGACAGAGAAATGGCAGATGGAGTTCAATCCAGGCAAATGCGAGGTGATGCATTTTGGAAGATCTAATTCAAGAGCGGACTATACGGTCAATGGAAGAGTCCTGGGGAAAATTGATGTCCAGAGAGATCTGGAAGTTCAGGTCCATTGTACCCTGAAGGTGGCAACGCAGGTCGATACAGTGGTCAAGAAGGCATACAGCATGCTTGCCTTCATCGGACGGGGTATTGAGTACAAGAGTCGGCAGGTCATGTTACAGTTGTATAGGACTTTGGTTAGGCCACATTTGGAATACTGCGTGCAGTTCTGGTCGCCACATTACCAGAAGGATGTGGATGCTTTAGAGAGGGTGCAGAGGAGGTTCACCGGGATGTTGCCTGATATGGAGAGTGCTAGCTATGAAGAAAGGTTGAGTAGATTAGGATTGTTTTAGTTGGAAAGACGGAGGTTGAGGGGGACCTGATTGAGGTCTACAAAATTATGAGGGGTATGGACAGGGTGGATAGCAAGAAGCTTTTTCCCAAGAGTGGGGGTGTCAATTACAAGGGGTCACGATTTCAAGGTGAGAGGGGGAAAGTTTAAGGGAGATGTGCGTGGAAAGTTTTTTTTTTTTTACGCAGAGGGTGGTGGGTGCCTGGAACGCTTTGCCAGCGGAGGTGGTAGAGGCGGGCACAATAGCATCATTTAAGATGCATCTAGACAGATATACGAACGGGCGGGGAACAGGGGGAAGTAGATCCTTGGAAAATAGGTGACAGGTTTAGATAAAGGATCTGGATCGGTGCAGGCTGGGAGGGCCGAAAGGCCTGTTCCTGTGCTGTAATTTTCTTTGCTCTTGTTCTTAACATCACCTGCAGACATGTAGACTGACCATACCCAATTACAATTCTACTGATCCTTCCATTCTCTCTGTGTTGTCAGGCTACTTGTCCATCATGCTACCGTGGATGAGTTGGTATTTGATCCAGCTGAACAATAGAAAGAATGAAACAGTCATCTTTTGTGCACACCACAAAATCCATATCCTCGCCATCAATTCAGACCATTTACTATTCTGCCCCAAATTATGCTTCCATCCCCTTGACATAACCCCTGCCTTGGTCCATCAGCTGCTGAAACCCATATTTCTACCACCTCAATCTCAACTATTCCAATACTGCTCTTCCATTCTTCATGCTTCAAACACCAGGCTCATCCAAGATTCTACTCCCACATCCTCTCACACGAAATCGCACTTGATCATTATGTCTGTCCTTCATTAACTACTCAACAGCTCACATTGAAAATTTGCACCCTCATTAAAATCTCTTCATGACTTCACCCTCCCATCTTTGTAACCTTCATAGTCCAACATAGACTCTACTCCCCCACCATCACATCCATCTCCCTTTACCCCTCCCAAAAAGTGCCATTCCTCTAATCTTAGTCTTTTATGCAGCCCTCATCTCATCATTGGCAGTGCGTTCTAGCCATGTAAATCCCACTTGGATTTAAATCCCATTAATCGCTTCATTTTTTTAAAATCCGTAAATTCACAGAACAGTAGAAGTGCATCATTGGATCTAATAGCGCACTATACATTTCCAGCAGAATTTCTGATTTGGACTGTGCTGTTTTGGCTGTAAAGTCCAACATTCTAATTGCTTTGTTTATTACAGGTCTTGGACATGTTGACCATCCAGTCTTTTAGGACACTATAGCTTTCTCAATCTCATCCTTAGCTATTTCAATACAAATGATGGTGCATTTCTAACCCCAACCCTCCCCATTTTTCTCCCTGTTCATGCAAGGCTATTGATATGTCAGTATTAATTTGCTACTATTCTGCCACTTACATATTTTGTCCAATTAACTTTATATTTCTCAAGCTTGATCCTCAGAATCAACTGCCTTTCTCACTTATTTAGAAATCTGATCAATTCATTTGGAATTTCAATCCAACAATTGATAGAAATTAGAATCATTGCAGATCCAATGCAAATCAATTTTCATTATTTCCTTTTACCATCATTACTCTCAAGATCACTAACAGGATAGCTACAGATGAATAACACTTCAACCTAAATTCATCCAACTTTCCAGAAAGATCCTAGACTTTACCTCACAACATTCAAGTGCTTCTTAAATGTTTCCAGGGTTTTCACCTCCCAGTACTCCAGCTGGAAGTACGTTCCATACATTGATTACATGAAGGAATTCCTACACTACGTAAAATTTGTCTTTTGCTTCTACCTGCACGTAAAAGCCAATAAAAATTTTACTTCCAATCTACTGGGAAATATGCCCTTGATAAAGAGGAACACTGATAATGCAATCATTTGAGAAGCTGACCATTTACTAAGGCAAGGGCATTTTAGAATAGCAGAGATGCCATCAAGCTACTGGAAAGAAAAAATACTGTCTATATTAGAGGGTATCATGACACTCTGCAACAATCACAACATTCAACGCAAATATTCAAAGACAGTCTGTGTATGGAGGCAATGTTCCTTTAGAAACTGAACTTATTTTAATTCAACAAAGGGGAAAACTTTCCTATTATTTAAAGTCATTGATTAAAGTACAAGATGGATGACTGCACAAAAGAAGTTTAAAAATGCAAAACATTCTCAGTGACTGCCTGAAAAGCACTCTCAGCAGGGATATCTTTGGATCTGAAATGGACTGGAATAAAAAGAACAGACTGGAAACTCTCAGACTGGCCTGGTAAGTGTGAGGAATTATCAGTAATAAACAGGAAAAATACCAGTCCATTGTAATTTCAACCATAAACAGAAAGTTCTTTACAAAATCTAAACATCTTTCAGTCGTCTGAGAAATAAGAAGCCATTTGTCGCATTTCAAAGTGAATTTCCAAAGATCGCCGGAAATGCTAGTGCACCTTCTGCAACGGATTATTTTCCCATGAGTAGTCTAATTTTTAAATATACCACTCAATGGGCATGATTTTACCACAGTGTTGTGACGATCCAGTTGTGCTGGGAGCATCGCAGGGGGTGCACAAAACTGGCTTTGTGCCAGGCACAAAACCGTGTACGTGTGACCCGACCCACTGTTCCCGGTGCAATCTGGATCACGCCCTCACTTATTTAAATATGCGTGGCCTGTTTGAGGCCTCAGTCTCCCAGCTCCCAAGAGTCAACGGCCAGGAGGCCTCACCCGGACAGTAATTAGACCAATGTGATGGCCACTTGGAGCCTCTGAAGCCATTGGAGCCCTCCGGGTGGTTGGGGACAGGGCATGGCCTTGATAGTCTCCCGGGCAGCATAGGGTCGCTCTGGTGCCAGGGCAGCAGTGGCAGGTTGGCAGTGCCAAGAGTCAGATCATGAGAAGGCCTTGCCCATGAAAGGGATCTTATGAAGGTTTGAAGGGGAGCCATGAACTTCCAGTGGCGGCCATGGAGTGGTCGCACACAGGTCAGCTCTGTTTCAAAGGCATAGAATTGAGCTCTTTTTACCTGAAAACGGGGGAATTTTGACGGGAAAGTGTAGAGAAGTCCCCCCGGGAGTGGCATGTCTGCTTGTTAACAGGCCCGGCAGACGGTGAAAGGCCTGGCCAAGCAACCGGAAGAGATCTGTGGCGCAGCATCAATTGAAAAGATGGTGGAGGGGAATGGTCGACGCAGGTTGGAAAACCCCAGGTGGAGCAGGTGAAGGCTTTTATTAGAGAGGAGTTTCGCCAACAAAGAAAAGAAATGCAAGTAGACCGATTGAAGGCCATCAAAGGAGCGGTTGCACCCCTGAAAGGCTCGATGGAGAGGGCAGAGAAGTATTTGGAGGCATAGGAGTCACAGATCCGGGAGATGGAGAGGGTGATGTTGGACCACAAAGATCGGGTGGTGGTATTGGAGGCGGAGGTGGGGCTCCTAGGGGACCTTTGTTAGTCGTTAAGAGCAAAGGTGGAAGAGCAGAAGAACAGGTCGAGAAGGCACGGCAGGAAAAACTTTTAAGCATGGGCTTGACCAGTGAAAAGCACTCAAGCCCCCCAAAAAGGTGTGGAGGATTAGTAGTCTGGATCGCCCCCAAAAAGCCGACGGGAAACACCCCGCCAAATTCCCAAAAATGACTTAAGTGCCATTTTGGGAAAGAATCGCACCCAATATCATAGAATTTACAGTGCAGAAGGAGGCCATTCGGCCCATTGAGTCTGCAACGGCCCTTGGAAAGAGCACCCTACGCAAACCCACACCTCCACCCCATCCCCGTAACCCCACCTAACCTTTTAGGACACGAAGGGCAATTTAGCATGGCCAATCCACTTAACCGGCACATCTTTGGACTGTGGGAGGAAACCGGAGCACCCAGAGGAAACTCACACAGACACGTGGAGAACGTGCAGACTCCGCACAGGCAGTGATCCAAGCCGGGAATTGAGCCTGGGTCCCTGGAGCTGTGAAGCAGCTGTACTAAAAACTGTGCTACCGTGCCGCCCAGATGTAGTTTAGTCCCCAATCTTTAATAATTGAATTTTATATTGCTGAATAGCAATCCTTGCTACTTTTCCATTTTCCAAATTTTTGAGCAGTTGAGAGTGGTGTAAAGGCGAAAGAGCAGACATTAAAAAAGTGAAAATGTTTTACTCTTCCCCAGGTATTGGGAGTTTTTTTTGGATAAGTACCAAAAGAACAATCAATGGAAAAAATAGACCGTGAAGAACCCAGTGGGCGGCACTGCTGCTTCACAGCGCCGGGGTCCCAGGTTCGGTTCCCGGTTTGGGTCACCATCTGTGCATTCTCCCTGTGTCTGTGTGGGTTCCTCCAGGTGCTCCGGTTTCCTCTCATAAGTCCCACAAGACGTGCTGTTAGGTAATTTGGACATTCTGAATTCTCCCTCCATGTACCCGAACAGGCACTGGAATGTGGTGACTAGTGGCTTTTCACAGTAACTTCATTGCAGTGTTAATGTAAAACCTACTTGTGACAATAAAGATTATCATTAATTAAGACAATCATCAACAAAAACACTGTTTTGCATTGCGTATTGGTAAAACTAAAGAAAACCAGTGAAACTGGAGGCAGGCACAAACTACGAACATGTGAAATACGAATAGGAGTAGGCCATTCAACCTTTGAGGCGGCTCCGCCATTTGAGAAGGTCAGCGATGACTGATTTGACTGTGACCTCTATTCATCTTTCTCATCTACCCTCAATACCTTGAACTCCCCTGTCAATCAAGGATCTATCCAACCTTCTATCTCAGAGTCCACCTCCTACAGGGAAAATCTTCCAAAGACTGAAGATTCTCGTCCAGCGACGAGACCTCTTAAAACTGAATAGCTAGGATGCCACTAGAGTAGTTTTACGTAAGTTCGTTTATTAAGGATTGAGATTAATTATAGAACGTGTACTGGGTAATCATTATTAACCATTAAACCTGTATTTTAGGACATAGCAGTGATAATCAGGTAAACTCTAGCTACAAGCAGTGGCCACAATACATGATGGGATTTAGGCTAGCTAACCTGGCCATGTTTTTGAGACACAGGAGATGTGTGGTGATCAGATTACACAGTGGATGTAAACACGTTTTATCAGTGGCCCTCAACCAGAGGGCGGTGAATCTCGGAACACTTTGCCGCAGAAGGCTGTGGAGGCTGTGGAGGCCAAATTTTTAAGTGTCTTTAAGACAGAGATAGATAGGTTCTTGATTAATAAGGGAATCAGGGGTTATGGGGAGAAGAAAAGAGAATGGGGATGAGAAAAATATCAGCCATGGTTGAATGGTGGAGCAGACTCGATGGGCCGAGTGGCCTTATTCTGCTCCTATGACTTATGGTCTTATGGCCTCCAATAGCTTCTGGAACAATCTATGATGTGAAAAGGAAGCCACTTCTGATACCCTGTCCTTTGAAACAATCCATGGAGTAAAGGGGATGCCAGTTCTGCCATCCTGTCCCGAATGAACAATGAACAACAAAGAACAAAGAAATGTACAGCACAGGAACAGGCCCTTCGGCCCTCCAAGCCCATGCCGACCATGCTGCCCGACTAAACTACAATCTTCTACACTTCCTGGGTCCGTATCCCTCTATTCCCATCCTATTCATGTATTTGTCAAGATGCCCCTTAAATGTCACTATCGTCCCTGCTTCCACCACCTCCTCCGGTAGCGAGTTCCAGGCACCCACTACCCTCTGCGTAAAAAACTTGCCTCGTACATCTACTCTAAACCTTGCCCCTCTCACCTTAAACCTATGCCCCCTAGTAATTGACCCCTCTACCCTGGGGAAAAGCCTCTGATTATCCACTCTGTCTATGCCCCTCATAATTTTGTAGACCTCTATCAGGTCTCCCCTCAACCTCCTTCGTTCCAGTGAGAACAAACCGAGTTTATTCAACCGCTCCTCATAGCTAATGCCCTCCATACCAGGCAACATTCTGGTAAATCTCTTCTGCACCCTCTCTAAAGCCTCCACATCCTTCTGGTAGTGGGGCGACCAGAATTGAACACTATACTCCAAGTGTGGCCTAACTAAGGTTCTATACAGCTGCAACATGACTTGCCAATTCTTATACTCAATGCCCCGGCCAATGAAGGCAAGCCTTCTTGACTACCTTCTCCACCTGTGTTGCCCCTTTCAATGACCTGTGGACCTGTACTCCTAGATCTCTTTGACTTTCAATACTCTTGAGGGTTCTACCATTCACTGTATATTCCCTACCTGCATTAGACCTTCCAAAATGCATTACCTCACATTTGTCCGGATTAAACTCCATCTGCCATCTCTCCGCCCAAGTCTCCAAACAATCTAAATCCTGCTGTATCCTCGGACAGTCCTCATCGCTATCCGCAATTCCACCAACCTTTGTGTCGTCTGCAAACTTACTAATCAGACCAGTTACATTTTCCTCCAAATCATTTATATATACTACAAAGAGCAAAGGTCCCAGCACTGATCCCTGTGGAACACCACTGGTCACAGCCCTCCAATTAGAAAAGCATCCTTCCGTTGCTATCCAATGCAGGATGTTAGGATGGGGAAAACAACTTAAAATTTACATAAAACCTTTGGTAAACAACAGGTGGCAGGATGAGGCTCAATCATAGTTTGACCGCAATTTTATTGGATAGAATTGAACATGACAGCTTCAGGGATTGGGTCGAGTCCAACTGGGGTGGGCAATTGATATTTGGGAATTGTATAATAGATGTGTTTTTATCAGTGTTTAGTAGATAGATCTTGGCAAGTATCCGGATCTCATCTCTCGTGTACACAAACTCAAGCTTGGGAAAATAAAACCGTATTATCCAGATTGTTGATGTGTCTGTTCCTCTCTGTACTGAGTTGAGGCACAGAGAAGAACCCCACATGAAAGCTGATTCAATACACAGGTCTTGAAAACGCTCCTACAAAGACGAACAACCGTCAAGAGAAAAGAATTCTCAGCTCAGTCTTATTTCATGACCCTTTTTTTTAAACTATGGTATACCCTATTTCTGTTCTCACCCACAAGGGGGATCATCCTTTAAACATCCACTCAGTCAAGTCCTCTCAGTATCTTCTTTATTTCAATAAGAGCACCTCTTATTCTTCTGAACCTCAAAGGATACAGGTGCAGCCTGTCCAACCTTTCCTCATTAAGATAACTACTTCATCCCGAGAATCAATCAAATGAACCTTCTCTGAATGGTTTCTATTGCAATTATATCCTATCTTAAGTAAGGAGACCAAAACCTCCCTACTTTAATATTCCATTTCCCTTGCAATTAACAACAATATTCAATTTGTCTTGCTAATCACTTGCTGTACCTGCATACTAATCCCCAAAGACGTGTTAAGTAATTTGGGCATTCTGAATTCTCCTTCCGTGTACCCGAACAGGCTCCAGAATGTGGCAACTAGGTGCTTTTTCACAGTAACTTAATTGCAGTGTTAATGTAAGCCTACTTGTGACAATAAAGATTATTACTAGCCAGAACACCTAGGTCCCTCTGCACTCCAGACTTCTACAATCTCTCTCCCATTTAAATAATGCTGTTTATTTTCCTTACCAAAGTGGACTAATTCACATTTCGCCACATTGTACTCCATCTGCCAAAGTTGGCCAATCTAGCTATAATTTCTTTGCAGACTCCTCCTGCCCACTTCACAACTTACTCTCCTACTTATCTTTGTGCTATTAACAAATTTAGCAACCATACATTCAGTCCCTTCATCCACGTCATCAACATAGATTGCAAATAGTTGAGGCCCCAGCATTGATCTCTGTGACACTCCACAGTTACAGCTTGCCAACCTGAAAATTAGCCATTTATCCTTCCTTTTTGCTTCCTATTAACTAACCAATCCTATATCCATGCTAATATGTTGCCCCCTACACCATGAGCGCTTATTTCATGGAGCAACCTTTGACATGGCACCTTTCAAACGCATTTTGGAAATTCAAACACACATCTGCAGATTTCCATTTCCACTATGCTTGTTACTACCTCAAAGAACTAATAAATTAGTCAAACAGGACTTCCCCTTCACAAAACCATGCTGACTCTGCCTGACTGCATTAAGATTTTCTAAGTGCTCTGCTATAATCTCCTTAATAATAGATTACAGCATTTTCTCTATAACAGGGAAACCTGCCATACAATTCAGACAACAGAATCAATAGTGTTTTTAACAGCACAGAGAGACTCTTCAGCCCACTGTGTCTGCACCAGCTATCAAGCACCTATCTACTCTACACCCATTTTCCAGCACTCGGCCCGCAGCTATGGCATTTCAAGTACCATCGAAATACTTCTTAAATGTTGTGAGGGTTCCCCTGTCTCTACCACCATTTCAGACAGCGAGTTCCAGATTCCAAACATCCTCTGGGTGAAAAGGATTTTCCTCATAACACCTTTAAACCTTACCTTAAATCAATGCCCCAGGTTACTGACCCCTCTGCTAAGAGGAAAAGTTCCTTCCTATCCAAACTATCTATGGCCCTCAATTATATATCAGATCCTCCCTCAGCCTTCTCTGCTCCAAGGAAGGCAACCCCAGCCTATCCAGTCTCTATTGACAGCTGAAAGGCTCCAGCTCAGGCAACATCCTGGTGAATCTCCTCTGCAACCTCTCTAATGCAATCACTTCCTTCCTATTATGTGGCGACCAGAACTGCACACCGTGCTCCAGCTGTAGATTAACCAGCATTTTATACAGTTCCATCATAACCTCCCGCTCTTATAGTCTATGCCTCAGCTAATAAAAGGCAAGTGTCCCATCTGCCTTCTTAACCACCTTATCTGCCTGTCCCATTTACCTCAAGGATCCATAAAATGTACCCCAAGATTCTCTGATCATCTGCACTCCTTCGGATCCTACCATTCATAGTATGTTCACTTTTATGGGTTCTTAATTAAGGTTGAGATAATGTGGAAGTGTTACATCATTACCTGCCGATATTATGGTGTAATGTTAAATATATTTTTTTTTAGAGGTAATAAATGTAATAATGGAACAGTTGCAATTTTGTTTTTAGTAAACAATGCCTTGGTGTGCAAAAGTGTTTGTGGGCTTTTAGTGAAGTAATTGTCAGTGCACTGCTGGCCTTGTTCCACACCTAACCAAGTACAGAGTACGAGAATTTTCTGGATTATACAGTCCTCAGAGCAATATCTAAAGTAGTCCTGGATCATTTTAAGGCAAACAATGGAGTTTTTTTTAAAAGAATGGATCAGTGATGGACGGACATGATAATCACATCGGAGCAGCAGTTGAAACTGGTTTCAATGATCCCTACTATTAAGTTGATGTTAATCTAATGTATCCTTTTATCTTCGGAATAGTCTGCTTAAAACATCAATAATGTTAGTTCTAATGCTTTAAATACAACAAATGAATCGGATTGACTTTCTCAGCAACAAAAGATATCTAATTTTGTTAGAGAGTTTTATGATGAATGAAAGGAGTAAGGAGGAGTAACTTTCATAGGGTGTAAATCAACCATATTTTCTTCAGTTGTTAAAACGTCATAAATCATTTTAACTTCGCACTGATTGCTTACCTGTTTCATGTTAGCAGCAAGGAAAACAAAATAAACTGAGCAAAATCCCAGTTGTGTAATGATGAGGAAGAACTCAACAGTCGTCCTAAAAAGAAAGGTACATGCATGTCAATCTAATAGATATTAAAAGTTCTTCATTATACATGGCACTTATATTGTGAGCCAGGGTTTAGAGAACCCCAAAGTATCTCATGGAGTTCACCTGACTCACAACTTTAAATAGATTTTGGTTATGGGGAGCACCAAGGGCCCACTTTACAGGTGTGATGCAACAGAGAGCTAAAGTATGTTTAAAACAAAACAATGTTTATTCTACGAATCCAGTTAACATTTTATCAACACACAGTAAACAGTTTATCAAGTACCAATCCTGACCACCCCCCAAAAGATACAGTACACTATAGATAACCTTTAATAACTTTCCAAACAACATCCATAAGTTAAATCCTTTTAAAATAAAGACAGCAGGTTTAAATGCTCTACAGAAACAGGTATTACTTTGAAATCATCAATGATCTGGAGACATTCTTTAGCTTGTAGAGAGAGAGATTATTATACAGCTGCTTGCCTTGAATGCAGCTCTCCATCTCGGAAAACGAAACCAAAAACACACTGCAGCTTCCAGCTCAAAAACGAAAGTGACAGACAGCCCAGCTCCACCCACACACTGACATCACTGCAGCTATTTGATAAACACCCATTTATTAAAGGTACATCCACCTGACACATAAAAAGAACAAAATAACTAACTAGTCTTTATATACCACTTTCCATTGCCCTAGGACATTGTAAAATGCTTCAGACAATTAAATAAATTTAGATCGACAGTGTATTCACTATTTAACGTACGGCAAAGTGGCAGAAATTCGGCATGATTCTGTAGCAGCAATGTGATAATCTATTTCCAATGATGTCTGTTAAGGGATAAACATCAGCTAAGACACTAGAAGATCTTCCCTGCGTTTCTTAGAATAGATCCATGGGATGTTTTATATCCACCTGAGAAGCAGATAGGCAGTTTCAACATGCAGCTCATAATTCTGCATTGAAATGCCAAATGTATTAGGATTGGAGTCTAGATCTACATGAATTTGTCTCGAGGAGAAAATCTGACAGTCATTGAGTTAAAGCTGACATTTGATGGACCCATTTGCAAACTGTAAGCCATTCCAGTTGGGAGGTGAGCAGTTAATCTCCTGTATTTTCTTATATTTCCTGGTATTCCATTATCATAACCCCCATTTTGCAATTTGAGACTATATTTTGAACCATTTTCTTCTAGAGTGGTGAGTCTTTAAGAAGTAACATTCCTGATGTTTGGATGAGGGCAGGTCTCAAGTGAATTTCAATATGTGTACTAAACCAAAATGTTTGTCGCACTTCATGATTGGCAGAGGTCTTTGCACATTCTACCCGTGTCTGCGAGGGCCTCACCCCCACAAAACCCAAAGATGTGCAGGATAGGTAGATTGGCCAAGTTAAATTGCCCCTTAATTGGGAAAAAAAAAAAGAATTGGGTACTCTAAATTTAAAAAAAATAATTGGTAGAAGTCAAAATATAAACAAGCACAGGGAAATACGCAGCAGATCCATCAGCATCTGAAAAGATTGGTTTTCTTTTCTTGAAACAACCTATGTAGAAGACGGCACACATCATGAAATCTGGAAATATAGATTGGGCAAGAGTGCACAACAATGTGTAACTAATCAAGCTGGCCCACATTTACTACTTACCCATACCAAATCTTTAAATGACCTTTCAGCTGACATTACATCTCATTCCCAAAGTCACAACAATATGCATAGTCAAGAAGATAGCCCTGCCACACATCTTTCAAATGCTTTACCCATTAAGTCGATCTAACAACCTAGCTGCACAGTCACAGAATAAGATACAGATGACAAGCACATTGGAAACACATCTGTTACTCCAAACGCACTCTATCAATTCATCAGTTTCACAAGCTGACAAAATTCAAAACAGGTACCCAATACAGGATTGCTCACTAATCGGATGCCTTTGACTGGGCTTTCCAGGAAACAAGAGCATAGAAGAAGTTGGAGGAAATGAAACACAAGTGTTGACGCCGGCGTCAAAACAGGCGCGAGTGACGGCACCGTCAACGGGCCTCTAGGCTTTGCGCTGCTCCGCCGCCGAAAGCCGGACCTAAACGGCCGGCACGGGTCCGCGCATGCGCGTCACGGCCGTCTTCAAGACGGCCCACGGGCAACATGGCAGAGCCCTACAGGGGCCCGGCACGGAATAACATAGGGCCCCCCGGAATTAGCGCGCCCGCTGATCGTTGGCCCCAGATCGCCCCCCAGAGTCGGCTCCCCACGTCACGGCAGCTCCCGCAGCCAGAACGTCAAGGTCCTGCCAGGTAGGACCACACGCAAACGACGCCGGCAGGATTCGGCAGGCACTCGGTCCGTCGAGCGCGGAAAATCACCGCGGGGGCTGCTGAAGCGGCGACTGCGCGATTGCCGCCGATTCTCCAGTCACCGAGGAGTGGCGTGGCGGGATTTGCGTGCCCTCCCGCCGATTCTCCAACCCGCGCGGGCTCGGAGAATTCCTCTCCCCCTTCCACCAAGGTCCCTCCTGAACTGAGAATTTGTGCAATCCCACAATTGCATCTCGTCACCCTTTCACTCAACCGCCTCAGCATACTCAAAACCTTAAAGACTCTACCTGGTGTCATAAGATGCAAGTCACATTTGAAGGGATGTCAGTGAACAAACAGTCTAACATTAGTTCTTCTTTTATTTTTGTCTAGTTGTACATTAGCATTGCAACTCATAGCCCAGAGCAAGACAACATAGAAAACTCCAAATTTATCTCACCAAGTTGATCCAGAGTGAACAGTGGGTTTGACGAACAAAACCTGAAGAGAAACAAGTGGTGGAGGCAAAGGAGCAAAGTGATCTGATAGTCAAATCGCTACATGGGTGCCACATGAGGCCCCACCTTTGGGAATCGTGCCACTCACCAAAAGTTATTTTATTATTTATGCTGACACCTACTTTCCACAAGACATATTTAAGCTGCCTCATGGCAGTCAACTGCTTGGTGTATCACGCTGGGCAGCACAGTGGGAAGAACTGCTGCCTCACAGTGTCAGTGACGTGGATTTGATTCTGACCTCGGAGACAGTGTGGAGTTTGCACATTCTGCCACTGTCTGAATGGGTTTCCTCTGGGTGCTCCAGTTTCCTCCCACAGTCCAAAGTGTGCAGGTTTAGGTGGATTGGCCAGTGCCAAATTGCCCCTTAGCGTCCATGAATGTGCAGGTTAGGTTACAGGGGACAGGGGAGTGGCCTTTCACAGGTACAGTGCAGACTTGATGGGTCAAATGACCTCCTTTTGCACTGTAGGGATTCTATGATCTGTGAAGAGCCAACGATGCAATTTGTTAAAGGATTGATGCCAGTTTGGAACTGAGTGTAAATGGTGAACATACTAATAATCTTACCAGCATGTGAAGATTTCTCTCCTGGATTAAAGTTCTCTACCTTAAAGGGACTACAAAAATCTGAGTTTTCGCAAAGTAAATGCACCAAAGACCAGAATTCTCTCAGGTGCCTTAGTCTCCAAATGTGGGCCCTGAGACAAGCATGGGTATGTATCCAAGGCCATTCTTGTTTGCACATAGATTGATTTTTCTCATGTAAGAAGCCTCTTGTAAATCTTTGTCAGTCCCCTGGTTTCCTTTTGCAGGTTGTCCTTTTTGGCTTTTACCTTTTGTACCTGGACGACTACTGAATCACCCCCAGTGCAAGGTGCCAAGTGGTCTAGCCCAAGGATCGCCCAGTGCAATGTGTTATTTGGTTCGGTCCAGTGATGTCATTTTGTGATGGACTTGGCTGGCAGCCAATCCACTGCTTTGTAGGCCCGGGTCTTGGCTGACCCTTGATCCTGATTGGTGTGAGATATTCCAGAAGATTCTGGCAAAAACAGCTGACTCCATTTTGAATTCAGTTCTGCTTTGTCCAGGAGAGAGTGGGGACACAGGTTTGGATGCTCTTAATCAGCTAATGCCGATTCGCACCTTCTCCAGTCAGCCTGTGAAAGTTTAACTTCTGAGAGACTGTGGAAGGCACAGCTCTGGAATCTCTCCTGAGATCTCTAAAGGCCTTGAAGACTTTTTATTTCTCTCTGCACCACAAACAGCCAAAACCTGCCAGGAGACCAAACCAGTGGCCAAGAGATTGATTGGATGGAAAACCCCCTTTTAAATTCTCAGGTCGAGAATTCTAATATTAGCTCTGTGAGACTGAGAGCCAATCTGGTGGGGAAATCTTCAGCGTGAAGACTCAGATTGCTGAAAGTGAAATTAACTCCCCAGAAGAATTCCTACAGCCTGAGAAGGCTGAAGGCACAAACTAGAAGCTCTAATCCAATCAGTGGGTTTCAACACTTCCATCCCAGGAAGACTACAAGCTCAGCAGCAAAGAAATTACTCTCACACCCTTTTAATCCCCATTATTTTTGATCCTTCCCATCCCCACTGTGTCTGTTTTATGTGTAGGTGGGTAGACTGTGGGACAGTGAAGGGGAATTAGATTAGCAGACCGTTGTTCTATTATTGTCATTACATGTTTATCTCTTCTCTTGTTGTAAATAAAGTTTTTTTGTGCTTTACTTACAGCTCTGGGGCCTGCAGCTCATTGGAGCAGTCAAGGGTTAAAGATCTCAGAAACTATATACAAATTATTGGTTATTTCACTTAGGTTGGGACTCTGGCGCTGGAATTGACTGCACTAGCCCAGGGTGTCGGAAGACTCACCTAAATTGTGCAAGCGCTATTGAAACCAAGGAATGCCCACTGTTATGGGCCAGGGTTTAGAGAATCCCAAAGTGTATCATGGAATTCACCTGACCCACAACTTTTAATGGATTGTGGTTATGGGAGCACATGGGCCTACTTTACACGTGTGGTGCAACAGAGAGCTAAAGTACTTTCAAATTAAAAATAATGTTTATTTATGAAACCAGGACACTTTGTAAACCCACAGTAAACATCTTAACAACTATCAACACCAATCATCCCCACAGATACAATATTCTAAGTAACCCTTCATCTTTCCTTGCAACACCCATAAAACAAATACCCTCTTCAACACAGACATCAGGTTTAAATTCTCTACCGAGAGCAGTTATCAGTTTTAAATTAGCAAGTGATTTGAAGACATTCCTTTCATGCAGAAAGAAATCAGAATTACACCTGGTTTTGCTGGATGCAACTATCAATCTGCAAAACGAAACTGAACAAATCTGACAAACACCCATTTCTTAAAGGCACACCCACTACAGCTATTTGATAAACACCCATTTCTTAAGGTACTCACATGACACCTCACCCCAAGAAAAAAAATAACAAACCATCAACTTTATTATGGTTTCATTTTTCACCTTTTCACTTTCCATTAAGAAATATTGACAGTGAATATACATTTTTTTGTTAACAAAACAAACATGCAAACATTTATAATAACATAGTCCATTTTCGTTCTTCTTCCTCCATCTGGAATCCCTTTTGATTGACAATCTCTTTGGACAAGAAGGTCTCTGCACGATCAATCCATTTCTCTACGCCTCGGCATTTCTCATTAAGGTCAGATACTTTAGTTCAATCTAATCACAGAGCCCCTTGTAATTCTCCAACACAGGAGCATTGGCTAGCACAGCCTTTAGGCCTTCAAAAGTCTGTTGAAACTCCGCTGTCCGCTGAAATTTTCGACGTTTCTTCAGCAAGTCCATCAGATGTTTTAAATGTTCTTTCCATGTCTCACAGAAAATTACCAGATCGCGTTGCATACCGCACAATTGGGTAATCCTGAAACAACTTTTTGTTAGTTAATTGTTGAAATATGGCTGGGGCATTTTTCATGCCAAATGGCATAACTTTGAATTGGTATATACCATAGGGAGTCACAAAAGCTGAAATGTCCTTTGCCCTTTCGGATAAAGTTACCTGCCAGTAACCTTTAAGTAAATCCAGTTTTGAAATAAAAGCTGATTGTCCCACTTTCTCAATGCAATCCTCCAAACGTGGGATAGGAAAAGAGTCCATTCTTGTAACTGCATTAACCTTTCTATAGTCCACACACAACTGTTGGGTACCGTCTGGTTTAGGCACCATCACTATAGGTGGGCTCCATTGGCTGCAGCCCACTTCAATTACGCCATTTTAAGAATACTCTCAATCTCTTTGTTAACCTGTGCCAATTTTAAAGGGTTAAGTCTATATGGATGTTGTTTGATTGGAACAGCTTTTCCCATATCTACATCATGTATAGCTATTTTCGTGCTGCCCAACATATCTCCACAAACTTGCCCATGTAATATCATTAACTCTTTCAGGTCAGTCCGTTTTTCCTCTGGAAGGTAACTCAACAATTTATCCCAATTTTTTTAGACCATCCTCGTTTTCCAATTTAATTTGAGGGAAGTCAAATTCAAAGTAATCAGCCTCCCCGAACAGGCGCCGGAATGTGGCGACTAGGGGCTTTTCACTAACTTAATTTGAAGCCGACTTGTGACAATAAGCGATTATTATTATTATAATCTGGATTTGGTTCTTCACTTTGAGTTAGAATCATTAAAACCTCCTCCATTTGCTCTCCTTCCCTTTCAAAGTACCTTTTAAGCATATTCACATGACACACACGGTGAGTCTTCCTTCTATCTGGCATTTTTACCACATAATTCACCTCACTTAATTTCCTTTAAATCTGATAAAGATCCACAAAACATCGCTTTTAAAGGTTCACCTACCACTGGTAACAGTATTAAAACTTTTATTTCCACTGGCAAAACTACGAACTTTGGATTTCTTGTCCGCTACTCGTTTCATCACATTTTGTGCAACTTTTAAATGTTGTCTAGCCAATTCTGGATGGTACGCAGTTGATTTAAATTGTTTTATTCCCAAGCTATCCATAACTTCTTTGAATAACCTGGAGGTAAAATTTGATCCTTGATCTGATTGTATTTCTGTGGGTAATCTATATCTAGTAAAGAATTTAAGTAACTCCTCCGCAATCTTTTTTGCTGTAATATTACATACTGGAGTGACCTAGTAGACACATCCATTATAGTCAAAAGATATTGATTCCCACTTTTCGTTTTAGGAAGCGGTCCTACGCAATCAATGAGGACCCTTGTAAATGGTTCCTCAAATGCTGGAATGGGTATCAAGGGCGCTGGTTTTATCACTGCTTGAGGTTTCCCTATCACTTGACATGCGTGACACAATTGACAACATTTAACTGCATCTTTATGTAGTCCAGGCCAATAAAAATGTTTTTGGATTTTAGGTTGAGTTTTCCTTACTCCCAAATGATCTCCCACTGGTAACTCTCGTGCTACTGGCAACACCCCCTTTCTACCCTACCAGCAATACCACTTGACGAACCTCTGCCCACTTTTCATCCGCCTGCATATGTAAAGGTCTCCATTTTCTCATCAAGACATCATTTTTACGGTAATAACATTCTGGTATGCACTCAGATTCCTCTTCCGTGTCTGCTTTCTGATACATCCGTTTTATTTCTCTATCTTTCTGTTGTCACTCCGCCAATTTTCCTGAATTAAAAATATCCGCCTCATCCTCCACCTGTTCTTGTTCTTTTCCAACCATCTGATCAAAAATTGTTTCCTATAATTGAACTCCAACTTTATCTTCACTCTCTGATTTATCCTCGTCTTAACCTGTGACTTTGCGACCTTGTTACTACACAATCCGGAAAAATCTCAGGATATTCGTCCTTCAACACTTCAGTTGTCTGATTTTCCACTGGCTTATCAACCACAGGCAGCATCACTCCCATCTGCGATACAACTATATCATTACCCAAGATAAATTGTATTTCTGGGCAAGATAGTTTCTCTATTACTCCTACTACCACTTCACCAGACTTTCCAACTTTATCATATATAATGGAACACTACTCTTCTCACCCTGAATTTCACATATTACCACCTTTTCTGGCAACATTTCTCCCAAACTACATAAGTCCTCATCTCTTACCATTAAAGATTGACTAGCCCCTGTATCTCTTAAAATTGTGACTTAATTACCTGCTCCTCCTGATACACGAGTAAACTTTACCCACACAAGTAAATTGTTTTATAGAGATCTGGCACCTTCTTATCAATCATCTCTTGATCAGGCTGTACAATCGTTTGCACCTCCTTCGCTTCACTTGGGCTTTCCTTTAACACTTTAGCAAACCCCACCGTCTTATCCTGTTTTACCACATCAGCCTTCCCAGTGCTTTTCTTCAACCACCAACACTGTGACTTTACATGGCCTAGTTTATTACAATCAAAACATTTTAAACTTTTCATATCTCTTCCACCCTCCTCGATTTCTTTTTAAATCTGAGGTACACTCTCCTTATCGTCTCCCATCAGATCTCCTTTACCTCTCCCTTACTTGAGTATTTCTCATGTCCCCAGTTTCTATCCCTCACAGGCTGAAACTGATGTTGGAAACCAAGCTTTGATTTATGAACTAATTCATAATCATCTGCCATTTCTGCTGCTAACCTCACAGTTTTAACCCTCTGCTCTTCCACATGAGTTCTCACTACATCAGGAATTGAATTTTTAAACTCCTCCAAAAGTATAATTTCTGAGAGCTTCATACGTTCGGTCTATTTTCAAAGCCCTTATCCACCAATCAAAATTACTCTGTTTGATCCTTTCAAACTCCATGTATGTTTGACCAAATTCTTTCCTTAAATTTCTAAACCTTTCTCTGTAGGCTTCAGGCACTAGTTCATATGCACCCAAGATGGATTTTTTCACCTCCTCATACGTCCCAGATACCTCCTCCGGTAGTGATGCAAACACTTCACTGAATGTACCTACCAGCTTTGTTTGAACCAGTAATACACACATGTTAGATGGCCATTTCATTTGTTTAGCTACCTGCTCAAATGAAATTAAAAAGGCTCCTTCTCATCAAACCTTGGTAATGCTTGGACATATTTAAATAGATCCCCACCAAGCCTTCGACTATGACGCTCTTTCTGTTTATCCTCATCACTATCCTCCAACTTGACGTTTCCCTTTACATTCGCCAATTTTAACTAACTGTGATGTTTTATGGCCATTTTCTGAAGCTCAAACTCTCTTTTTCCCTTTCCTCCCTTTCTCTTTCGTTTTGTTCTGCTAGGGCCATTCTTTCTTTTCTCCATTCTTCTCTCTTTTTCTTCTCTATCTCATTTTATCTCTCTTTTTTAGTCTCTGCTTGTTAAGGTACTGCGTGTGACCTCGTCCACCCCAAAGATTTCCGAGCCTCTGAAAAAGCATTTGTCCACAACACACTCCCTACTTAAACTAAAATACCACACCTGAAAAGCAACCACAAACTATCTTTAAGTTCACTAAGCCACCCAATAGATAGACTTTTATCCCTCTCGAGCCCCCAATTTGTTACGGGCCAAGGTTGAGAGAACCCCAAAGTGTATCATGGAATTCACCTGACCCACAACTTTTAATAGATTATGTTTATGGTGAGCACATAGGCCTACTTTACAGGTGTGGTGCAGAGATCTAAAGTACTTTCAAATTAAAAATAATGTTTATTTATGAAACCAGTACACACTTTGTAAACCCACAGTAAACATCTTAACTATCAACACCAATCATCCCCAAAGATTAATCTTTCCTTGCAACGTCCATAAGGAAAATACCCTCTTCAACACAGACATCAGGTTTAAATTCTCTACTGAGAGCAGTTATCGCTTTTAAATTAGCAAGTGATTTGAAGACATTCCTTTCATGCAGAAATAAATCAGAATTACACCTGTTTTTGCTGGATGCAGCTCCCAATCTGCAAAACAAAACTGAACACAGTGTAGCTGCTAGCTCAAAGCAAAAGTGAAAGACAGACAACCCAGCTCCACCCACGCTCTGACATCACTGCAGCTTACTGACAAACACCCATTTCTTAAAGGTACACCCACTACAGCCATTTGATAACCACCCATTTCTTAAAGGTGCACCCACTACAGCCATTTGATAAACACCCATTTCTTAAATGTACACCCACTACAGCCATTTGATAAACACCACCTGACACCACCCTAATAACCATTTGCAGCTTCAAGCAAAACTGTAGGAGGAATTTAACCAAATTCCTGCAAAAACAATGTCACAAACAGCAATAAGAACAAATGAAGAAAAGAAAATTAACAATTAAGTGAAAGAAAAAAATTTAACTTGACAACAGCAAAAACTCCAAAACAGCTCTATTTATACAGGCTATCTAAGAAAGATTGATATGTCCAATTCATATGGGGTAGAAGCCAACAATAAAATGTAAAGTTTAGCATGACTCAGTCTCTCTAAAGGATCAAGGAGGATCTCACAGGTTAGTAGCAAGGTGTAAAAATAAATGTATTTGCTGCAAAAATCAATGTACTATACATCCGGTGATTATTGCTGGTTTTCTAACAGACTCTTGGGGAAAGGGGCCTTGTAATATCAATTTTCAAACTTCAACGTTTGAGACAGTGAAGCCCTACTGTCATTAAATCACAATATTTATCATAGAAAATCAGTACCTCCATTACAATAATAAAATAATCTTCATTGGTGTCACAAGTAGGTTTACATTAACACTGTAATAAAGTTACTGCAAAAATCGCCTAGTCCCCACATTCCGGCACCGGTTCGGGTAGAACCCAGAGAGAGAATTCAGAATGTCCAATTCACCTACCAAGCACATCTTTTGGGACTTGTGAGAGGAAACCTACGCAGACACGGGGAGAACGTGCAGACTCCACACAGACAGAGTGACCCAAGCCAGGAATCAAACTAAGGTCCCTGACATGTGAAGCAACAAAACTAACCACTGTGCTACCGTGCCGCCCAATAGCAGGATCTCCGAATTTCTAGACGAGATTTATTGCCAGGCACTTCAAAATGTTGTAACTCAGTCGAGCTTAGTGTAAACAGGGGTCATTTTCAGAGGAAGCAATAGTCCTATTTGTGCATTTTTGAACAGAATTGAATTAAAAATCATCTGCCGAAATTTGAGTTTTATAATTTTTAAAATGCAAATATCAACCAACAGCTTCTCAGCTGAACAATAAAGCATAAAATCAAAAATGGCAATCTAATGATCAAAAAGATTGTATTAGATTTTTTTCTCCTCCAGTGAAGTGTTCATGGCAACAAACCGGTACACTGACTTAATAAATAGTGCAGCAATATCACTTTAGAAAATCATTTTGCTATAATTTTGCAAAGAAAAATTATTATTCATTAGAACTCATTAATGGATATACTGAATTGGATTTTCTGTTCCTGAGTCTAAGTGCTGACGCCAACAGAGGATCTGTGGAGTTCCACATCGGAAAAATCGGAGCCACACCCACACGAATTCCGCTACCAGTGAAGGGCTAGCACCGCCACCGTGTGGAACACCCACAAAACGTGCGAGCAACGGTTGGGGAAAATCGCTGGACTCATGATGGACATGCACAGGGCTGACAAGCTTCAGCCGCGCGTAGACTATACATCCTCCACATACACACCGACCGCATCAGAAAAGATGGCCCTGGTTCTGCTGGACCATGTCCCCGTCCAACACGACCCCACAGCCCACCCCCTAGCCACCCCCCACTATTCGCCCCAGCTCTGGCAGAAGCCCCCGGCCAGTGGCTCGAATGTCGGCGCCGGACACTGTCCGTATACCCTCTCTCTCCAGCCACGACAGGTTCACGACCGTTGAGAGCACACATGGACTGCGCCTTCGGGAACCCGGCCCATTGGAGGCGGAGCATCGCCGGTGGGCCCACTAATGAGGTGTGAATGCGGTTGCAGCGTGCATTGCAAAGCTGCCAATTTGGAGGGGGCGGAGTAGCGCGATTCAGCGCCTGCCGCGATTTTGGCATGGGAGCCATTCTCTACACGATTGCCTTTCCAGATTTCTGCATCGGCAAACGGGGAATCCAGCCCACTGTGCTTCAGTGGTAGTCTCACTCCTCTACACTAGGCTGATGTGGAGGCTGCCAACTGGCTGAAAATTTCAAGTTTGACATCTAACTGTTCATGAGTGCATGTGATAGTAGTAGTACAAAGAACAAAGAACAAAGAAATGTACAGCACAGGAACAGGCCCTTCGGCCCTCCAAGCCCGTGCCGACCATGCTGCCCGACTAAACTACAATCTTCTACACTTCCTGGGTCCGTATCCTTCTATTCCCATCCTATTCATATATTTGTCAAGATGCCCCTTAAATGTCCCTATCGTCCCTGCTTCCACTACCTCCTCCGGTAGCGAGTTCCAGGCACCCACTACCCTCTGCGTAAAAAACTTGCCTCGTACATCTACTCTAAACCTTGCCCCTCTCACCTTAAACCTATGCCCCCTAGTAATTGACCCCTCTACCCTGGGGAAAAGCCTCTGACTATCCACTCTGTCTATGCCCCTCATAATTTTGCATACCTCTATCAGGTCTCCCCTCAACCTCCTTCGTTCCAGTGAGAACAAACAGAGTTTATTCAATCGCTCCTCATAGCTAATGCCCTCCATACCAGGCAACATTCTGGTAAATTTCTTCTGCACCCTCTCTAAAGCCTCCACATCCTTCTGGTAGTGTGGCGACCAGAATTGAACACTATACTCCAAGTGTGGCCTAACTAAGGTTCTATACAGCTGCAACATGACTTGCCAATTCTTATACTCAATGCCCCGGCCAATGAAGGCAAGCATGCCGTATGCCTTCTTGACTACCTTCTCCACCTGTGTTGCCCCTTTCAATGACCTGTGGACCTGTACTCCTAGATCTCTTTGACTTTCAATACTCTTGAGGGTTCTACCATTCACTGTATATTCCCTACCTGCATTAGACCTTCCAAAATGCATTACCTCACATTTGTCCGGATTAAACTCCATCTGCCATCTCTCCGCCCAAGTCTCCAGACAATCTAAATCCTGCTGCATCCTCCGACAGTCCTCATCGCTATCCGCAATTCCACCAACCTTTGTGTCGTCTGCAAACTTACTAATCAGACCAGTTACATTTTCCTCCAAATCATTTATATATACTACAAAGAGCAAAGGTCCCAGCACTGATCCCTGTGGAACACCACTGGTCACAGCCCTCCAATTAGAAAAGCATCCCTCCATTGCTACTCTCTGCCTTCTATGGCCTAGCCAGTTCTGTATCCACCTTGCCAGCTCACCCCTGATCCCGTGTGACTTCACCTTTTGTACTAGTCTACCATGAGGGACCTTGTCAAAGGCCTTACTGAAGTCCATATAGACAACATCTACTGCCCTACCTGCATCAATCATCTTAGTGACCTCCTCGAAAAACTCTATCCTAGTTAGTGAGACACGACCTCCCCTTCACAAAACCGTGCTGCCTCTCACTAATACGTCCATTTGCTTCCAAATGGGAGTAGATCCTGTCTCGAAGAATTCTCTCCAGTAATTTCCCTACCACTGAAGTAAGGCTCACCGGCCTGTAGTTCCCGGGATTATCCTTGCTACCCTTCTTAAACAGAGGAACAACATTGGCTATTCTCCAGTCCTCCGGGACATCCCCTGAAGACAGCGAGGATCCAAAGATTTCTGTCAAGGCCTCAGCAATTTCCTCTCCAGCCTCCTTCCGTATTCTGGGGTAGATCCCATCAGGCCCTGGGGACTTATCTACCTTAATATTTTTTAAGACACCCAACACCTCGTCTTTTTGGATCACAATGTGACCCAGGCTATCTACACCCCCTTCTCCAGACTCAACATCTACCAATTCCTTCTCTTTGGTGAATACTGATGCAAAGTATTCATTTAGTACCTCGCCCATTTCCTCTGGCTTCACACATAGATTCCCTTGCCTATCCTTCAGTGGGCCAACCCTTTCCCTGGCTACCCTCTTGCTTTTTATGTACGTGTAAAAAGCCTTGGGATTTTCCTTAACCCTATTTGCCAATGACTTTTCGTGACCCCTTCTAGCCCTCCTGAGTCCTTGCTTAAGTTCCTTCCTACTTTCCTTATATTCCACGCAGGCTTCGTCTGTTCCCAGCTTTTTAGCCCTGACAAATGCCTCCTTTTTCTTTTTGACGAGGCCTACAATATCACTCGTCATCCAAGGTTCCCGAAAATTGCCGTATTTATCTTTCTTCCTCACAGGAACATGCCGGTCCTGTATTCCTTTCAACTGCCACTTGAAAGCCTCCCACATGTCAGATGTTGATTTGCCCTCAAACATCCGCCCCCAATCTATGTTCTTCAGTTCCCGCCTAATATTGTTATAATTAGCCTTCCCCCAATTTAGCACATTCATCCTCGGACCACTCTTATCCTTGTCCACCAGTACTTTAAAACTTACTGAATTGTGGTCAGTTACCGAAATGCTCCCCTACTGAACCATCTACCACCTGGCCGGGCTCATTCCCCAATACCAGGTCCAGTACTGCCCCTTCCCTAGTTGGACTGTCTACATATTGTTTTAAGAAGCCCTCCTGGATACTCCTTACAAACTCCGCCCCGTCTAAGCCCCTGGCACTAAGTGAGTCCCAGTCAATATTGGGGAAGTTGAAGTCTCCCATCACCACAACCCTGTTGTTTTTACTCTTTTCCAAAATCTGTCTACCTATCTGCTCCTCTATCTCCCGCTGGCTGTTAGGAGGCCTGTAGTATACCCCCAACATTGTGACTGCACCCTTCTTATTCCTGATCTCTACCCATATAGCCTCACTGCCCTCTGAGGTGGCCTCTCGCAGTACAGCTGTGATATTCTCCCGAACAAGTAGCGCAACTCCGCCTCCCCTTTTACATCCCCCTCTATCCCGCCTGAAACATCTAAATCCTGGAACGTTTAGCTGCCAATCCCAAGTAATGGATATACAGCAAATGCTATTTCAGGTCTCTTGTTGAACTGTCTTCCTCCTAATCCTAATAATACAACCACTTGTACTTGAGCAAAGGACAAGCATTTATTTTTCAATATTTTCTCATTTCCTCAATCTAGGGTATTGGAATACTGATGGAGACAATCAGCTCAAATACTAAGTGTGAAACTGAACTCAACAAATCTTGTGGTTCACTAATAATCTTCAGTGTCATAACATAGAACATAGATTACATTAACATTGCAATGACGTCACTGTGAAAAGCTCCTCGTTGCCACACTCCAGCGCCTGTTTGGGTACACAAAGGGAGAATTCCGAATGGCCAATTCACCTGACAAAGCACAACTTTCAGGACCGCCGGAGCACCCAGAGGAAACCAACACAGACACAGGGAGAACGTGCAGACTCTGCACAGAGTGACCCAAGCAGGGAATTGAACCAGTTTCTCTGGCGTTGTGAAGCAACAGTGCTAACCAATGTGCTGCCCTAATGTCTGTCAGGAAGGAAAACTGACCAGATTTTGATTATCTTTGACTGCAGAACACAATGTTACCCTAGAAAAATAGTACCTGGAAAAGCTAGCAGCTAGAATTGATTCGGATTCAAATTTGTGTTTTTCATAAATTTAGGGTACCCAATTCATTGTTTCCAATTGAGGGACAATTTAGCGTGGCCAATCCACCTACCCTGCACATCTTTGGATTGTGAGGGCGAAACTCACGCCAACACAGGGAGAATGTGCAAACTCCACACGGACAGTGACCCAGAGCGGGATTGAACCTGGGACCTCAGTGCCGTGAGGCAGCAATGCTAACCACTGCACCACCATGCTGCCCCTGTTTCTGATTCAAAGTTAATTGGAATTAATCAATTCAATATCTTGGAATAATCCAGCATTCCAACGACAATAATGGGTCATGTGGTGATTGCTCACATTCAAAATCAGTAGCAAACGGATTTATAAATAATCCATCCAAAAGAAATCTTACACAGCACCCAAATTATTTCCTGTAGCCTGCAGTCAAATTGACCTTTCAACATTTTTCCTTTCATCATCACCACCCACCACCCCCTGCAAATCTCCCCATTCTAAGAATGTGAGCTACAACTGTCAACAAAGTGGCAAATAAAGAAATATAAGGTTGTGTGTTGCTCCATACCACAAGAACTAATAGCTGTGCATCTCCGGAGATCAATTAGGTTAACTGCTTGCAGGTCAATTCTGAGAACAATGGCAGAGCAAAAGAAACCATTCAGGACTGCTTGTCCTTCCAACATTTTTTCTTTATATATTAAGAAAGCACAGAGGTTAGTATCAGTAACTAATTTTAACACCTAATGTGATGGATATACTCACCTTCTGGAGACTAAACAAAAATCTAATCTTTCAACAACCTAAAAATACTTAAAGTGGTCATCCTCTAATATTATACTGCAAAGAATTTTACCTTCCCCATGGAGCTTTGTTTCGAAGACATAAGAATGGTCCTTGTTCCATAGCAAATGTGACAGTGTCACCATAACTCAGACCTTGCTTTTGAAATCTGCACATAGAAAAACAAATTTACAAACTGGAGCGATGACGCACACATTTAATCTTATTTCGAACACCAAGTCACATTGCAAATTACTAGATCTGAAAGTGTATTTAATCATTTGCTTTAACACCAAAAAAAAATCTAATTGTTAATCAACTTTGGTTGTAGTCAAATGATCTGAAGTCAACTGAACTTAATCTCAAAATGTGATTTCCAACCCTACCAAGAGATAGGCCGGTATTCTCCGCTCCCGTTCTTCTTGGGCAGGTTTGGTGACAGCAGCACAAAATATCACCAGAGGCCAAATCACATTTTATGTTGGCGGGAAGTCTCCCCATTACTGGCCCCGCCAGTGATGCAAGAATTACGA
This sequence comes from Scyliorhinus torazame, assembly GCF_047496885.1. NCBI lineage: Eukaryota > Metazoa > Chordata > Chondrichthyes > Carcharhiniformes > Scyliorhinidae > Scyliorhinus > Scyliorhinus torazame. The sequence continues at coordinate 93,379,559 of NC_092721.1, read as the reverse complement.
CTGGTCATTTCACACAGCATGTACATGACAGGCAGACCTACCCGAGTAGCTCAGGTGTGTGCATCACTCGAGGGTGGGGGGGAAAGAGGGTCATGCCCAGGCACCACCCCCAGGCACTGGGGCCGCCTTTAAAAATGGAACCCCGTATGGGCTGGAACAGGGGGGAATATTTAGATACAGGCAGGTCGAGATTTTGCCAGAAAGGAGATAGAGCTTCCCAGTGGAGCCGGCTTCTACGTTGCTGGAGGTGGTGCTGACGGCAGGGGGACTGGAGAAGGGGGTAGTATTGGCGGTTTGCGGGGCTATTTTGGAGGAGGAGAAGGCGCTGCTAAAAAGGATCAAGGCAAAGTGGGAGGGAAAGTTGGGAGAGGGTATGGAGGCGAGGTTCTGGTGGGAAGTGCTCCGGAGGGTGAATGCCTCCACCTCGTGTGCGAGGTGGGGGCTGATACAGCTGAAGGTGGTGTATAGAGCACACCTTACAACAGCGAGGATGAGCCAAAACTGGAGGATTACTGGAAGGTGTTGAGGGTAATCTCTAAAGTGGTGCATGTGAAACTGGACCCGGGCTCTTGGGAGGCCATATTCGGGATGTCGGATCAGCTGGGTTTGGAAACGGGCGCGGAGGCAGATGTTGTAGCCTTCGCCTCGTTGATCGTCCGAAGGCGGATCCTGTTAGGGTGGAGATCAACCTCTCCACCCTGTGCTCTGGCAGGGGGACCTGCTGGAATTCCTGAGGCTTGAAAAGGTCAAATTTAAACTGAGGGGAAGGATGGAGGGGTTCGACAATTCATTGGCGTTATTCATTATGCACTTTCGAGAATTAGATCACATCAAACACTAGGTGGGGGGGGGTAAGTTGGTGATTATGGGTGATTCCTGATTCCTTTTTGTCATTTGTTTATGTTAACATGCGGGCTAATATCTGGGGTTTGGTGGGAGGATGGGATCGTTGTTATTGATATAGGGATTGACATTACATTCGTTACTGATTATTGGATGTAAATTTGGGAGAAAATGTGAAAAAGGGAAATAAAAAATATATTTTTTTTTTAAATGGAACCCCGTTCTTTAAAAGCACTAAGTTACTGGCGGGGCAGATTCACGTCACGAGATCCATCCCTTCAAGTTTTTTTTGCACTGTGTTCCTGGCAATAGAGCGGAGAAAGCGGCGAACACTTTTCCTGCTCACTGCCACAATTTTGCAAAACAAATGGTAAAATTCTGCCCATTGTTTTCAAAATATTACGGCTGCTTGGGGGTACATTTTCCCCAAATATTATATCCCCTTTGATACTACCAACAAGAATGAAACCACATAATTTGAGCCACTATGTAGAGAACATGTTCCTGCATTATATCTCTCATTTAGAATCACATGGCAGTCAGTCAGCTATATCACATTCAAAAATGGGATGGTGGATAAAAGGGAAAAATCCCTTTTTGCATTGGATTTCATTGCCCATTATGACAACTGATTATGATATAGGGAATTAATTTGTCAAGACATTTTTCATTGGAAAAATGAAATGTTTTTATTAATTTTACTAAATATTTAAATATACAGATTATAAAAGTAAAGTCGCCATAGTCCCAGATGACCATAGGCTGCTTTCCCCTTTGAGGGGGAGAGCTGACCAGTGGTGATTTGACCAGAGGATCAACACACTCCAGGCGCGGAACAAGGTTGAGAAGGCGGATCGTCATGAATAACCTCAGTCCAGACAGGAATTGGACCCACACTGCTGACCTTGCTCTGCATCACGAACCAGTTGTCTAACCAAGTGAGCTAAACTGGCCACCATTACAACTGGTTCATGATGCGGAGCAAGGCCAGCAACATGGGTTCAATTCCCGTACGGCTGAGATTATTCATGAAGACCCCACGTTCTCAATCTTGCCCCTTGCCGGAGGTGTGTGGTGATCCACTGGTTAAATCACCAATAGTCAGCAGTCTATGGTCATAATAAAAGTAACAGATAAATGGACAGCTTAAAAGACAGTAAATTCATCACATAGAACATATTTTAAAATCCTTTACAATTGATGGTATCCTCTGAGTTCCTTTGTGAGTTTACAGTCCTATAAGCTCGGACATTTATCTGTAACAGCCATTCCAACAATTCAGACATTTTCTTTAAATATAGAAAATGCTGCAAAAACAGCATCTTTAAACAAACAGAAAAAAACCTAGTCTGTCCTTCGACCTGCTGGATAATTTTTATTTCAGAAGTTTTGACAAAAGGTTCTCAGTCTATAATGTTAATTCCTACTATTTGCAGATGTTGCCTGACCTGCTGAACATTTTAACATTTTTTCTTTTTGACTTCAGCATGCCATTTTTCCTTTTAAAATCACAACAACAAAATACTGGTATTGTTTCTGCCTTTGTGCAACATTCCTTGAAATCACTGCTATTCAAATCACTTTTTACAATGCAATAAGTTTTTGTTCTTGCGTAAAAACTGCCAAATTAAAATAAGGCACAAAGCCACAGACAAAGAACAAAGAACAAAGCAGCACAGGAACAGGCCTTTCAGTCCTCCAAGCCTGCACTGACCATGGTACCTGCCTAAACTAAAGCCGTCTGCACTTACGGAGTCTGCATCCTTCCATTTCCACCCTATACATACATTTGTCTAGATGGCCCTTAAATGCCGCTATCGTATCTACTCCCACCACCTCCCCAGGCAGCGTGTTCTATATATTTAACAACCTCTGAAAAAAACTTGCCTCGCTTATCTGTTCTAAACTTTTCCCCATGCACTTTAAACCTATGTCCCCTAGTACTTAACTCTCCTATCCTAAGAAAGAGCATCTGACTATCCACTCTGTCCATGCCATTCATAATCATCAGACCTCTATCAGGCCACCTCTCAACCTCCGTCATTCCAGTGAGAACAGACCGAGTTAATCTAACCTTTCGTCATAGCTAATGCCCTCCATACCAGGCAACATCCTAGTAAACTGCTTCTGTACCCTCTCCAAAGCATCCACATCCTTCATTGATGTTAGCATCATAACGGCAGGTGTCAACTATAATTCATTGCTGATCCCGGCCCAGATCACTGTCCGTGTGGAGTTTGCACGCTCTTGCCGTGTTTGTGTGGGTCTACCCCACAACACAAAGATATGCAGGCTAGGTGGATTGGCCTTGCTAAATTGTCCCTTAATTGGAAAAAAGATTGGGTACTCTAAATTTATTTTTTTTAAACTGTAATTCATTGCTCAATAAACTCTGCTTAATAAGGTTACTTTTATTGCCTCTCTTGTTGTAAATAAATAAATTGCTTGTTCCCTCAGGATAGTTCTATGCAGAACCAAACCTCTAAAATATGAAAGTCTCAAGCTCAAACTCCCAAACTCTGCTGAATTACTCATCATTAGTTGGCATGGTTGTTCAAGGTTTAGGAAAGGGGAAAGAAAAGACAACTGTGATTCATTAGTTACAATCGCTTCCCAATGACTACTGCTGGAAAGTGATACAGACTCACTGCATTGTTATTTCTCCCACAGTAGACCTGACTATCTAGAAAGATGCAGCAAGTTACGAGAGGATAATCAGCATGTGGGAAACACCAGTATGTGTCAATATCTTCTGAACAGGTGCAAAGGTTGCAGGGGCAAAACAAAACCGAAAAACAACTACCCAACCACCCGAGTGTAAAAAGGAAAACTCGAAAACAAAAACATCTTTGACACTGGATTTTACCTTTGACAGAAGTGATGGCTACACCGTACTACGACATGCATACAATGAATTGCCACGATCCCCATGAGCACAAGACTGACTGGGCCCAGCTGGAAGAGATATGACAAGTGTAAATAAGAGTAATACGTAAATTTGCCAGATAATATACCTGCAAGTTAATCTATTCTGTATAACACAAAATAATAGTTGCTCAATATGGTGGAAGTTGTAATCAAGCTCAAATAAATTGTTGAATTTTATAGATTGAAAGAAAGCACAAGGTGTATGATTTAAGATGATCAGAGAGCTGGCAGGACAAACTTGAGTGAATTTTATGAAGAGGTTAACTAAAGTAGCAGGCAATGGAATGTCTACGGATGTTATTTAACTAATGTCTTCTGGAAGTCCTGATGTGGAGATGCCTTGCTAAATTGGAAGTCTGGAAGTCCATAACAGACTTTTAGTCAAAGCGGAATTGTAGGCAAGTTATTGATTTGGTTAGAAAATTGGTTGAGCAACAGGAGACAACGTAGGGATAATGGGCAGGCATCATAATTGCAGGATGAGACTAGTGATCTCTCGAAAGGATCGGTTTAGGGGCTCCAACTATGCATCAGATATATTTATGACTTAGATAAAAGAATAGAAAGCCACATATCAAAATTTGTTTATGATACAAAATTAGGTGGCGTTGTAAGGAATGCAGACAGAAACATACATTTATGAAGAGATATAAATAGTCTAAGTGAATGAATGAGCAGAACTGTAGCAGATGATTCCAATGTAAGCAAATACGAGGTCATCCAGTTTGGACTTCAGATTAGAAGAGGGTATTCTCTAAATAGTGAAAAGCTAAAAACTTTGGAGGTTCAGGTACTACGATCATTAAGAGGACATAAACAGATACAGAAAAATCAAAAAGGTGGTATGCTAGCCTTTATATCAAGAGAACTAGAAAAATGCTGTAGAAGTCACATCTGAACTATCCAAAACCCAAAACGCAGGAGACCATATCAGCAGTACTGTAAAGTAGTTCTGGGAACCACACCCGAGGTATATATTGAACAGGAGTAAATATGTTTTGTTTTTTGGAGAGAATGAAAGGCAGATTTACTGAACAATATCTGGAGTCCAAGGGTTAGATCTTAAGGATAAATTACACAAACATTTTCAGGTCAAACTTCCAATGCTGGCCACTCCCTGAAGCCTCCATTGTAGAAAACATGGCAGGCTTCAGTGCAGCACAAAGAGACAAAGCAAGGCCCCTTTTTACGGCACAAGCCATCGTATTCGGAGAAATGAGTGTTAAAATGGCCTAAAGCTTCTGTTAATTTAGCTGTTTCCAGTTGTGTTTCACAGCTGAAAATGTGATTTTCAGCATCAACAATGATCAAATATCACATGCTTGGAACTTCTAAAATCAAATTACTTGCAATTCTTTGAATGAATAAGCCAAGACTGAGGGAAATACTCATGGGTTTAAGATTACGTGGATCTGGCCATCCGGTGGCTGCCATGGAACAGGTGGTTGCACATATGGGGCGTCATTCTCCGACCCCCCGCCGGGTCGGAGAATGGCCGTTGGCCGCCGTGAATCCCGCCCCCGCCGAAGTCTCCGAAGGGAGAAAAGTCGGCGGGGCGTTAATGGCGCCGCTGCCGCGGAGAATGTCACGGGTCTGCGCAAGGCAGCCGATTTTCGGCCTGCCGATATTCTCCCTTCCGGATGGGCCGAAGTCCCGTCGACGTGATGACCGTTCACGTCGACGTCAATCAAACCTCCTTTTCATCGGCGTGACCCGGTGCTCCAGGCTCACGCCGACCAGCGAGGAGGTGAGTGACGGCCTGGGGGGTTGGCTCTGGGCAGGAAATGGCGTGGCCGCAGACTGATTGCGTGAGGAGAGGTGTGTCTCGGCTTGTGTGTGCGCGCGGCGGGGGGGGGGGGGGTGGTTAGAGTAGGCTGGGCTCCGGGGGAGTGCCGGGAGGGGGTCCGTGCCGGGGTGGAGGTTGGGGGTTGTGGAGGGGGTACGTGCCGGGGTGGAGGTTGGGGGGGGGGGGGTCCGTGCCGGGGTGGAGGTTGGGGGGGGGGGGGGTCCGTGCTGGGGTGGAGGTTGGGGGTTGGGGAGGGGGTCCGTGCCGGGGTGGAGGTTGGGGTCCGTGCTGGGGTGGAGGTTGGGGGTTGGGGAGGGGGTCCGTGCCGGGGTGGAGGTTGGGGGGGGGGGTCCGTGCTGGGGTGGAGGTTTAGGGTTGGGGAGGGGGTCCGTGCCGGGGTGGAGGTTGGGGAGGGGGTCCGTGCCGGGGTGGAGGTTGGGGAGGGGGTCCGTGCCGGGGTGGAGGTTGGGGGTTGGGGAGGGGGTCCGTGCCGGGGTGGAGGTTGGGGGGGGGGGTCCGTGCTGGGGTGGAGGTTGGGGGTTGGGGAGGGGGTCCGTGCCGGGGTGGAGGTTGGGGGGGGGGGGGGGGGTCCGTGCTGGGGTGGAGGTTGGGGGTTGGGGAGGGGGTCCGTGCCGGGGTGGAGGTTGGGGAGGGGGTCCGTGCCGGGGTGGAGGTTGGGGGGGGGGGTCCGTGCTGGGGTGGAGGTTGGGGGGGGGGGGTCCGTGCTGGGGTGGAGGTTGGGGAGGGGGTCCGTGCCGGGGTGGAGGTTGGGGGGGGGGTCCGTGCTGGGGTGGAGGTTGGGGAGGGGGTCCGTGCCGGGGTGGGTGATGGGAGGGCAAATGAGTTGGTCCGCCTGGCCAGGTGCCAGCCTCCAACAGTTGGACCCATGCGGTCCATGCCACCTGGCTGGGGGGAGGAGGGGATATGGGCAATGATGACATGTCGTCGTTCCCCTCCCCCCCACCAGGCCGTCATGTTTTCAGACCATCCAGCAATGTTGGCCGCCGTGGTGGCAGCCGCTCATGTCTATGTTGCCCTGGATGAGGAGGAGGAGGAGCGTGCCAGAGAGGCGGCGCAGGCTGCCGCAGAGGGGCAGGCGGCAGCCGCCCAGGCTGGAGGGACACCTGACCGACAGGACGAGGAGGGGGAGGAGGACGTCGTGGCCCCACGGCAACGGAGGCACCCCGTGTGTACCGGCCCCGGCAGTCATACCAGGACCTCACGGACCGGGAATGCAGGAGGAGACTCCGGATGAGCCGGGAAACCGTGGCACACATCTGCCACCTGCTGGCACACCTGTCACCGCGTGGCACTGGCGGGGGACACCCTCTCCCCGTGTCCGTCAAGGTTACGGTGGCCCTGAACCTTTATGCAACGGGGTCATTCCAGGCACCGAGTGGGGACCTGTCCGGCATATCGCAGACATCGGTGCATCGGTGCATCCGGGCAGTGACAGATGCCCTTTATGCCATGGCGCACCGCTACATCCGCTTCCCCGTGGACCGGGCCAGCCAAGATGCCCGGGCCGTGGGCTTCTCTGCCATTGCCGGGTTCCCCATGGTCCAGGGCGCGATCGATGGGATGCACGTCGCCGTGCGGCCACCTGCAGAGAACTGGGCCGTGTTCACTAATAGGAAGGGGACCTATTCAATGAACGTACAGGTGGTCTGCGACCACCGCATGATGATCCTGCACGTCTGCGCCCGTCACCCAGGCAGTGTACACGACTCATTCGTGTTGTCGCGGTCATCCATCCCCGGCACGTACGAGGGACGCCATCCCCGGCTGAGGGGCTGGTTGCTGGGCGACAGGGGCTACCCATTGCGATCGTGGCTGATGACGCCTATACGGAGGCCACGCAATGAGGCGGAGAACCGCTACAATGATGCCCATGTAGCGACAAGGGGAGTGATCGAGAGGTGCTTTGGCGTGCTGAAGATGCGTTTCAGGTGCCTGGACCTCTCTGGGGGCGCCCTCCAGTATCGGTCAGATAGGGTCGGCCGCATCATTGTGGTGTGCTGCGTCCTGCACAACATAGCCCAGCAGAGGGGCGATGTGCCGCAGGCAGAGGAGGGCTGAATGGAGGAGCAGCAGGAAGAGGCCCAGTCCTCCCCAGATGAGGGGGATGGGGGCAATGGTCAGGGCAGACGGGGTAGACACAGGCGGGTGGCTGTCCACCGTTACCGGCTGGCCCAGCGGGCACGGGACAGACTGATAGACGCCCGCTTCACTGACTAGATGGGCGTGGGAATCGGGTAGTATGGCCACAGACCGCACACCATGACAACAGCCGACCACCCACACCCCCCACCCATCCACCCACCCAGCACCCTCACCCCCCTCCCCAACCCCACATACCCCACCCGCATGCACACCACCCCCCCACCCCCAATTGCCGATCCACCGGCGGCACAGCGGGCCGGGCTCACCCAGTTGCGGGTGGACGCGTGTCTATCGCAGGCCATGGAGGATGATGACAACCCGCCTCCGATGAGCTCCTGGCTCTACATCGTTGGACTATGTCTGACCCATGGCCACAGTACCACCATCCACCCGGACCATCCCTGCATGCGGCTGTGACACTGCAGCGCACGGTCCCGTCCTCTGCCCGGGGGATGTTGATGGCGGCCCAGGGGGAAGGGGGCAGACTCACCTGGGGCTGAGGTAAGACCACCCGTCACACACACACTTGCGCTCAACGTACATGACACGCCCGCACACTTTGGACAGAGCACAAAGGCAGCTTCGGTAGGTGTAACATTGACTTTAATAACCAAAGGAGTTCATGCACGTGCCCTAGCCCCTAAAACTCATCTGTGCCCTGCACCCGTGCCAACTTACTCAGTGTCTAATTGTTTGGCCTTACGGGCCCTTTGACTACGTCTACGTGGTTCCCCAGACGGTACAGCAGAACTGGAGGTGGACTCCTGTGATTCCTGCCCTCTGACACCGGATCCCTTTGGCGGCCGTTTCCTGAGGCGTCCTGGCCTAGATGGGCCAGGCTGCGGCCCGGGCGACTGGGATGGCGAGCTGCCAGCCTGTCCTGCCCGTTGCCCACCCGATGCACCTGGGACGGAAGGGAGGGGGGGGGGGGGGGGAGTCCGAGGTGTCGCGGTGTACCGGGACCTCCCCTACAGAGGGAGCCAGGACGGACCACACCACCTCCTCCTCCCTCGGGGTGCCCGATGGCCCCCAGGCCTCTACATGGGTGGGGGATGCGAACGGACTGGCCATCCGACGCGCCCCCGACATCTGGCGCTGCCAGTCCTGGAGGCCCGTGCTGGTATCGACAGGGGTCTGCAGGTTTGCAGCCATGGAGCCCAGGGGGTTGTCGAACCCTGTCTGCGACAGTGCGACGCCAGCTCGCACATGGCCACTGGCGCCGATGCCCTCAGCGATGGCCTGCTGAGACTGGGCCATGGCCTGCAGAGACTGGGCCATGGCCTGCAGAGACTGGGCCATGGCCTGCAGAGACTGGGCCATGGCCTGCAGAGACTGGGCCATGGCCTGCAGAGACTGGGCCATGGCCTGCAGAGACTGGGCCATGGCCTGCAGAGACTGGGCCATGGCCTGCAGAGACTGGGCCATGGCCTGCAGAGACTGGGCCATGGCCTGCAGAGACTGGGCCATGGCCTGCAGAGACTGGGCCATGGCCTGCAGAGACTGGGCCATGGCCTGCAGAGACTGGGCCATGGCCTGCAGAGACTGGGCCATGGCCTGCAGAGACTGGGCCATGGCCTGCAGAGACTGGGCCATGGCCTGCAGAGACTGGGCCATGGCCTGCAGAGACTGGGCCATGGCCTGCAGAGACTGGGCCATGGCCTGCAGAGACTGGGCCATGGCCTGCAGAGACTGGGCCATGGCCTGCAGAGACTGGGCCATGGCCTGCAGAGACTGGGCCATGGCCTGCAGAGACTGGGCCATGGCCTGCAGAGACTGGGCCATGGCCTGCAGAGACTGGGCCATGGCCTGCAGAGACTGGGCCATGGCCTGCTGAGACTGGGCCATGGCCTGCTGAGACTGGGCCATGGCCTGCTGAGACTGGGCCATGGCCTGCTGAGACTGGGCCATGGCCTGCTGAGACTGGGCCATGGCCTGCTGAGACTGGGCCATGGCCTGCTGAGACTGGGCCATGGCCTGCTGAGACTGGGCCATGGCCTGCTGAGACTGGGCCATGGCCTGCTGAGACTGGGCCATGGCCTGCTGAGACTGGGCCATGGCCTGCTGAGACTGGGCCATGGCCTGCTGAGACTGGGCCATGGCCTGCTGAGACTGGGCCATGGCCTGCTGAGACTGGGCCATGGCCTGCTGAGACTGGGCCATGGCCTGCTGAGACTGGGCCATGGCCTGCTGAGACTGGGCTATGGCGTTGAGCGCCTCTGCCATCTGGCGCTGGCACTGGCTCATGGCCTCCTGTGAGAGGGCAGCCATTTCCTGGGCCACGGACGCCGCCTGCACGGAAGGCCCCAGGCCTCGCAAACCGTTCCCCATGTCTGACACCGTCGCACCCATTGCCTCCACCGCGGACGCCACCCGTGCGGTGTCAGCCTGGGTGGCACGCATGACCGGGACCACTCCCAGCTCCTGGACGCGGGTGGACTCCTCCACCTGCGACCGCAGCCGCCGCAAGCCACCCGTCACCCTATTCGCTCGTCTCCGTGTCGGTGGTTGCATCGGATCTATGTGTGGGTGTGGTAACTGCAGGAACCCGGGATCCATCTGGGCGGCAGATGTTCGCTTGGCCTGGGCTGCCCTCCGACCGCCCGGTCCCTCTGCTGCTCCTACCTCCACCTGCTGTACCGGGACGGCTGTGTTGTGCGCACCAGTGAGTGTACCAGACGCCTCATCACTAAAGTGCCCAACCGTGGTGAGTGTTTCTGCGATGGTGGAGGGTGTTGGTGACAGCAGTGGCGTTGTGTCGTGCTCTTCGTCCCACTCTGAGTCCATGGCACTTTGGGGTGGGGGTTCGTCTCCACCCATCCACTCTGACTCACTGTCCGATATTTCGTCTTCCTGGGTAGTGCTGTCCCGGGTAGTGCTGTCCCGGGTAGTGCTGTCCCGGGTAGTGCTGTCCCGGGTAGTGCTGTCCCGGGTAGTGCTGTCCCGGGTAGGGGTGTCCCGGGTAGTGCTGTCCCGGGTAGGGGTGTCCTGGGTAGTGGTGTCCCGGGTAGGGGTGTCCTGGCTCGGATGTGACGGGGGCCTGTGGCTGCCCCCCTCATCGCTGGGTGGTCGCTCCCGCACGTGACGGGGGTGTCGTCTCCCTGTTGCTCCAGGTCTCTCCGTCTCCCGTGGTGTGCGAGGGGCATCCTGCGGGCGTCGCATGCTGGAGGGTGCGGGTCTCTCCGTCTCCCGTGGTCTCCGAGGGGCATCCTGCGGGCGTCGCATGCTGGAGGGTGCGGGTCTCTCCGTCTCCCGTGGTCTCCGAGGGGCATCCTGCGGGCGTCGCATGCTGGAGGGTGCGGGTCTCTCCGTCTCCTGTGGTCTCCGAGGGGCATCCTGCGGGCGTCGCATGCTGGAGGGTGCAGGTCTCTCCGTCTCCCGTGGTCTCCGAGGGGCATCCTGCGGGCGTCGCATGCTGGAGGGTGCGGGTCTCTCCGTCTCCTGTGGTCTCCGAGGGGCATCCTGCGGGCGTCGCATGCTGGAGGGTGCGGGTCTCTCCGTCTCCTGTGGTCTCCGAGGGGCATCCTGCGGGCGGTCTGCACCTGCGGGGATGGGTGCCTGGACGTTTGGTCCTGCGATACACAATGAAGCATGCATGGTTAGACATCAGGCAGTGATCAGGTGATACGGGGGAGGGGGATATAGGGGAGGGGGGGATATGGGGACGGGCTGTTGGTGGCTCACTTGCTCATGGGGCCCCGACCTCTGCATCAGCAACCTCCCGGTCCTCAGGTCCGCCAGCCAGTTCCAGGGCCCTTTCCTCGTGTACGGTCAGTGGCCTCTCATCAGCGGGCCCTCCTCCAGTCCTCATATGCTCCCTATTGTTGTGTGCGCGCTTCTCCTGTGGGGGGGGGGGGGGGGGGCAGGGGTAAAAGGCAACAGTGTTAGGCAGGTATATGAATGCACGCCATCGGTTGCGGTTCGGTTGCGGTTAGGGCTGGATTCACTTGGGGATATGGGGGATGTGGGGGAGGGGGGGGGATGTGGGGGAGGGGGGGGATGTGGGGGAGGGGGGGGATGTGGGGGAGGGGGGGGGATGTGGGGGAGGGGGGGATGTGGGGGAGGGGGGATATGGGGGAGGGGGGGGATATGGGGGAGGGGGGGGATATGGGGGAGGGGGGGGATATGGGGGAGGGGGGGGATATGGGGGAGGGGGGATATGGGGGAGGGGGGGGATATGGGGGAGGGGGGGGATATGGGGGAGGGGGGATATGGGGGAGGGGGGATATGGGGGAGGGGGGATATGGGGGAGGGGGGGATATGGGGGAGGGGGGGATATGGGGGAGGGGGGATATGGGGGAGGGGGGGATATGGGGGAGGGGGGATATGGGGGAGGGGGGGATATGGGGGAGGGGGGGGATATGGGGGAGGGGGGGGATATGGGGGAGGGGGGGGATATGGGGGAGGGGGGGATATGGGGGAGGGGGGGATATGGGGGAGGGGGGGGATATGGGGGAGGGGGGGATATGGGGGAGGGGGGGATATGGGGGAGGGGGGATATGGGGGAGGGGGGGATATGGGGGAGGGGGGATATGGGGGAGGGGGGGATATGGGGGAGGGGGGATATGGGGGAGGGGGGGATATGGGGGAGGGGGGGATATGGGGGAGGGGGGGATATGGGGGAGGGGGGGATATGGGGGAGGGGGGATATGGGGGAGGGGGGATATGGGGGAGGGGGGATATGGGGGAGGGGGGGATATGGGGGAGGGGGGGATATGGGGGGAGGGGGGGATATGGGGGGAGGGGGGGATATGGGGGAGGGAGGGATATGGGGGAGGGAGGGAGGGATGGGGGGGAGGGAGGGATATGGGGGAGGGAGGGATATGGGGGAGGGAGGGATATGGGGGAGGGAGGGATATGGGGGAGGGGGGATATGGGGGATATGGGGGAGGGGGGATATTGGGGATATGGGGAGGGGGGGATATGGGGGAGGCTCACCCTGCCTGCTCTGACGAGGTCGTTCACCTTCTTGTGGCACTGGGTGCCTGTCCGTGGTGTTGGGCCACAGCGGTGACGGCCTCTGCCACCTCCCTCCACAGACGCCGGCTGTGGCGTGGGGCAACTCTGCGGCCGTGCCCGGGATACAGGGCGTCCCTCCTCTGCTCCACCGCGTCCAGGAGCGCCTCCACATCGCGTGACTCGAACCTCGGGGCTGAGCGACGGCCAGCCATCAAGTCGGGTGTTGCGGTCGGGTGTTCCGGTCGGGTGGGGGGGAGCTGCGCGGCCTTATGAGCCGTCACGCCATGCAGCGCGTATGACGCTGCACTGCGTGAACCACTGCGCAAGCGCGGATCCCGTTACGTCGCTGCTAGCCCATTTCGGGCCGCAGACTATCGGCCCATTTTTATGACGTGACGCAAGTGGGATTTGCGCCGTTTTTTGCGCCGATCGGCGGAGTTTCCGCCGATAACGGAGAATTTCGCCCATGGTATCTCCCACTCGAGGTGGAATTGCTTGGTCCTTTTTCGCCTGTTTTAAAAGATGTTCATGTAGGTGCACGAACACTGATAAATAGAACTGCTCCGTTTGTGGGGCCGGTTTATGGCTTACCAGACGAGGAGTGTAATCAGTAATATGCAGCAGCCAGGACGAGAAATTATTCAAGGTGCGACACAGCAAAAGTTGGCAGAGGGTTCTGGGGTTACGTCTCCAGTCCAGTGATCTACTGAACAACTGATGGATTTTGTAACCATTTCTTGAATGTGCACCGGGTGCACTCCCGGATTGATTTCTGGGTTGACGCTGTTGGCAGGGGTGGTTGGATTGGAGCAATCAATGATTGTGGTCCCTGACACGTGCCATATTGTGTGGATTTGCGGGTGGCGAAAGGGGAGGCTCAACGGCCGCAGTGGAGATTTGATGTGGGGTTATTGGTTGATAAGGGGGTTTGCGAAAGGGTGAGAGTGACCGTCCGTAATTATGTGGGGCAGATTAAGAGAGGGGAGGTTTCTGCCTCCACACTGTGGGACGAGCTGAAGGCGGTGGGTAAAAGGGGGGGGAATTTATTTTGAGTCGGGCGCACAGGGAGAGGGTGAAGAGGGTAGAAAAGTAGAGGTTGGGGGAGTACATTGAGTTACACCGGAGGACAAGGCAGGGGTGTCCGCTGCCTCCTCTGCTCTTTGCCCTGGCGATTGAGCCGCTGGCAATGGGGCTTAGAGGGAGTTAAGAAGTATTGAGGGGGGGGGGCGGTCGAGCACAGAGATCCTTTGTACGCAAATGATCACCTGCTGTATATTTCAGACCCGATCGGGAGCTTTCTTAGGATTCTGGGAGAGTTTGGCTGTTTTTAGGGGTACAAGCTTAATGTGAGGTAATGCATTTTGGAAGGTCTAATACAGGTATTGAATATACAGCGAATGGTAGAACCCTCAAGAGTATTGACAGTCAGAGAGATCTTGGTGTACAGGTCCACAGGTCACTGAAAGGGGCAACACAGGTGGAGAAGGTAGTCAAGAAGGCATACTGCATGCTTGCCTTCATTGGCCGGGGCATTGAGTATAAGAATTGGCAAGTCATGTTGCAGCTGTATAGAACCTTAGTTAGGCCACATTTGGAGTATAGTGTTCAATTCTGGTCGCCACACTACCAGAAGGATGTGGAGGCTTTCGAGAGGGTGCAGAAGAGATTTACCAGGATGTTGCCTCGTATGGAGGGAATTAGCTATGAGGAGAGGTTCAATAAACTTGGTTTGTTCTCACTGGAATGAAGGAGGTTGAGGGGCGATCTGATAGCGGTCTACAAAATTAGGAGGGGCATAGACAGAGTGGATAGTCAGAGACTTTTTCCCAGGGTAGAGGGGTCAATTACTCGGGGGCATAGGTTTAAGGTCGGAGGGACAAGGTTTAGAGGAGATGTACAAGGTAAGCTTTTTTTTTTTTTATATATACACAGAGGGTAGTGGGTGCCTGGAACTCGCTGCTGGAGGTGGTGGTTGAAACAGGGACGATAGTGACATTTAAGGGGCATCTTGACAAATACATGAATAGGATGGGAGTAGAGGGATACGGACCCAGGAAGTGTAGAAGATTTTAGCTTAGGCGAGCAGCATGGTCGGTGCAGGTTTGGAGGGCCGAAGGGCCTGTTCCTGTGCTTTTCTTCGTTCTTTGTTCTTGTGGGGAAAAGTGAGGTATTCCCAATTAATGCAGGGGGACAGCAGACGAGGCTGGGGTACTACCGCTTCGGTTGGTGGGGGTGAGCTTTCGCTACTTTGGGATACAGGTGGAGCGGAGTTGGGTCTTGTTTGGGTGGGGGGGGGGGTGAAAAACTGGAAAAGTGGAGCAGGTGCTGGGGTGTTTGTTGGGGGGCGTGGAGGGAAGGATATGTTTCCTGTTGACTTGCGTATTTCTTGGTTATGTTTATATTGAAAATGCCTTCAATAAAATGTTTTGCAAAGAAAAAATACCTGCCGCTGACAACCTCCAAAACTACATTGCCCCACCCCACTGACAATGCTAATCTCATTCAGCCTCAAGACAGTGTTCAGGTATCCTGCGGGTAGCTGATGAAGTGAACATTGGTGTGGGTTCTGGAGCACTTCAGCTGATTTACGTAGCAAGTATAAAACCAGCAGAAAGTCGATGAAAAACTCCAAGCAAATCTATGTAAAAACTAGGGTAAGTTTAAGGCAAATTAACTAAGTCTTTGTTGTTCTGACCATTGACCCATCTGGGTAGGGCAAGGCCAGCAAACAGTTCCAATTGAAGTAACAAGGATGTGCTTATGTCAGGACTTCAGAGGTGCCCCATGCACATTTTTCAGGGAACTTCCAGTCTTCCACTATCCAGAGACTGGACGATCTGAGCCAATACATCTCATCGGCACACAATATCGCTGCAACAAAAATGGTAGATCTCCAAGCTAAAAAATAAACTCTCTCAAGAAGATAGTGTCCCCTTTTAGTTAATGCACATTGACTCTTACCAGAAGGCCTGCATTTTTGATTGCAAGTGGCAAACCCAGCAGCCCAGTTCCAATGTTTCCTTTCAACAAATGAATCAATGTTTGGGTAAACCTGTAATGATATAAAGTGCATAAAATTGTCAAATATATTCAGATTATCTTCTGTTTTAATGTACCAGCTATTTCATTCCAAGTTCAAATTATATTTTTAATTAGTAACTTAACTTAAATTGATTTCACTAAATGAGGGCCTGGCAAGAGAAGTGCCAGTTTAGTTATGAAGAGGTATCCTCTGTAGAAACCTGCAGTTAGAGCATTTGGAAGGGGGAGTGAGCCAGTCAATGCAATAATCGGGTTTAAAGGAAGAATTAATACAATACTACTCATGGCCTCAAGGCTTGTCAAAGCTCTTCACTGTCAATGAATTCTTTATTTTGGGAGTAGAAGCACTTGTATTAGCAAATGTAGCAGTCACACAGCATAGAGTAAAAACCCTGACCCAAGTTTAGATCTTCTCTCGGGTACAATGGTGCCAGTCACTCCTATTAGCAATTTAGGTATTTTACATTTAGGGTTTTCCAGGAAAGTCCAGTACTGAAACCCAGCTATTTAATAACAGTGATCCAATTAGATTTTGTGTCAGTCACATGATTGTTTTGTAAATGAACATATAAAATATGTTGTGATTCAATCAGATATAAATCACCAAGCTGTGTTATTTCACAGTAGGTAAACAAATAGTACAGAGTTCTGATCAAATTTAATATACAACTCATCCTTTTGGCATCATTCGTTGAGGTGTGTGTATACTGGTAAGGTTCCCGTGTTGCCTCGAGAAGGAGATGGTTATTTAAGGACACTGCAATTCAGGTATTATAGTTCCTCCCATAACACCACCATCAGTGGCCGTTCCCTGGTGATACTATCGTCCGAGAACACAGATGTCTTAATCTCCAAATCCCAAATCCTCCACTTCACGCACCTCCGTGTCGGGGTCCGCAGTGGGTGATGCCCCATGTCCCCTTGTGCCATGCCGGAGGGTTCCTCAGGTGGGGTTTGTTCTAATGCAGGCCCCTGCTCTGATGTGGTCTAAGTGCTTCCGCACCGTGCGTCCCAGTGTTCCACCACGGTCCCTGGAATTCACCAGGCACTGTCTCCGAAATTTTGGACGTTTACTTCATCCCCTGGTCAGAAGCTTTTGGTTTGCGTCTACCTGCTTCGTTATTACCTCTGAAGGCCTTGATCCCTTTCTACTTACCCACTAATATCGGCGAACGTTAGACTAAGGCAGGTTCTGAGCCATTGGCCCATCAACAGTTCAGCCGGTTCCACTTAGTCGTAATGTGCGACGTGGTCCAGTAGCTGAAATAAAAAGCATGCCGGCTTCACTTACATGGATCCAGTGGCTGGTTTCATCATTCCCTTCTTGGAAGTCTGCAGTTAGTTCAGCCAGACCATTCAAGGGTGGTATGGGGCCAGATGTGCTTCACCCAGTTTGTGTTTGTGAAGAGTGTAAACTCGTCTCTGGTGAACAGAGTACCGCTGTCCATGACTAATACTTCTGGGATGCCATGGGGTCGCAGTTTCTCAGCAGTGGCCTTTGAACTGGTGAGAGACATTTGATGGGTGTCTAGCCATTTGGAATGGGTGTCCACCATCAGCAAGAACACAGATCCGGCAAAATCTGCATGTAGGCTCATCCAACGCCAGCCTGCTCATCTCCATGGATGGAGTAGTGCGGCTGGAAGGGAGCTTCTGATGCTCCTCGCATGTGGTGCATTGATGGGCCAGTTGCTCAATCTCGCCATCCAGGCCTGGTCACCATACATAGCACCTGGCTAACATTTTGATCTCGACACCCATTGTGTAGATCTTAGAAGTATGGCCTATCTGCTCTGGCTTGGGATCAAAATGCAAGCTCCCCACAGGAGGATGATGTCCTCCATCCAGAGCTCTTGCTGCTTGGTCTCAAAATCCCACAGCTCCTTAGGCTGTTTCCATTGCTAGCCCCCATGTAAGACAACATGGCGGAACTTTGTCAACACTGGGTCCTTCTGCATCCAATCACTTATTTGTGAAGTGACAAGGTATGCATAAAATGCAAGATAGATAACACCTCGTCAATCCTTGGTGGAGATGGAGGAACATTCGGTAATGGGAGTCAGCTCAGCATGCCCACATTTGCAATCTGTATGCCCAGGCAATGCTTAAATGTTTACATGCACGCCGCTAACAATAGGTCCCATTGCTGTATTCAGAGGCTATTTGCGGAATCACCTTGCCCTTTATAAACAATCCAAGCAATGGCTTGGCGTCCTTTTCTGAACCAATGCCCATACACGTACTGGTCTTCACCGCAAAGACGATGGCCAGCCCTTCTTTTTCAATTAGAGCACAGTTGCGCTTCGCAGCGGCCGAAGTCCACGATGCATAGGTCATCAGTCTCTCATGTCCGTCGTCCATGTGTCGTCCAGAGAGGCATCACAAGTGACCAAAAGAGGCATTGAGGGGTTGAAATGGGTCAAGATCCCTGATGATGACAGCCGCCTATCGAACGCTCCTTCCTGCGGCGCTCTCCACGCCAATTCCTGATATTTCTTCAGTAGCGCGTAGCAGTGCTGCAAGGATGATCACCAGATTAGGGATAAATTTCCCATAATAATTCACGAGTCCTAAGCACAGCTGCAATTCGGTCGTATTCTCTGGCATGGGGGCTTGATTGCTCACACCTTCTCCTCTAGAGGGTGCAAGCTGTCTCGGTCTACACGGTAGCCTATGTACGTGACCTCTTTGGCATAGAAAGGGCATTTTTCTCTCTAAGACGGATGCCTGTATCTGTAAATCAGCAGAGGAATTCCTCCCAAGTTGCTCAGGTGCTCCTTTTTGTCGTTCCGGTGACCAGGACATTGTCCAAGTAGACCATCACTCGCGGTAGTCCTTGAAGGATGTCCTCCATGACTCCCTGGAAAATAGCGCAAGCCAATTATAGTCATAGAGACCTCAAGAGTATTAATTGTCACAAATTATTTGGAAGTTGTGTCTTGCTCCTATTGGAGGTGTGACTCAGAATTTAGAAAATGCGTCCTCCAGCCAAATTTGTGTCAAGGTCCTTCATTCGCAACATTGGGTATCTGTCCAAATGAGAGGCCTTGTTTACATAGATACATAGAACATACAGTGCAGAAGGAGGCCATTCGGCCCATCGAGTCTGCACTGACCCACTTCCACCCTATCCCCAGAACCCAATAACCCTTCCTAACGATTTTGGACACTAAGGGCAATTTAGCATGGCCAATCCACCTAACCTACACGTCTTTGGACTATGGGAGGAAACCGGAGCACCCAGAGGAAACCCACGCAGACACGGGGAGAACGTGCAGACTCCGCACAGACAGTGAAGCTGTGAAGCTACAGTGTTATCCACTTGTGCTACCGTGCTGCCCTCCGGTTAGCTTATAATCCAGTACGGGACTGCAGGCACTGCCCAATCTGCAAATTAAATGATGATTTCTAGCCTTTCCAAGCAGCTGAGTTCATCCTCTACCTTGGTCAGCAATGCATAGGGAACTGAGCGGGCCCTGAAGTACTTTGGTCGGGCCTTAGGGTGTATGTGTTTCTTGGCCATGACACCTTTGATTTTACCCAGGCCTTTCTGGACAATTTCCGGGTACTTCCCCAAGACGTCCCCCAGTGCCCATCCTGACATTCCGCTGCCAGTCCAAACGGAGTCTCTGTAACCAAATCACAGCCCAGCAGACTCAGGCCGGAGCCCCGTACTATTATCAAGGGCAGCCTGACAGTCTGTGTCAGTAGGCAACGGAGGACACTGTTGTACCTGTGACGGTTAGTGGTTCCCCCATGTATGTTGCGAACCTCGCTTGTG
Organism: Scyliorhinus torazame; assembly: GCF_047496885.1. NCBI lineage: Eukaryota > Metazoa > Chordata > Chondrichthyes > Carcharhiniformes > Scyliorhinidae > Scyliorhinus > Scyliorhinus torazame. The sequence continues at coordinate 93,360,060 of NC_092721.1, read as the reverse complement.
TGTTCCTTAAATTCTTATCTTTTCGAATGTCTGCCATCCTGTCACTGAGACTGCCAGTAACTCCAATAGCAAATTTCCCTGGGGTTCTCTTGGCCGAATTAAATCAGCATCTTTGAACAATGGCGACGGCTTGGGGTCATAATAGTTTTTCCAGGAGTGCCACCAATTCAAGGTCTTGGGAGTCTGGGGCTGCAGGGTAGGTTAGGCTCTTTATAGCGCTGAAAGTGGCGGCCCACAGGCGGTCAAAAGAGTGACCTTCTGACGATCTTCCTCAGGAACAGTATGTGCCCTGAAGAAATAGCGCGCACTCCGCATACAGAGTCCAGTCTTCCACACTTGCATCAAAGTGTCAAGCATACCCAAGAGCGTCATTCGTGAAACAATGCAAACCTTGCTCATTTGCATCGAGAAGTAGCCATGGTCTGAGTGGCCTGCAGCGCTGCCTGTAGTTCTGTTTTATCCTTATCGGCAATATTTTAGTCAATGAGGAGTGCCGAAAAGTTGAGCCAAAAGTAATTTATTTCCTACTCACAGCTAGGAAATACAGCAACTAAGCAGCAGTCCAAGTCCCATCAGGGACCATCCTGAGATACCAGCTCATTCCTGGGCTGGTTATTATCTCGGGGAATTAACAAGCCCACTGTTGGGCCTCCGCCCCTCAAATGGGGGAGCTCGTACTCCACGAGCCCTACGGGAGAACAATTGGGTCAACCCATGGGGGCTATAACAACTACATTTTTCCACATCATTGGATTATCTTAATTGACTGAAAAAGAACACTCTCCTGCATGCTACTTCAGCATCTGGCCAAAGACTTCCCTCGCAGCTTTCTGGATTGGATTGGATTTGTTTATTGTCACGTGTACCGAGGTACAGTGAAAAGTATTTTTCTGCGAGCAGCTCAACAGATCATTAAGTACATGAGAAGAAAAGGGAATAAATGAAAATACATAATAGGGCAACACAACATATACAATGTAACTACATAAGTAATGGCATCGGATGAAGCATACAGGGTGTAGTGTTAATGAAGTCAGTCCATAAGAGGGTCATTTAGGAATCTGGTGACAGTGGGGAAGAAGCTGTTTTTGAGTCTGTTCGTGCGTGTTCTCAGACTTCTGTATCTCCTGCCCGATGGAAGAAGTTGGAAGAGTGAGTAAGCCGGGTGGGAGGGATCTTTGATTATACTGCCCGCTTTCCCCAGGCAGCAGGAGGTGTAGATGGAGACTGAACGGTCTTTGCAACCTTTGCTAGAAACTAACTGCTTGTGACCACCCCTAATCTTCTCCCCCAAATTCCCTTCTGCCCACAGCTAAAATAAACAGGGACAGCCTAATACAATGGGTATTTGGACAAAGAATTAGAATGATTACAGCACAGAAGAGGATCATTCAGCCCAACATGTCTGTGCAGGCTGTCTGGGAAAGTAATTCAGCTCATCCCTCTTCCACACCCTTCCCCTATAGTGTGGTAACTTATTTTCTTCAAGTGCTTAACCAATCATGCTTTGGAAAACCATATTCCCCAATTTGTGCATTCTAGGTCCTGAGTACTCGACTGAGCAAAAATGTTTATCCTCATGTAGCTTTGACCTTTAGAAAACCATTTATATCAGTTTCTTCTTCTGCAATGGAAACAGTTTCTTCCCCTTTTCTGTCCAGACTTCATGATTATGAACATTTCTAACAAGTCTCCTCCAAAATGTCTCTTCTGTAAAGAAAACAATTTCATTTTCTCCAATCTATCAATGTAACTGAAGTCCCTCAGCCCAGAAACCATTCTCCTAAATATTTTCTGCATTCTCTCCAAAGCTTTCACATCCTTCCAAAAGTGTGGTGCCCACAATTGGGTACACTGCTCCAGTTAAGGCCAAACCAATATTTCATAAAGGTTCAACATAACTGCTCCTGTTTTTTGTATGCTATGCCTCAATTTATCAGAATCCTACAGGTCTTTCTAATCAACTTTCCAACCTAACTTGCCACCTACAATGTTTGCACACATATCCCCAAATCTCTCTGTCCTGCACCAGTGATATCTAACTTGGTGATTCCATGACATCTTTTACTCAAGTCATTAATTCATGATATGAAGCCTTGTCAAGTGATTTCTGAAATCCAAGTAGAAAACACCAACTGGCTTTTCTTTGTCCACCACATCAACAATGACATCAAAAACTCAATACGTTAAACATTACCTACAATTTCTGAATCTTATAATGGCTGCCTAAATCAATATTTTATAAATATTAATCAGGTTTTATCTAATCTGTCATTTGCTCTCAGACAAGGAACAAGAAAATGCGCGCTTGGTATTGAAATGAAGATTTATACTTTTCCATGATCTCAAAACATAGCTGGTCCATCTTAGGCTTCTCTTCCTTTACAATCTACAAGCTTTGGAAATTTAAGCTAAGCATCACCAAATCCACTGCTCCTCGACTTACCTCACCTTCTCTCATATACTTGAACTTGTCTCAATTAGCCTTAGTTTCGCTAGGAATTAATGTTTATTTCTAAAAAAATGAAACTAGGAGAATAGCAATTCAAAAATAAACTTCAGGGGTTGGATTCTCCCCCCCGCGCCACATTTCCCTTTCACCCCGCCGGCGGGATACTCCGTTATGCCGGCAGGTCAATGGGGTTTCCCATTGTGGGGCAGCCTCACGCCGTCAGAAATCCCCTGGGCTGCCGGCAAAACGTAGCATCCCGTCAGCGGACAATCCAGACCCAGGTATCTGAATAAGCCCAAGTCTGTAAAAAGTAACAATACCACTTAAGCATTCCAAACCACTCATTCATAGTGTGAACATCAGACCAAACCAGGGATTGAACTTGGCACGCCATCTCTTTGGCCCAGTAACTCGTCTAAACTAAGGCAATACTAGGACACAACTGGCCTCTTACCCCTGCATTAACACGGGCAAAATGAAAGATCAAATTAATTCTTTCAGAAAAGGAAAATATGCAAAAACAGTTGTCAAACAGCTATATGAAGAGAGAAAACATTTGATTAACTTAGGATAACAAGCACTTACGAGATACCCTCTTCGTCACCTGGTCGTCGTGGATGCAAACCTGTTAATTCAGGTTCTTGCTCTTCATCTGATACACCTTCAGAACTATGTGCCACTTCTATTAGAGGTTTCATAACGTCCATATCTGAAATACCAATACAATACACAAATTAATTTTGTATTTCCACTATTAGCTTCAGCTTAATCCGGATTCATGAATTCCACATTAAAAAAAACACAAGAGATTTGGCAAAGGACTGCAGCCTAAATTTGCTCGCCCTCTCAAATTTCCAGGTCAATTTTTCCATACTATAAAAGGGCACTGAAATCTTATTCAAAATGAAAAATTAAGCAACTATACCCCTTTTATGAAAGCCAAAATACTCCAGATGCTGGAAATATTAAACAAAAACAAAAAAAAAAATGCTGCAAATGCCCAGCAGATTAGGCAGCATGTGTTGGGAGAGTTAACCTATCAGATTGATGACATTGCATCAGAACCTTTCACGGATTGGACACAAAGGCAAAGTTATTAATGGCACGTCAGTAAAAATGTAATTTCTTTGAAATCTATAAAAATGTTAAAGATAATCACACAGAATTGATTTTAAAAATAAATCAAGTAGCTCTAGGTGTGTTATTGTATTTAAGGATTATAAAATTTTAAATGCCTCCTTAACAGCAATAACTCTGCCGGTCCTCACCCACACGCTACTGAAATACACACCCCAAGCTTTATTACCTTTAGACAACTCCAATGCACTGGCTTATCTTGTGTCAGCCCTTAATGGGCTGATTTGCATCCATTTCCAGTTAACAATGCCCCAGTTTTAAAATTTTTGTTTTCAAATTCCTCCATGGTCTTGGTCATCTCTAGGTGACCCTATAACCTCCTTCAGCCTGACAACCCTGAGATATCGAAGGTCTTCCAATTCCAGGCTTCAGTATTCACAATTTGAATAATTCCTCCAGTGACCAATGCCATAATTTCAGGAATTTTCCTCCCAAATCTCTGCCTTTCTTTTCTTCTTTCAGACCTCTCTGGCCAAGATTTTAGTGACCTGTTGTAATATCTGTTTAAATGATTCAGTGTTAAATTTTGGTAACACGCCTGTGTTTTGGGATTAACAACTATGAAAAGAGTAATAAATGTAAGTGTTATTGTGTGGTGGATAGTGATTTACAAAATGTGCATAAACTCAATCCTGGTCACATACTGGATTATTGTCTCCAGCCACGACTGATGAGAGCATTAACCAATCATCTCTATTTAGGTCAGGAATAGTGGCATCATTATCTGTCTTTTAATTCCAATTTCCTGCATTTTCTCTATGTACCTTTACTATCTGATTGTGTATTTACTGTTGTTTTAATGGCTTCACTGCACCACATCTTTGGTTTTCTGAGGCAATATCCATTCCAGAGTCTCTCCGTCTTGTTTTCAGAAACATTAACTAGATCACTTCTAAGCAGCATAGGTTAAATTTGAAGACAATTTCACCTTGTTCTGTAGAACTTTCCTAGAAAGAGGAGAAATTCCCTGATGCGTTTAAATCCTTTTATTTTAAACAGCTTAATCTGTTCACTCCTTATCACAGACTCCAGTGAAAATAAACAAACACAACAGACTGATTTGGGAGCTATCCAAGTTCGTAACAAGGTAAACTGAAGCAGATAAAATACTTTGCAACTGGACGAGTGGTTCTCCAAAGGCTGCATAACAGTATGAAGTTTCAGAAGACCAGGCAAAGTAACAGGGCACAACATCAAGGAGTTTTCTTAAGAACAGCACAGGCAGAAGCGTAGAATGGAAAGTAACTAAAGTGAAATAGAAAAATTATCAAATGCAGGACAAAGAGGATCACAAGAAGCCAAAAGTCTGAAAGGGAAATCAAAATTAAAAGCTGCAACAAATCAAAGGGGATTAAAGAGAGTGGGAGAATTAGTTAGAAAGTGAAACATCTAAGAGAAGGAAAACAAAGGTGGAAACCATGATGTGCATTTGCTGTGTGAGGATCACGAATGAGAAAGGAAAATTCAAAAATGATAGGATGGAAAAACTGTTAGTTCAGAAGCCTACAGTAAGAATTCTGACTTTAGACAACAAGGTACAGGAATTTACAAGGGGAGATTGAAGCAAGGAAATTCAAGGGTATTTCAGCATTAAGCACAAAGAGCAAGACTTGTCAGTATGTGATGAAAATGTCAAAAACGCTGGGAAGTTATCCAAGAATTTACACTGGCAAATAGATACCAGGCATACAAGATCCCAGAAGTAAAATGCAATTCGGAAACCAGAGGGTAAGGACTACGTCCCATTCCTTGGGAGTGGCAGGAGGCCATCTTGGGTGGGTTATTTTTTCAGGAGTATGGTGAATGGAGGGGGATAAACCCTCGGATTGCAGATGGCTGACTTGAAGGGGAGGGGAAGAGATGCCCGTTTCGATTGGTTAAGTAGAATGTGTGGGTTTTGGGGGCCCAGTGAACCGTGCACGACGTTTCTCTCATTTAAAAAGAAAGCCGATGTGGTGCTTCTGCAGGAGAGCCCCCTGCGGATAAGAGACCAGGTCAAGCTCCGTAAGAGTTAGGTTAGCCAGGCATCCCATTCAGGCTTTGATAGCAGGGCCTGGGAGGGTGGCAATACTTACTAACAAAGAGTTCAGTTCCGGATGGAGAAGGTGGTAGCGGACTAGGGCAGCAGGCATGTCATAATCATGGGGACATTGGACGGTACGTCGGTGGTGTTAATGAGCATGTGCACCCCAAATTGGGATGATGTGGAGTTCATGAAGAGGATGCTGGCTGCGATTCCTGATATGGATATGCACCTGTTGATTTTAGGGGGAGATTGGAACTGCGTTTTGAGCCCCAAGCTGGATCGGTCTTAGCTGAAGTCAGGCAGCGAAGGTACAGGCAGCGTTCGTGAAGGAAATGGTGGAGCGGATCCATGACGTTTTTGCAGCCTGGGGGCAGGGAATTCTCCTATTTCTCTCCGTTGCATAATGTGCATTCGTACATTTTTGTGAAGGGGAGAGCCCTGCTCCCAGGATGAGGTATGCAGAATATCCCGCACCTGGTGGATATGGTTTTGAAGATGGGGCCAGCCCAGCAGCCGGTGTGGAGCTGTTAGCAGATTTGGGAGTGTGTGTGTGAACACAGCTAGGGTGATTGATGAATACCGGGGGAGGGGGGGGGGGGATGGCTGGTATTCAAGTGACCCAACACCAGAGCCCCTGGCTAGTAGACAGAAACTCCAGTTGCAATTTGATCTACTATCCATCATTAAGGCAGTAGGCAGTGACAGCGCTTGAGGGGGTAATGTACGAATATGGGGAGAAGGCCAGTCGGCTTTTGGCTGGTCAGCTGAAGCAGCAGGCGGCCTCCTGGGAGATTGTACGGATTGGGTGGGGGAGGGAGGGGGGGAGGGGGGGGGGGGGGGGGGAAGAGATAGAGAGCGAGAGAGAGCGAGAGAGAGCGAGAGAGAGCGAGAGAGAGAGAGCGAGAGAGAGAGCGAGAGAGAGAGCGAGAGAGAGAGCGAGAGAGAGAGCGAGAGAGAGAGCGCGAGAGAGAGCGCGAGAGAGAGCGAGAGAGAGCGAGAGAAGAGAGGGGGGGCGGGGTAGATTGGTATCGCTGCCAGATAAAATTAATGGGGTGTTTAAGGAGTTATAGAAGAATGTTTTAAAGCCGGAGCTGCCGAGGAGTCGTCGGATATGTTGAAGGTTTTGGAGGGTTTGGAGTGTCAAAGGCTGGAGGAGGAGGATCAGAATGGGTTAGAGGAGCCACTGTGGGTGGAGAAAGTCAGAACAGGAATTGGGTTAATGCAGATGGGTATAGCACGAGGGCCAAATGGTTTCCCGGTATAGTATTATAAAAAACCTGCTGATCGATTGGTGCTGCTGTTGTTTGAGGACTGGGACTGGGATGAGGGTGGGAACAATGTAGGATTATCCCCAGAAGAGAGGGGGCAGGAGGTCATTGTAGCATTGGATGCTGAGAAGGCCTTCGATAGGGTAGAATGGGGATACTTGTTTGCAGTGCTGGAACTGTTTGGGATAGAGCCCAAGTTCAAGTGTTTCCCGGTTGCTCAATGGGGAGGGGGGTCAATTTGGGGGTGTTGGCATTTCATCTTACAAGTTCCCATTTTAGGTACTATGGGGTGCAGGTGGCGTGGGATTGGGCCCGGCTTCGGAAATTGAATTTTACGAGCCTGGTGAGGAGGGTTAAAGCGGGCTTGAAGAAATGGGACAGCCTCCCTCTGTACTTGGTTGGCTGAATTCAGTTGGTGAAAATGAATCTCTAGCCACGTTTTCTGTTTTTATTTCAGTATTTGCTTTTTTGGGAGAGTGGAGAGATTAAGTTTGACGTTTGTTTGGGCAGGAAAATTAGCTGGGATTCGGAAGGGACTTCAAAGGGAGCGGCAGTCGGGGGCACTGCAAAGTTATTATTGGGCAGCAAATGCAGAGAAGATGCTGGGATGGTGAGGGGATCCTGAGGCTACATGGATGCGGATAGAGTCGTTGCCCTGCAGGGGCTCGGGCCTAAGGGCGTTGGTGACAGCTTTGCTACCCTTTTCTTCGGGGAAATACTCAGGGAATCTGGTGGTGGTCTCCACATTGAAGATACGGAGACAATTTCAGCAGCACTTCAAATTGGGGGCGGTATCGAAGTTGGTGCTGATCTGTGCAAACCATATGTTCAAGCTGGCTGCTGGGTTTCAGGGATGGGAGGAGAAGGGGGTTGCTGTGAAGGATGTGTTTTTGGAGGGCAGATTTTCAAACCTTGAGGAGGTGGCAGAGAAATTTGGACTTTTACGGACAGACACATTTAGATATTTACAGGTGCGCGACTTCGCAAAGAAGATCTTTCCAACATTCCCCGTTGTACCGCCTTCCTGATTGCTGGAGAGCGTTTTGTCATTGGCAGGGACGGAGGAGGGCAGTACCTCTGGGAGTTATGGAAGGTTTATGGTGGAGGCAGTATCCTTGGAGGAAGGGTGGGTTCTGGTGCTGTTTAGTAGGGGCAGAGTCTGTTATTACCTGTTATTATTTTTGTTATGTATAAACTTGAAATAAAACCGAATAAAAATATTTGGGAAAAGAAAGAAGGAAACCAGAGAATATGGTTTGTCTAAAGATAATAGTATGCAGCTTATGGAATAAACGTCAGAGGTTATTTTTAAAATCCAGCTTATAGTACCACCCACAGTTGAACAAAGAACAAAGAAATGTACAGCACAGGAACAGGCCCTTCGGCCCTCCAAGCCCGTGCCGACCATGCTGCCCGACTAAACTACAATCTTCTACACTTCCTGGGTCCGTATCCCTCTATTCCCATCCTAGTCATGTATTTGTCAAGATGCCCCTTAAATGTCACTATCGTCCCTGCTTCCACCACCTCCTCCAGTAACGAGTTCCAGGCACCCACTACCCTGTGTAAAAAACTTGCCTCGTACATCTGCTCTAAACCTTGCCCCTCGCACCTTAAACCTATGCCCCCTAGTAATTGACCCCTCTACCCTGGGGAAAAGCCTCTGACTATCCACTCTGTCTATGCCCCTCATAATTTTGTAGAACTCTATCAGGTCGCCCCTCAACCTCCGTCGTTCCAGTGAGAACAAACCGAGTTTATTCAACCGCTCCTCATAGCTAATGCCCTCCATACCAGGCAACATTCTGGTAAATCTCTTCTGCACCCTCTCTAAAGCCTCCACATCCTGCTGGTAGTGTGGCGACCAGAATTGAACACTATATTCCAAGTGTGGCCTAAGTAAAGTTCTATACAGCTGCAATAGAACTTGCCAATTCTTATACTCAATGCCCCGGCCAATGAAGGCAAGCATGCCGTATGCCTTCTTGATTACCTTCTCCACCTGTGTTGCCCCTTTCAGTGACCTGTGGACCTATACTCCTAGATCTCTCTGACTTTCAATACACTTGAGGGTTCTACCATTCACTGTATATTCCCCACCTGCATTAGACCTTCCAAAATGCATTACCTCACATTTGTACGGATTAAACTCCATCTGCCATCTCTCCGCCCAAGTCTCCAGACAATCTAAATCCTGCTGTATCCTCTGACAGTCCTCATCGCTATCCGCAATTCCACCAACCTTTGTGGCGTCTGCAAACTTACTAATCAGACCAGTTACATTTTCCTCCAAATCATTTATATATACCACAAAGAGCAAAGGTCCCAGCACTGATCCCTGTGGAACACCACTGGTCACAGCCCTCCAATTAGAAAAGCATCCCTCCATTGCTACTCTCTGCCTTCTATGGCCTAGCCAGTTCTGTATCCACCTTGCCAGTTCACCCCTGATCCCGTGTGACTTCACCTTTTGTACTAGTCTACCATGAGGGACCTTGTCAAAGGCCTTACTGAAGTCCATATAGACAACATCTACTGCCCTACCTGCATCAATCATCTTAGTGACCTCCTCGAAAAACTCTATCAAGTTAGTGAGACACGACCTCCCCTTCACAAAACCGTGCTGCCTCTCACTAATACGTCCATTTGCTTCCAAATGGGAGTAGATCCTGTCTCGAAGAATTCTCTCCAGTAATTTCCCTACCACTGAAGTAAGGCTCACCGGCCTGTAGTTCCCTGGATTATCCTTGCTACCCTTCTTTCCGGTTTGGGAACATTTTCTTCACTTCAGTGGAGTGGCTCTTCCCTGTTAAGAGTTTATAAAATAGCAGCTTTTTCCACCACCTTGTCTTTTGGAGAGCCTGCTTTCTCCAGCTTGGTGTGACAATGGTAGTTTAGTAGCTGCTCCTCTCCTCGTGTACTCAGCTATCCTGCTATGGTTATACTATTTTTCGCCCTTTGATGTTATGCTATTTTAATAACACCTCGGATTAGGCTTTTAGCATATAGTTGCAAATTGTACTTTTCTTTCTCCACTTTGAACTCACTTCTTCTCCAGTTCTAACACCCATTTCTGCACATCATTGTTCAACCCCTAGTAACTTAAATAAACAGTTGTATTCCTGCTGCTATGCTAATTTGTACATCAAAAACACCTTCCAACAGGACTTCCGGTGGCGGCGATGAGGGAGTGAGCTGCACATTCGGTGGCTCTCTCTCCGGCCGGATTTTTGGACCTGGTTTCCCGACGTTTTGGAACTTTTGCGCGCTAGAAAAGACGGCCACAAAGTTGCTGATTTAAACGTGCGGAGCTGCATGGAAACAAAGAAGAGCAGAAAGCAGCAAAAGCAGGAAAAGAAAGGGCAGAGACAAAGTGGTGTGGGAGCTGACCCGGGATCAAAGATGGCTGACGTACGGACCGCGGACCAGACAATCCAAGCAGCGCTGGACAATATGCTGCAGGTCATAAAAGGAAGTTTTGAAGCAATGAAGCGGGATAACTTAGAACCGCTTCAGAAAGCTGTGGAGCAAGTGAACCAAAGACTAGAGGCCCATGACAAAAAGGTCAAGGAGCTGGAGCAAGTGGTGGAGGAACAGGTGGACACACAAATGACCGCTGCAATAGAAATAGATGGGTTTAAGGAGCGACAGAGAAGGCTGCTTGACAGACTCGAAGACCTGGAAAGCAGAACCCGCAGACAAAATCCGAGAATTATTGGCCACCCGGAGGGGGCCGAAGGAGCGGACACCACGACGTTTGTGGCAGTCCTGTTGCAGCAGCTGATGGGGGCTAACGCCTTCCCGCGACCGCTGGAGCTGGATGGGGCACACAGAATGCAGATGAGGCAGCTGCAACCGGGGGGTCCCCCCGACCAGTGGTGGTCAGGTTCCACAGGTTCACGGATAAGAGCGTGTCCTTCAGTGGGCAAAGAGCACAAGGAGCTGTACATGGAACAACAATGTCCTGCGCATCTACCAGGACCTGAGTCAGGAGGAGCAGCCTTTAAACGAATTAAGGAGATTTTGTACAAAAAGCACGTGAAGTTCGGTCTGCTCTTCCTGGCGTGTCTTTGGGTCATGCACCAGAGCCAGCATTACTACTTTGTGGACCCCGATGAGGCGATGGAGTTCACAAAGAATCAGTAACTGGTGCCGATCTGAGGGCCCACGGACTCAAGCCAGAGTCTGAGTATTATTGTTTACGTGACTTCTCTTTTTCTTGGACTGACTTTCTACTTTATGGTGCTTCACAGGTACTTTGTATTTTTTTTTGCTGCCTTTGGTTGCAAGGGGCGAGGGGGGGACTGGTGCCCCCTCCCTCTTTTCTTTTTTCGGTTTGCTTTTTCTTTGTGTTTTTTCTTTTTGGAGCTTCCATCGTAACAGAAATTTGGCCGGGAAGCAATGGGGGTTAAAGTTATTTGATGAAGGGGGGTTACACGGGTACTGTGTTGCTGTGTTTTTCTTTTATTAATGCGCAGAAAGGGGCGATTGCTATTACTCAGCTGTGTACACAATTGGAATAGCATTACAACTGGAGCAGTCTCGGTTCTTTGTTTGCTTGCCCTTTTCTGTTTGATCGTCCTTATCTCAGAGAGACTGCTCGAGCAGGACAGACCAGGGGAATTGGTGTGGATGGATGGGGGGATGCGCTCGGGTGGACAATGGGAGCGAGACAAGTGGGCGCCGGAGAGATGAGTCACCGGGCTAGCAGGAAGCTAGTCAAGGAAGTCAGGTGGGGGGTATGCATACAGCCAGTATATGGCAGGGCTGTTGTTGCTTTTTGGGGGGGGGGGGGGGGGGGGGGGGGGCTATTCTGCTGACATGGGAGGGATCTAAATTAGGCAAGAGAGAGGAGGTCGGGGGTGGGAACTGCCAGAGGTGAACCGGGAGGGGCACGGCACATGGGCTGGGGCGGGCCCAAGGGTTATGGTTGACCGGTGCCCTCCAGCCAGGCTGATCACCTGGCATGTCAGAGGACTAAACGGGCCAGTCAAGAGTTCAATGTGTTCGCGCATTTGCGGGCTCTAAAGGCGGACGTGATCATGCTGCAGGAGACACATCTGAAAGTGACTGACCAGACCAGACGAAGGAAGGGCTGGATTAGCCACGTCTTCCACTCGGGCTTAGACTCTTAAGTCCAGGGGGGTGGCAATCATGATCAATAAACGGGTTCAATTTGAGGCGGAGGGCACAATTGCAGATGGAGGTGGTAGATCTCTTATGGTCCGTGGTATGCTTGAGGGGGTGAGGGTAGTCCTGGTGAATGTAAATGCTCCAAATTGGGATGATGCTGACTTCATTAAAAGGGTGCTGGGGAAAAATCCCAAACTTAGACTCACGCAAGCTGATCATGGCTTGACCTGTAGGTCTGCAAAGGGAGTTACCAACGCCCGCAATGGAGGTTAGACGTAGGATTGCTAGCAGATGAGGGGGTGTGCGAGAGATTGCGGAAGTGCATGCAGAACTACCTGCAGGTTAATGACACAGAGGAAGTCTCAGCAGCGACCCTATGGAAGCCGCTGAAGGCGGTGGTAAGGGGGCGGGGGGGCTGATTTCAATCCGGGGGGGGGGGGGGGGGGCTGATTTCAATCCAGGCCCACAGAGATAGAACGGACAGAGCGGAAATGGACAGACCGGTCAAGGAGATTCATCGGACAGACAGGGAATACGCAGAGTTCCCGAGGGAGGACCTACTTAGGGATAGATGGAAACTACAAGCCGAGCTGGGAGTGTTGTCCACGAGCAAGGCTGCTGAACAACTTAGGAAGGCAAAGGGTGTGGTATATGAGCATGGGGGGAAAGCTAGTAGAATGCTTGCGCAGCAACTCAGGAGGAAGGAGGCAGCCAGAGAAATAGGCAGGGTAGTTGACGGTATGGGGAACAGAGTGGAGGACCCGTCAGGACTGAACAAGGTGTTTTGGGAGTTTTATAGCAAGCTCTATACCTTGGAACCTCCTGAGGAGCCGGAGGAGATGAAGCGCTTCTTAGACGGACTGACCTTCCCAAAAGTGGGCAGGGGGCTAGTAGACGGACTGGGGGCCCCGATTAGAGCGCAGGATGTACTGGGGGGCTTGAAGGCCATGCAGTCGGGTAAATCCCCAGAGCCGGATGGATACCCAGTGGAGTTCTACAAAAAGTTCTCGGAGATAGTGGGGCCGGTGCTGACTAGGGTATTTAACGAGGCGAGGGACAGAGGGATTCTACCCTCGACAATGTCACAGGCTACCAACTCGTTGATATAAAAACGGGATAAAGACCCGGAAGCGTGTGGGTCATACAGACCAATCTCCCTGATCAACATCGACGCCAAGCTCCTGGCTAAGGTCTTGGCGCTTAGAATTGAGGACTGTGTCCGGGAGATGATCGGGGAAGACCAAACAGGGTTTGTTAAAGGCAGACAGCTGGTAGCCAATTTAAGAAGACTACTCAACGTATTCCCCCGGAGGGCAGAGAGGTTAGAGGCAGTGGTGGCAATGGATGCAGAGAAGGCCTTTAACCGGGTGGAGTGGGACTATTTGTGGGAGGTACTCTGACGGTTCGGTTTCGGAGAGGGCTTTGTCGACTGGGTCAGACTATTGTACCAGGCCCCAAAAGCTAGCGCAAGGACGGATAGGACGTCATGGGACTATTTTCGACTACACCGGGGGACCAGACAGGGATGTCCACTCTCCCCGTTGCTGTTCGCACTGGCTATAGAACCTCTGGCGATTGCCCTGAGAGCTGCGAGGGGGTGGAAGGGAATGATTAGGGGAGGGGTGAAACACAGGGTCTCGCTTTATGCGGCCGGCCTGCTCCTGTACGTATCGGACCCACTGGCCGGGATGGACAGCATACTGGGAATATTGAGAGAATTTGGCCAGGTCTCAGGGTAGAAACTGAACATGACTAAGAGTGAGAGGTTTGTAGTGCAGGCGAGGGGCCAGGAGAATAGGTTGAAGGGGCTGCCATTTAGGATGGTCAGAGAAAGTTTCCGATACTTGGGGATACAGGTGGCACTAGATTGGGGCAGGCTGCACAAGCTAAATTTGACCAGAGTGGTGGAACAAATGAAGAGCGAGTTTCGGAGATGGGATGCACTCCCGCTATTACTTGCGGGGAGAGTGCAGGCGGTAAAGATGACAATCCTCCCAAGATTCCGGTTTATTTTTCAGTGCCTCCCGATTTTCATCCCGCGGTCCTTCTTCAAAAGGGTCAACAACACTATTACGGGCTTTGTCTGGGCGGGAAAGTCCGCGCGGGTGAAGAAAGCGATGCATGAGAGGAACCGTAGCGAGGGGGGGCTGGCGCTGCCGAACCTTAGCAACGACTACTGGGCGGCCAACATAGCCATGGTAAGGAGTTGGATGGTGGGTACGGGGTCTATTTGGGGGCGAGTTGAGGCGGCTTCGTGCAGGGGCACCAGTTTGGCAGCCCTGGTCACGGCTCCCCTACCGCTCCCGCCGGCCAGGTACTCCACCAGCCCGGTAGTGGTGGCAGCCCTGCGGATCTGGGGCCAGTGGAGGAAACATGTAGGGAAGGTGGGAGCATCGGTCAGGTCTCCATTATGCGACAACCACCACTTCGCCACTGGGAGCATGGACGGTGGATTCCAAGCATGGCGGCGGGCGGGGGTGGGGAGGATGGGCGATATGTTCTTGGGGGGAGCTTCGCGAGCATCAGGGCCTTGGAGGAGAAATTCGGACTAGTAAGGGCGAATGACTTTAGATACTTGCAAGTACGTGACTTCATACGCAGACAGGTCCCATCCTTCCCACGCCTCGCACCAAATGGGATCCAGGATAGAGTAGTTTCCAGGGGAGAGGTAGGAGGGGAAAGTTTCAGATATTTACCAAGAACTCATGAAAGGGGAGGAGTCCCAGACAGAGAAACCGAAGCTCAAGTGGGAGGAGGAACTCGGCGAGGAGATGGAGGACGGAGTATGGGCGGAGGCCCCGTGTAGGGTAAATTCAACTGCAACATGTGCTAGGCTCAGCCTGATTCAGTTCAAGGTCGTCCACCGGGCCCACATGACGATGGCCCAGATGAGTAAATTTTTTGGGGGTGGAAGACAAGTGTGCTGGATGCGCGGGGGGGACCAGTGAATCACGTCCACATGTTTTGGGCATGTCCAAAACTTAGGAGATACTGGGAGGGATTTGCGGACGTCATGTCCCAGGTACTGAAAACAAGGTTGGTGATGAGTCCAGTAGTGGCAATTTATGGGGTCTCGGAAGACCCAGGGGTCCAGGAGGAGAATGAGGCCGACGTCTTGGCCTTTGCTTCCCTGGTAGCCCGGCGACGCATACTGCTGACATGGGAGGGACTCAAAGCCCCCGAAGACCGAAGTATGGCTCTCGGACATGTCGAGCTTTCTTGGTCTGGAAAAAATTAAGTTCGCCTTGAGATGATCTTTATTCGGGTTCGCCCGAAGGTGGCAACCATTCATCGACTTCTTCGCGGGGAATTAAAAGTCAGCGGAGGGGGGGTAGATTAGAGTAGAATATGGGGGGATAAATAGGCTGGTACAGTTTATGAGAGGATTAGTTATTTGCACTATGTTTTTGTTGATATCTGCACATTACTGTACACTGTAACGGTTTACAATGCCAAAAATACCTCAATAAAATTGTTTATTTTTAAAAAAAACACCTTCCAACAGATGCACTCTTAGCAATCTAATTCTTCGCTTTATTTTATCCAAATTTTATTTTTTAATCTTTATTTTACTCGAATATCTTGAGAACCAAGGCCCCAAGCTGTGGAGTTCCCTCTCTAAGCTTCTCTGCCTCACCTTGCTCCTTTAAAATATTCCTTAAAACCCAACTCTTTGACCAAGTTTTTGGTCATCTATCCTAATACCTCATTACGTGGTTCAGTGTCAAGTTTTGTTTGATAGAGCTCCTGTGAATCTCAGGACATTTTAAGTTTGAGGCGCTATGCAAATACAAGTTGAAGTTATTGTTTGCCCAAAGTATTTCATTTTGTAACTATTCCACAAGATCAAACTCAATCTCTTAAGGTGTCGTCAGCACATCGAGCTAAACCATATTATGGTGTTTCTAAGCACCCGATAACTTTGAATGTTATATTCATTTCCACCATCTGAATTCAGTAGATTTCTGATATTCCTACCAAATCCGTCCCTCCTGCCATAGCAGACTCAATTCCAGCAATAGTTTGCATGACAACTTACCGTCACCAAGTGTCTGATATGGTGCGTCTTCCTCCACAGCGGACGAGAGACCTGTGTGAATTATGCCTCCTCAATCAAATTGAAGAATCATGACTCAGGACAAAAACTTTAAACTGGGAAGATGAGTTTGATTTAAGCTTTCAATCTAAAAATTAGGCACAGAAAGTGAAAAAGAGAAGGTAGGATGAAGAGATACAATATACACATTTAATTTAAAAAGTTTAGATTTCCAACTATAATTAAAATCAGAAAAAAATGAGTCTTCACGCTTGCCAAAGTAAAATTTTAAGGCTCGAGGTTTCTTTGCCTATCGCACCATGATCCGTTCAAAAATGGATAAGGTCTAAGCTTTTCTGGGGTTTTTAGTTGGATCTGGTGTATAAGTGCTACGACTTTATGCAACAGGTAGATTTTTGCATGCCAAATCTTGTAGCAAGGTACCAATGTTTCAAAGCTTCAGGAGCCGTACATAAACCACACAACTTTCTAATTGTACATATTAACTGCATTTGCAGATACCAGAGGTTGCTGTCCAATTTTACTCCTGAATAATGTTGAGCGCTAGTAACTTCCTGCCACATCCAGGCCCGTTTCTCATACTCATGTACAAACGTCTCATGATAGATTTTCTGCCCCACATATGCTCCAGTGTCTATCCATTGTAGTTTACAACTTTCAATCCATTTTGGTCCTCCGCCAATTCCACTGATGAGCTTCCACCCTTTAAGTCAGCCCCATCAGGACCCTGCCCTACATCATGAAGTATAGTTTAAATGAATAGAAATATTGATGGAGCAATTGAAACTAAGTTTAAATGAAACTTGCCTATCCTCTACCAATTATTTTTATTCTGGTATTCTCTACTTTACTAACCTTTGCTTGCAAGTAGTACACAATCCTGAAAAAGTTCATAAGACAAAACAAATTGGCTTAAGTGCGCAACAATCCAAAATCCAGACTAAATCTGAAAAAAAACAGTTCAACTCAGGGAATATGTGCAAGAAGCAGGAAGATTTGAGAAACAAAAATCAAAGCAATTCTTTTCAACAAGTCGGAGAAACTAAACAAAACCCTTAAACTGCCTGCCAGCTTTGATTTCACTTAAAAGTCTATTTCAACTCAATTTTACCAGAAACTAAGAACTAAAATAAACTCTAATTGAAATTGGCTATGTAAACTTAAACATACAAGAAGCTGCCTGGGCCAGATGCAAGATTCAGCCAAGACCAACCATGATCTTATTAAATGGGGAGCAGGCTGAAGGGTCGAATGGCCTACTCCTTCTCCTATGTTCCCGATCTCAACACCCACATAAACATCACACTTCCTACAGCAAATGAGGATAAACATAGAATATACTGTTGTAAGCTTTTCACAAAAGGGAACACGGCTCACATAATCATCTCTCCTTAAAAAAATCATGTGGAAAAAGCCTTCAGAAATACTTAAAACTCTAGATCTATTTACCTCACTTCTTCTGATTACGCTTCTTCTGATTACAATCATCAAGAACCCCTTCAATGACACTTGCACTACTTCATAATGAAGTATCACTCCATTTTCAGCATCCACAGCTTGCATGTGGCTTGCATGACCCTGTGTCTACAAATTCCACATTGGCCAATAGAAGTGTGGCTACAATCCAAAAGTAACACTCTGAAGCACTTTGGACATTCTGATTAAGTGACAGGTGGCATATGAATGCATATTTTTGCTTTCTCAACCTAACAACAGGTTTGGAACTTTCTTCCACAAATAGCAATTGATGCCAAATCAACTGTTTAGATTTTTGCCATCCAAAAGCTATTAAAGGATATGGGGCAAAGACAGTGAATTAAGTCACAGATTAGCATGATCTCACTGAGGCTCAAAGAGTTAAATATCTTAATTTTGATTTCACTTTATGATCTAGATAACTTTTTTTTTTTTTTTTTAAAAGGTTTCTGCAACCAAGCTAGTCCTTAAATATAATTGTCACAGGAAGAGAGTCAAGTACCAATTTGGGATACACAGGTAAACCAGGATGAATCATCTTAATTGCTTAGTTTTTACATTTACTTTACTAGTGTTATATGTTGCTTACCCCATTATAAAATAGACAAATGTATCTAAAACATTTTTCTTTCAATCCATTTTTTCCTCTGTCCTCTTACCTTGATGTTGGCATTGGTTCTTTGGGCCAACATTTGCACAAATCAGCCTGCAACACCACATGTTTTAGTTTAATTTCTTCAACAGACAAGCCAAAATGTTTGATCACACATTCGAATCAATGTGCCGATTGACAAGACATCATTATTGGTTCTAACCAGAATCCCACTCATCATGATATAGAAACACTTATCAAAGCAGTATTTATCTATAAAATATATGCTTGACATAGTCATACATTTCAAGTTTGTGTACGAAATGTTCTGTATTCAGCAAATTTAAAAAAAGCCACCGAAATTTCCAAATGTTCCCAAGTATTGTTGAATACATGGCAAAAGATAAAATTAACCATTTCCTTCAGCCGAAAAACAAAACGTCCACACATGTCAAACTGCAACCACAGCTTCTTTATAAACAACTCGTTTTTGCTTCCCTGGGAGTTATTTCTCCTCGTTATGTGCAATTGGCTGTCAGCTGCAGTTTCTAGGTGCTGTGAATGAGTTCTCAGGTTGTCCTGACATCCTGATACATGAATTTTGTAGGAAGGCGGCAGCAGGCCAGCACCCAGTCATCATCCCCCTTCCCCCCCAGGAGCTCCCACTGCAGAATTACCTATTTCCTCCCCGGGCTCCATGTCAGCGCTGCGCCACGTCACACGCCGTCTCCTCCCAAAAGCGGCTGTCCTCGCCTCAAAACAATCCTGAGCAACAAAAACAGAAAAGACGTGCATTTACTCAGAGTGGCCAGGTGCCATTCCAACACAGAGGGATGAATAATAAATTAAAAGCAGAGGACTGGCGCTTGTCCCATACTGAAAGCGGCCAAAGGTGATCCTCCCACTTCCCAGGGCCATTAACCCTGGAGGAGGCAAATTCAAAAGCAGGACCATGGATCAGTAGACACCGGCCTCCCCAGGCCCCTGCCTCGCTCTGCCGCCCACGGCACCAGTCACCGGTTTTATTTGCCGCATCAATGACTAACCTGCCGGCAGGGGGGCAGCCATCGCGGACACAAACTTAGAACCGGGGCCCCCTCGGTCCAGCCGCCTCTCTGAGACACCGGGCATGCGCTGTATGCCCCCCCACAAACTGAGCATGCGCACCAAGGCTGCCCATATTTGTAGTTTTGCACAGGTTCCAAGTTTGCAGGAACTTTGAATCAATCAGATCACACTTCTGGCAGAGCATAACTTTTCCACATCGACTTTCTTTCCTTCATTTCAATTTCCTGATTGATTTGATGATTTGGAAGGCAGCAACCCAGCCCTAAGCCTACCTGCACAATTGTTAATCTGATTTATTTAAATAATAATATATTGAATTCCATTCCATGGAGCTTCAATTTGTACAGTAACTTTACAACTTTAATTTGTAGGGCAGCACGGTGGCACAGTGGTTAGCATTGCTGCCTACGGCGCTGAGGACCCGGGTTTGAATCCTGGCCCTGGGTCACTGTCCGTGTGGAGTTTGCACATTCTCCCCGTGTCTGCGTGGGTTTCACCCCCACAACCGCAAGATGTGCAGGGTAGGTGGATTGGCCATTCTAAATTGCCCCTTAATTGGAAAAAATAATTGGGTACTCAAAAAAAATTTTAAAACTTTAATTTGTGCAATTGTCAAGAAACATATCACTGGAAATATCACTGGTTAGGTTATGGGGATAGGGCAAGGTAAACAGGGGAAGGTGGATCTGGGTAGTGCTCTTTCGGAAGGTCGGTGCAGAGTCCATGGACCAAATGGCCTTCTTCTGCATTGTAAGGATTCTATGATGATGAAGTCATACGAAGTCCATTTGATACCTGGAGCTGTTCCGCCATTTAATTATATGGCTGAATTTACTTATTGCAACTTCAAATCTGGATCCTGCCAACCCCTGATAATAATCTTTATTGTTACAAGTAGGATTACATTAACACTGTAATGACGTTACTGTGAAAAGCCCCAAGTCGGCACATTCCGGACGTCTGTTCGGATACACGGAGGGAGAATTCAAAATATTCAAATTACCTAACAGCACGCCTTTCAGGATTTGTGGGAGGAAACCGGAGCACCCGGAGGAAACCCATGCAGAGACAGGGAGAATGTGCAGACTCCGCACAGGCCGGGAATCGAACCTGAGACCCTGGTGCTGTGAAGCAACAGTGCTAATCACTGTGCTACCGTGGTAACCTATCACCCTTTTGCATACTAAGAATCTATTCAGCTCTGCCTTAAAAATATTCAAAGTCTGCTTCCACCACCTTTTCAGGAAGTGAGCTCCAAACACTCATAACCCTCGAGAGAAAATACTTCACCCCATCTCAGTTTTAAGTGGGCAACTTGAAACAGTGATCCCTGGTTCCAGATTCTCTCACAAGCCGAAAGATCCTCTCCACATGTATCCTGTCAAAATTCCTCAGGATCTTATAGGTTTCAATAAACTTGACTCTTACTCTTTTCAGTGTCCTTCCAGCTTGTTTTTTTTGTTCCAGTTTTTTTAATGTCATTTTAGTATTTTGGTCTGTGGATCCAGAATAGGAATGTATCTTTAAACAGAAGGTTTAAGGTTGAAGCAGCCTGCTTGTCAGAACACTGTGTTCCCAGGTTTTGTTTCTGGAAAGGGGACGGCTGACTCCTCGGCACCGAGTGGATCTTAAGAACCAGGTTTGGAGGGAGTCAGATCAATTGGCTGGCTGGCAATCGGTGGATTGGTCAGTGATTGGTTCCTATGTGATGCTTTATGAGAGAACTGGATTGAAGGATTAAAAGGAACAGGGAGGGTTCTCCATTCCTGAGTCTAAGTGTTGACATTGGGGCAGGATTTGGTGAGTTCGAAACAGTGAATGGTAGAACCCTCAAGAGTATTGACAGTCAGAGAGATCTAGGTGTACAGGTCCACAGGTCACTGAAAGGGGCAACACAGGTGGAGAAGGTAGTCAAGAAGGCATAAGGCATAGAACATAGAACATAGAAAATACAGCACAGAACAGGTCCTTCGGCCTACGATGTTGTGCCGAACCTTTGTCCTAGATTAATCATAGATTATCATTGAATTTACAGTGCATAAGGAGGCCATTCGGCCCCCTGAGTCTGCACCGGCTCTTGGAAAGAGCACCCTACCCAAACACCTCCACCAAACACCAAGGGCAATTTTGGACACTAAGGGCAATATATCATGGCCAATCCACCTACCCTGCACATCTTTGGACTGTGGGAGGAAACCGGAGCACCCGGAGGAAACCCACGCAGACACGGGGAGGACGTGCAGACTCCGCACAGTGACCCAAGCCGGAATCGAACCTGGGACCATGGAGCTGTGAAGCAATTGTGCTATCCACAATGCTCCCGTGCTGCCCTTAAGAACAAATAAATCTACACTATATCATTTTACCGTAATCCATGTACCCATCCAATAGCTGCTTGAAGGTCCCTAATATTTCCGACTCAACTACTTCCACAGGCAGTGCATTCCATGCCCCCACTACTTTCTGGGTAAAGAACCTACCTCTGATATCCCTCCTATATCTTCCACCTTTCACCTTAAATTTATGTCCCCTTGTAATGGTTTGTTCCACCCGGGGAAAAAGTCTCTGACCGTCTACTCTATCTATTCCCCTGATCATCTTATAAACCTCTATCAAGTTTTTTTTTTTTTTTTTTTTTTTTTTTTTTTTTTTTGGATTTCGGCGGCAGCGGTGCGCAGGGGCCTTCTGGGAGGTGAGTAGTTAGTTTAAAAGCACTTACCTTTACAGGAGCAGCCCTTTGGATTTCGGCGGCAGCGGTGCGCAGGGGCCTTCTGGGAGGTGAGTAGTTAGTTTAAAAGCACTTACCTTTACAGGAGCAGCCCTTTGGATTTCGGAGGCAGCGGTGCGCAGGGGCCTTCTGGGAGGTGAGTAGTTAGTTTAAAAGCACTTACCTTTACAGGAGCAGCCCTTTGGATTTCGGCGGCAGCGGTGCGCAGGGGCCTTCTTGGAGGTGAGTAGTGAATTTAAAAGCACTTACCTTTACAGGAGCAGCCCTTTGGATTTCGGCGGGAACCGGAAGTTCGACCTCTGGCAAGTCCCCCCACCCCCCCCCCCCCAACCAATAAATTCTGGTGGAGAGGAAACCCGAGACACTACACGTGTAGTGTCTCCCACCCGCCCTCCTCCTCTAACCTAATAATAAGACCCATTGGTGTAAGGTAAGTGCCATATTATATTATTATATTATTAGCATTGTGCAGGTCAAGGATTGGAGGTGGAGGAGCAGTCTCTGTCAGCGAGAGAACCTGAGAACATCTCAGAAGGTAAGCAAGTGATTTTTACTTTTATACCTGTTTTTCAAATTGTGTGTGTCGGGGGGAAACTGAAGTGACATCACAGAAAAGCTGTGACCTGAGTGGCTGGTTGGGATTCTAACCTAAATTTTTGAGTATTTGGGAACTAATTAAACATAATAACTTAATTATAATTTAGAGGATATCTAAGCCAGAGATCGGAGAATATTATAGTTAGCTATCGCATTTCTATTAGAAATCTAGTGCTAGGAAACAGATAGTTGACAGTAACTTTGAAATTTAAAAAAAGTATTTATAAAAAAAAAAAAAGACAAATTTTAATTTTAATTAATTGACGCAATGTCAGTTAGAGGGGTGCTGTGCTCTGACTGTGAGATGTGGCAGGTCCGGGAGGCTTCCAGCGTCCCGGATGGCTTCATCTGCAGAAAGTGCACCCAACTGCAGCTCCTCACAGACCGCATGGTTCGGTTGGAGCAGCAATTGGATGCACTTAGGAGCATGCAGGTGGCGGAAAGCGTCATAGATCGCAGTTATGTAAGTGTGGTCACACCCAAGGTGCAGGCAGAGAAATGGGTGACCACCAGAAAGGGCAGGCAGTCAGTGCAGGAATCCCCTGTGGTTGTCCCCCTCTCGAACAGATATACCCCTTTGGATACTGTCGGGGGGGATAGCCTATCAGGGGAAAACAGCAGCAGCCAGAGCAGTGGCACCACGGCTGGCTCTGATGTTCAGAAGGGAGGGTCAAAGCGCAGAAGAGTAATAGTTATAGGGGACTCTATAGTCAGGGGCACAGATAGGCGCTTCTGTGGACGTGAAAGAGACTCCAGGATGGTATGTTGCCTCCCTGGTGCCAGGGTCCAGGATGTCTCCGAACGGGTAGAGGGAATCCTGAAGGGGGAGGGCAAACAGGCAGAGGTCGTTGTACATATTGGTACTAACGACATAGGCAGGAAGGGGCATGAGGTCCTGCAGCAGGAGTTCAGGGAGCTAGGCAGAAAGTTAAAAGACAGGACCTCGAGGGTTGTAATCTCGGGATTACTCCCTGTGCCACGTGCCAGTGAGGCTAGAAATAGGAAGATAGAGCAGACAAACACGTGGCTAAACAGCTGGTGTAGGAGGGAGGGTTTCTGTTATCTGGACCACTGGGAGCTCTTCCGGGGCAGGTGTGACCTGTATAAGATGGACGGGTTGCATCTAAACCGGAGAGGCATAAATATCCTGGCCGCGAGGTTTGCTAGTGTCACACGGGAGGGTTTAAACTAGTATGGCAGGGGGGTGGGCACGGGAGCAATAGGTCAGAAGGTGAGAGCATTGAGGGAGAACTAGGGAATAGGGACAGTGTGGCTCTGAGGCAGCGCAGACGGGGAGAAGTTGCTGAACACAGCGGGTCTGGTGGCCTGAAGTGCATATGTTTTAATGCAAGGAGCATTACGGGTAAGGCAGATGAACTTAGAGCTTGGATTACTACTTGGAACTATGATGTTGTTGCCATTACAGAGACCTGGTTGAGGGAAGGGCAGGATTGGCAGCTAAACGTTCCAGGATTTAGATGTTTCAGGCGGGATAGAGGGGGATGTAAAAGGGGAGGCAGAGTTGCGCTACTTGTTCAGGAGAGTATCACAGCTATACAGCGAGAGGACACCTCAGAGGGCAGTGAGGCTATATGGGTAGAGATCAGGAATAAGAAGGGTGCAGTCACAATGTTGGGGGTATACTACAGGCCTCCCAACAGCCAGCGGGAGATAGAGGAGCAGATAGGTAGACAGATTTTGGAAAAGAGTAAAAACAACAGGGTTGTGGTGATGGGAGACTTCAACTTCCCCAATATTGACTGGGACTCACTTAGTGCCAGGGGCTTAGACGGGGCAGAGTTTGTAAGGAGCATCCAGGAGGGCTTCTTAAAACAATATGTAAACAGTCCAACTAGGAAAGGGGCGGTACTGGACCTGGTATTGGGGAATGAGCCCGGCCAGGTGGTAGATGTTTCAGTAGGGGAGCATTTCGGTAACAGTGACCACAATTCAGTAAGTTTTAAAGTACTGGTGGACAAGGATAAGAGTGGTCCGAGGATGAATGTGCTAAATTGGGGGAAGGCTAATTATAACAATATTAGGCGGGAACTGAAGAACATAGATTGGGGGCGGATGTTTGAGGGCAAATCAACATCTGACATGTGGGAGGCTTTCAAGTGTCAGTTGAAAGGAATACAGGACAGGCATGTTCCTGTGAGGAAGAAAGATAAATACGGCAATTTTCGGGAACCTTGGATGATGAGTGATATTGTAGGCCTCGTCAAAAAGAAAAAGGAGGCATTTGTCAGGGCTAAAAGGCTGGGAACAGACGAAGCCTGTGTGGCATATAAGGAAAGTAGGAAGGAACTTAAGCAAGGAGTCAGGAGGGCTAGAAGGGGTCATGAAAAGTCATTGGCAAATAGGGTTAAGGAAAATCCCAAGGCTTTTTACACTTACATAAAAAGCAAGAGGGTAGCCAGGGAAAGGGTTGGCCCACTGAAGGATAGGCAAGGGAATCTATGTGTGGAGCCAGAGGAAATGGGCGAGGTACTAAATGAATACTTTGCATCAGTATTCACCAAAGAGAAGGAATTGGTAGATGTTGAGTCTGGAGAAGGGGGTGTAGATAGCCTGGGTCACATTGTGATCCAAAAAGACGAGGTGTTGGGTGTCTTAAAAAATATTAAGGTAGATAAGTCCCCAGGGCCGGATGGGATCTACCCCAGAATACTGAAGGAGGCTGGAGAGGAAATTGCTGAGGCCTTGACAGAAATCTTTGGATCCTCGCTGTCTTCAGGGGATGTCCCGGAGGACTGGAGAATAGCCAATGTTGTTCCTCTGTTTAAGAAGGGTGGCAGGGATAATCCCGGGAACTACAGGCCGGTGAGCCTTACTTCAGTGGTAGGGAAATTACTGGAGAGAATTCTTCGAGACAGGATCTACTCCCATTTGGAAGCAAATGGACGTATTAGTGAGAGGCAGCACGGTTTTGTGAAGGGGAGGTCGTGTCTCACTAACTTGATAGAGTTTTTCGAGGAGGTCACTAAGATGATTGATGCAGGTAGGGCAGTAGATGTTGTCTATATGGACTTCAGTAAGGCCTTTGACAAGGTCCCTCATGGTAGACTAGTACAAAAGGTGAAGTCACACGGGATCAGGGGTGAACTGGCAAGGTGGATACAGAACTGGCTAGGCCATAGAAGGCAGAGGGTAGCAATGGAGGGATGCTTTTCTAATTGGAGGGCTGTGACCAGTGGTGTTCCACAGGGATCAGTGCTGGGACCTTTGCTCTTTGTAGTATATATAAATGATTTGGAGGAAAATGTAACTGGTCTGATTAGTAAGTTTGCAGACGACACAAAGGTTGGTGGAATTGTGGATAGCGATGAGGACTGTCTGAGGATACAGCAGGATTTAGATTGTCTGGAGACTTGGGCGGAGAGATGGCAGATGGAGTTTAACCTGGACAAATGTGAGGTAATGCATTTTGGAAGGGCTAATGCAGGTAGGGAATATACAGTGAATGGTAGAACCCTCAAGAGTATTGAAAGTCAAAGAGATCTAGGAGTACAGGTCCACAGATCACTGAAAGGGGCTACACAGGTGGAGAAGGTAGTCAAGAAGGCATACGGCATGCTTGCCTTCATTGGCCGGGGCATTGAGTATAAGAATTGGCAAGTCATGTTGCAGCTGTATAGAACCTTAGTTAGGCCACACTTGGAGTATAGTGTTCAATTCTGGTCGCCACACTACCAGAAGGATGTGGAGGCTTTAGAGAGGGTGCAGAAGAGATTTACCAGAATGTTGCCTGGTATGGAGGGCATAAGCTATGAGGAGCGATTGAATAAACTCGGTTTGTTCTCACTGGAACGAAGGAGGTTGAGGGGCGACCTGATAGAGGTATACAAAATTATGAGGGGCATAGACAGAGTGGATAGTCAGAGGCTTTTCCCCAGGGTAGAGGGGTCAATTACTAGGGGGCATAGGTTTAAGGTGAGAGGGGCAAAGTTTAGAGTAGATGTACGAGGCAAGTTTTTTACGCAGAGGGTAGTGGGTGCCTGGAACTCACTACCGGAGGAGGTAGTGGAGGCAGGGACGATAGGGACATTTAAGGGGCATCTTGACAAATATATGAATAGGATGGGAATAGAAGGATACGGACCCAGGAAGTGTAGAAGATTGTAGTTTAGTCGGGCAGTATGGTCGGCACGGGCTTGGAGGGCCGAAGGGCCTGTTCCTGTGCTGTACATTTCTTTGTTCTTTGTTCTTTGTTCATCCTTCTCCGTTCTAATGAGAAAAGGCCTAGCGCCCTCAACCTTTCCTCCATTACTCTCCATTCCAGGTAACATCCTGGTAAATCTTCTTTGCACCTTTTCCAAAGCTTCCACATCCTTCCTAAAATGAGGTGACCAGAACTGAACACAGTACTCCAAATGTGGCCTTACCAAAGTTTTGTAAAGCTGCATCATCACCTCACGGCTCTTAAATTCAATCCCTCTGTTAATGAACGCGAGCACACCATAGGCCTTCTTCACAGCTCTATCCACTTGAGTGGCAACCTTCAAAGATGTATGAACATAGACCCCAAGATCTCTCTGCTCCTCCACATTGCCAAGAACTCTACCGTTAAGCCTGTATTCCGCATTCATATTTGTCCTTCCAAAATGGACAACCTCACACTTTTCAGGGTTAAACTCCATCTGCCACTTCTCAGCCCAGCTCTGCATCCTATCTATGTCTCTTTGCAGCCGTCAACAGCCCTCCTTACTATCCACAACTCCTCCAATCTTCGTATCGTATTTACTGACCCACCCTTCAACTCCCTCATCCAAGTCATTAATGAAAATCACAAACAGCAGGGGACCCAGAACTGATCCCTGCGGTACGCCACTGGTAACTGGGATCCAGGCTGAATATTTGCCATCCACCACCACTCTCTGACTTCTATCGGTTAGCCAGTTCGTTATCCAACTGGCCAAATTTCCCACTATCCCATGCCTCCTTACTTTCTGCAGAAGCCTACCATGGGGAACCTTATCAAATGCCTCACTAAAATCCATGTACACTACATCCACTGCTTTACCTTCATCCACATGCTTGGTCACCTCCTCAAAGAATTCAATAAGATTTGTAAGGCAAGACCTACCCCTCACAAATCCGTGCTGACTATCCCTAATCAAGCAGTGTCTTTCCAGATGCTCAGAAATCCTATCCTTCAGTACTCTTTCCATTACTTTGCCGACCACCGAAGTAAGACTAACTGGCCTGTAATTCCCAGGGTTATCCCTAGTCCCTTTTTTGAACAGGGGCACGACATTCGCCACTCTCCAATCCCCTGGTACCACCCCTGTTGACAGTGAGGACGAAAAGATCATTGCCAACGGCTCTGCAATTTCATCTCTTGCTTCCCATAGAATCCTTGGATATATCCCGTCAGGCCCGGGGGACTTGTCTATCCTCAAGTTTTTCAAAATGCCCAACACATCTTCCTTCCTAACAAGTATTTCCTCGAGCTTAGCAGTCTGTTTCACACTGTCCTCTCCAACAAAATCGCCCCTCTCATTTGTAAATACAGAAGAAAAGTACTCGTTCAAGACCTCTCCTATCTGTTCAGACTCAATACACAATCTCCCGCTACTGTCCTTGATCGGACTTACCCTCGCTCTAGTCATTCTCATATTTCTCACATATGTGTAAAAGGCCTTGGGGTTTTCCTTGATCCTACCCACCAAAGATTGTTCATGCCCTCTCTTAGCTCTCCTAATCCCTTTCTTCAGTTCCCTCCTGGCTATCTTGTATCCCTCCAATGCCCTGTCTGAACCTTGTTTCCTCAGCCTTACATAAGTCTCCTTTTTCCTCTTAACAAGACATTCAACCTCTCTTGTCAACTATGGTTCCCTCACTCGACCATCTCTTCCCTGCCTGACAGGGACATACATATCAAGGACACGTAGTACCTGTTCCTTGAACAAGTTCCACATTTCACTTGTGTCCTTCCCTGCCAGCCTATGTTCCCAACTTATGCACTTCAATTCTTGTCTGACAACATCGTATTTACCCTTCCCCCAATTGTAAACCTTGCCCTGTTGCACGCACCTATCCCTCTCCATTACTAAAGTAAAAGTCACAGAATTGTGGTCACTATCTCCAAAATGCTCCCCCACTAACAAATCTATCACTTGCCCTGGTTCATTACCAAGTACTAAATCCAATATTGCCCCTCCTCTGGTCGGACAATCTACATACTGTGTTAGAAAAGCTTCCTGGACACACTGCACAAACACCACCCCATCCAAACTATTTGATCTAAAGAGTTTCCACTCAATATTTGGGAAGTTAAAGTCACCCATGACTACTACCCTGTGACTTCTGCACCTTTCCAAAATCTGTTTCCCAATCTGTTCCTCCACATCTCTGCTACTATTGGGGGGCCTATAGAAAACTCCTCACAAGGTGACTGCTCCTTTCCTATTTCTGACTTCAACCCATACTACCTCATTAGGGTGATACTCCTCGAACTGCCTTTCTGCAGCTGTTATACTATCTCTAATTAACAATGCCACCCCCCCCCCCACCTCTTTTACCACCCTCCCTAATCTTATTGAAACATCTATAACCAGGGAACTCCTGATGCTTCTTGCGTTGAAGTATACACACTTCAACCCATCTCCGTGCCTGCAAGTACTCTCCTTTGTCAGTGTTCCTTTCCCCACTGCCTCATTACACGCTTTGGCGTCCTGAATATCGGGTACCTTATTTGCTGGACTACAAATCCGGTTCCCATTCCCCTGCCAAATTAGTTTAAACCCTCCTGAAGAGTACTAGAAAACCTCCCTCCCAGGATATTGGTGCCCCTCTGGTTCAGATGCAACCCGTCCTGCTTGTACAGGTCCCACCTTCCCCAGAATGCGCTCCAATTATCCAAATACCTGAAGCCCTCCCTCCTACACCATTCCTGCAGCCACGTGTTCAACTGCACTCTCTCCCTATTCCTACCCTCGCTATCACGTGGCACCGGCAACAAACCAGAAATGACAACTCTGTCTGTCCTGGCTTTTAACTTCCAGCCTAACTCCCTAAACTTGTTTATTACCTTCACACCCCCTTTCCTACCTATGTCGTTGGTACCAATGTGCACCACGACTTCTGGCTGCTCACCCTCCCCCTTAAGGATCCTGAAGACACAATCCGAGACATCCCTGACCCTGGCACCCGGGAGGCAACATACCTTCCGGGAGTCTCACTCGTGACCACAGAATCTCCTATCTATTCCCCTAATCTTTGAATCTCCTACAACTATTGCTTTTCTATTCTCCCCCCTTCCCTTCTGAGCCCCAGAGTCAGACTCAGTGCCAGAGACCTGGCCGCTAGGGCCTTCCCCCGGTAGGTCATCCCCCTCAACAGCATCCAAAACGGTATACCTGTTTTGAAGGGGAACGGCCACGAGGGATCCCTGCACTGTCTGCCTGTTTGTTTTTTTCCCCCTGACTGTAACCCAGCTATTCTTGTCCTGTACCTTGGGTGTGGTTACCTCCCTGTAACTCTTCTCAATCACCCCCTCTGCCTCCCGGATGATCCGAAGTTCATCCATCTTCAGCTCCAGTTCCCTAACACGGTCTTTGAGGAGCTGAAGTTGGGTGCACTTCCTGCATGCTTTCCTTCATTGGCCGGTGCATTGAGTATACAAATTGGCAAGTCATGTTGCAGCTGTATCGAACCTTAGTTCGGCCACACTTGGAGTATAGTGTTCAATTCTGGTCGCCACACTACCAGAAGGATGTGGAGGCTTTAGAGAGGGTGCAGAAGAGATTTACCAGAATGTTGCCTGGTATGGAGGGCATTAGCTATGAGGAGAGGTTGAATAAACTCGGTTTGTTCTCACTGGAACGACAGAGGTTGAGGGGCGCCCTGATAGAGGTCTACAAAATTATGAGGGGCATAGACAGAGTGGATAGGCAGAGGCTTTTTCCCAGGGTAGAGGGATCAATTACGAGGGGGCATGCATTTAAGGTGCGAGGGGCAAGGTTTAGAGGTAATGTACGAGGCAAGTGTTTTACACAGAGGGTAGTGGGTGTCTGGAACCCGCTGCCGGAGGAGGTGATGAAAGCAGGGACGATAGTGAAAGTAAGGGGCATCTTGACAAATACATGAATAGGATGGGAAGAGAGAGATACGGACCCCGGAAGTGCAGAAGATTTTAGTTTAGACGGGCAGCATGGTCGGCACAGGCTTGGAGGACTTGCGGTCTAATCATCTTTCTTGTCTTGTGTCTCGCAGGATCTGCTGGTAATGAGGCGGATCCATCTGGCGTCCCCGGTCCCCAGCCAGTGCCACAGCCTGAAAACCCCCATGTGCCGACCAGCAATGAGGATAGCAGCACGGATGGCAGCCCTAGACAAGAGACCCAAGACACCCTGGAGCTCGAGTCCAAGGATGACACAGATTTCCCGTCACAGCTGTCTCCAACGCCCTTCACAATCCCAGAGACATTCACCTCGGTTGGGCACTTTAGTGAAGAGTCTCCTGGGACACTGTTTGGTGCGCACCACACACATGCTCCAGTACATCAGGTGGAGGTAGGAACTCCTGAGTGGCCAGACAGTCAGAGGGCCGGCCAACCCCAGGAACTAGCTGCCGTCCAGACGGGGTTTGGGCGTCTGGAGCGGACAGTCCCATCTATTATAGGGGTGCAGTCGTAGAGCCAAGGGCTATATGAGGGTTTGTCACCGAGCATCCAGTACGTGCAGGTGCAGTTGGACGAGTCCGACCTCATGCAGGAGCAGGAGTTGATGCCAACCAGGCCAACACCGCATGGGTGGCGTCCGCTAAGGAGGCATTGGAGGTGAGCATTTTGGCTATCGATCAGCATGTCCAAGGCCAGTGCAGGTGCTGGCCGAGGCCCAGGACAGGGTTGCCAATTCACAGGTAGCCATGTGCCAGAGCCACCTGGAATTTGCAGCAGCGCTCCAGCAGCATGGCCCAGTCACAGCAGACCATGGCTGAGAACGTCTGCGGCATTGGGTGAGTAAGGGGTTCCATAAAATATGGGGTTTGTTTATACTACATTTCGGGGAGCTGGTCAACTGCTAGAGGGGATGGGGAGAGGGCAAGGTGGAGAGATTGGTTGGGATGTTGGGGAGGCAAGTTCAAGAGTTGGTGTTGGTTTATTTTGTTTTGTAATGTTATGTGTGTTGTAGCCACCTAAATTGGCCAACTCCTGATTCAAAATGGCGAACGGCAAAGGCTGATGGGAAAGTCAGCCAACAAGACAAAAACCAGCAGCTGCCAGTTTGCTGTGTATTTACCTCTGCAAAAACCAGACAACATCGATACCAGCGACCATCAGCATAACAAAGTAACAGCCATCTGCATACTGATGAGCAATCCCCGGGAACAATAAGTAACATTTTGACACACAAAGCAAAGCCAGACTCCTCGGCGCCAGCAGGAGCAAAAACAAAGGAGGTGAACGAGCACCTCAAGATCAACCCCTGATCATTGATCAGGGAACTGCTCCAGTATTGGAGAAAATCGAACCAAGCGATTGGGACAAAGTCCATTCACTTGGGACCAGGTACAGGGTCCGCCCCGAAAGGCGGGAAGCCCTTGGGGACTATAAGAATTGAGCCCCAAGTTCAAATCACGCTCTTCTCTCCTCTTCACTCATCTTCACCTCTTCACTCTCTTCACTCTCTTCTTCCTGCCCGAGTCACCCAGCAACAAAGGAACCAACATTGACCGTGACCAGTGCAGTGACTCCAGTGATCATCAAAATCGTAAGGCTTAATTCAACGCTCGCTACGAGATAGGCGCTCCTAGCTACCAATCCGTACCAACTTCGAATCCCGCAGACTCAGAATCCAAACAAAAGCCCATTTGTTCCCCTGACCTGGTGGGCCAGTCTAAAAGTTAAGCATCAGCCTGTTAGTTGTAGAAGTAGCTTAGACGTAGAATTTGTGCATGAGTAGCGATTACTGTGTATAATAAATGTGCTTTGATTTAAATCTTACTAATCGGTGTATTGGATTATTGATCATGACTCGGACTTGAACCACGTGGTGGTATCATAAAGATACCTGGTGACTCGAGAGCAAAGGTAATAAAACAGAGCAATTGAACCAAGGAGAAAATTAGCAACAGTGTTAAATGTAAAAATGTTAAAATTTGAATATATAGAATTATAAATGTTTGAAAAAAAAGCAGGTAACGGATTGGACTGACATAAATTTAAATTAATATTAATCAATAATCAATAATCTTTATTGTCACAAGTAGGCTTACAGTAACACTGCAATGAAGTTACTGTGAAAAGCCCTGAGTCGCCACATTCCAGCGCCTGTTCGGGTACACAGAGGGAGAATTCAGAATGTCCAATTCACCTAACAGCACGTCTTTCAGGACTTGTGGGAGGAAACCGGAGCACCCGGAGGAAACCCACGCAGACACAGGGAGAATGTGCAGACTCCACACAGATAGTGACCCAAGCCGGGAATCGAACCTGTGACCCTGGAACTGTGAAGCAACAATGCTACCCACTGTAGCATTGTAATGTACTTCGCACATTTACTGTTAGTCAGAGCCTTTTTTCCCCCAAGTTCAGTAGTTTTGTAACGAACAAACAACAGTGTTGACTTATCTCCTGAGGTGAATTTTACAAGCTCACAACTTTGTGTAAAAACGTTTCTTCTACAGTTCTAAATGGCTTGGTCTTGCATTCATGGCCACTTGTTTTGGAATTCTCCAATAATGGAAACAATCTATTTCTATCAATCCTGTTCCAACTTTTCAAAATTTTAAACACTTCCATCATATCGGTCCAGATAGTGAAACCATCAACATTTAAAGTCATTACTCCATCCCCATCATTACTCCACTGAAATTGACAGCAATCTTTGGAATCTGCAACTGCTGGTCATTGAAACATAGAAACAGGAAGCAGTATTAGACCATTTGGCCCCTCAAGCCTGCTCCGCCATTCAGTATTATCCTCTATCTCAACACCACACTCCCGTACCCTCCTCAAACCCCTTGACACTTTTAGAGTCGAGAAATACATCCATTTCTTTCTTAAATATAGTCAGTGACTTGGCCACCACAACATTCTGTGGTAGAGAATTCCTCTTGTTCACCACCTTCTGAGTGAAGAGATTTCTCCTCATTTCAATCTTAAATGGCCTACTCAGTATCCTGAAACTGTGACCATTTGTTTTAGACCCCCCCTTCCCCCCCCAACCAAAGGAAAAGATATCTTTGCATCCAGTCTGTCCAGTCCTGTCAGAATTTTATACATTTCAATTAGATCCCCTTTCAATTATTCTAGATCAGGGTTTTTCAAACTCAGGATCTCGACCCGCGGACCCCGGGCGGGTGTCGGGAGGGTCGCCAGGTTTGTCAGCGAGGAATACCAATCAAACGAGGCCAGTCAATACGGCTGACACATATCAACGCTGGAAGAAACATGTACAATCAACACTTTGTGCCACCACTCTGGAAACCAGGAAGGAAGTGCTTTTTGTGAGAATGGAGAAGGAGATGACTTAGAGGTTTGGACAGCACATGCAGTGGAACCAGGCAGAAATATTGTGACATTGTGTATGTTTGAAAGCATACTTCATCTTGTCTAAAGTCACAGTTTGCAAAATAAAGACTTTTTTCTATACTTTCTTAAATTTCTAGAGAAATGGGAATATATTTAAAACAAAGTTTGTGTGTAAATGTAAGGATGCACATGTTCACCTGAAATAGTTTTATTTTTCAATAGTAAAAAGCCATAGGGCGCGATTGGCCGGAAATTTTTGAAATGTAGGAGCTTCCCGGCGCTTGGCCCAGCGAGGCCGGCAATGCAATTCAATGTTAATTGGCCCATTTAACGATGCCTCACAGGCTTCTCGCTGCAAATGAAGGCTCACCAGCTGATTCGCCGGCACCGCGCTCGCCAGCCTCCCACCAACAAGGTCGAGCAGTACTTTTTTAAAAAAAAAATATTTTATTCAAGTTTTTTGGCCAAACATAACAATACGTAGTGTTTCTTTTACACAACAATAAAGCAATATAAATAACCGTGGCCAGTTTTAAACAAATAAATAAGTAATATATAAACAAAAACAAAAAACAAAACTAAATGGCAACTGCCTTGTCCAAAATAAATACTCTCCAAAAATACAATCCAACAATCCAATATACAATTACATATACCAAATACCTATACATATACAATAACATCCCTGAGAGTCCGTCCGATTCCTCCCCCCCACCCTCCCCCACCCCCCCCCCTCCCCCCACCCCCCCACCCCCACCCCCCCGCCTCCCCCCTGGGTTGCTGCTGTTATCTACTTCTTTTCCATTCCCTCTATCTTTCTGTGAGGTAGTCGACGAACGGTTGCCACCGCCTGGTGAACCCCTGAGCCGAACCCCTTAACACGAACTTAATCCGTTCTAACTTTATGAACCCTGCCATATCGTTTATCCAGGTCTCCACCCCCGGGGGTTTGGCTTCCTTCCACATTAACAATATCCTGCGCCGGGCTACAAGGGACGCAAAGGCCAACACGTCAGCCCCTCTCGCCTCCTGCACTCCCGGCTCTTCTGCAACCCCAAATATAGCCAACCTCCAACTTGGTTCGACCCGGACCCCCACCACCTTCGAAAGCCCCTTTGCCACCCCCACCCAGAACCCCTGTAGTGACAGGCATGACCAGAACATGTGGGTGTGATTCGCTGGGCCTCTCGAGCATCTC
Source organism: Scyliorhinus torazame (assembly GCF_047496885.1). Lineage (NCBI taxonomy): Eukaryota > Metazoa > Chordata > Chondrichthyes > Carcharhiniformes > Scyliorhinidae > Scyliorhinus > Scyliorhinus torazame. Next base: position 93,324,849 of record NC_092721.1, on the reverse strand, counting down.
GCACACCTATCCTCTACCCCCAAAAATTTACTAAGCCGTGCTCCAGTCATATGTGCCCTGTGTAGCACCTTAAATTGTATCAGGCTTAGCCTGGCACACGAGGACGATGAGTTTACCCTACGTAGGGCATCAGCCCACAGCCCCTCCTCAATCTCCTCCCCCAGTTCTTCTTCCCATTTCCCTTTCAGCTCATCTACCATGATCTCCCCCTCGTCCCTCATCTCCCTGTATATGTCCGCCACCTTACCGTCCCCCACCCATGTCTCTGAGATCACTCTATCCTGCACTTCCTGCGTCTGGAGCTGTGGGAATTCTCTCACCTGTTGCCTCACAAAAGCCCTCAATTGCATATACCGAAATGCATTCCCTTGGGGCAACCCATATTTCTCCGTCAGCGCTCCCAGACTCGCAAACGTCCCATCTACAAATAGATCTCTTAATTGTACTACCCCAGCTCTTTGCCATGCTCCAAATCCCCCATCCATTCTCCCCGGAACAAACCTATGATTGTTTCTTATCGGGGACCGCGCCGAAGCTCCCGTCCCTCCCCGATGCCGTCTCCACTGCCCCCAAATTCTCAATGTAGCCACCACCACCGGGCTTGTGGTGTATTTCTTTGGTGAGAACGGCAAAGGCGCCGTCACCATTGCTTGCAGGCTGGTCCCCCTGCAGGACGCCCTCTCCAATCTCTTCCACGTTGCTCCCTCCCCTTCTCCCAACCACTTACACACCATTGAAACATTGCGGCCCAGTAGTACTCACTTAGGCTCGGTAGTGCCAGCCCCACCCCTGTCCCTACTACGCTGCAAGAATCCCCGCCTCACTCTCGGGGTCTTCCCGGCCCACACAAAACTCATAATGCTCTTCTCAATTCTTTTGAAAAAAGCCTTCGTGATCACCACCGGGAGGCACTGGAACACAAAAAGGAATCTCGGGAGGACCACCATTTTAACAGCCTGCACCCTACCTGCCAATGACAGGGACACCATGTCCCATCTCTTGAAATCCTCCTCCATCTTTTCCACCAACCGTGTTAAATTAAGCCTGTGTAATGTACCCCAATTCTTGGCTATCTGGATCCCCAGGTACCGGAAGTCCCTTGTTACCTTCCTCAACGGTAAATCCTCTATCTCTCTGCTCTGCTCCCCCGGATGCACCACAAATAGCTCACTTTTCCCCATGTTCAGTTTATACCCTGAAAAATCCCCAAACCCCCCAAGTATCCGCATTATCTCTGGCATCCCCTCCGCCGGGTCCACCACATATAGCAACAAATCATCCGCATACAGAGATACCCGGTGTTCTTCTCCCCCCGTAAGTACTCCCCTCCACTTCCTGGAACCCCTCAGTGCCATGGCCAGGGTTCAATCGCCAGTGCAAACAATAACGGGGACAGAGGACATCCCTGCCTCGTCCCTCTATGGAGCCGAAAATAGTCAGACCCCCGTCCATTCGTGACCACGCTTGCCATCGGGGCCCTATACAGCAACTGTACCCACCTGATATACCCGTCCCCAAAGCCAAATCTCCTCAACACCTCCCACAAATAATCCCACTCCACTCTATCAAATGCTTTCTCGGCATCCATCGCCACCACTATCTCCGCTTCCCCCTCTGGTGGGGGCATCATCATTACCCCTAGCAGCCTCCGTATATTTGTATTTAGCTGTCTCCCCTTCACAAACCCAGTTTGGTCTTCATGGACCACCCCCGGGACACAATCTCTATCCTCATTGCCATTACTTTGGCCAGAATCTTAGCATCCACATTCAGGAGGGAAATGGGCCTGTATGACCCGCATTGCAGTGGGTCTTTTTCCTTCTTTAGGAGGAGCGATATCGTTGCCTCTGACATAGTCGGGGGCAGCTGCCCCCTTTCCCTCGCCTCATTAAAGGTTCTCATCAGTAGCGGGGCCAGCAAGTCCAAATATTTCTTATAGAATTCAACTGGGAATCCGTCTGGTCCCGGGGCCTTCCCCGCCTGCATGCTTCCAATCCCTTTCACTACTTCCTCCGTCTCAATCTGTGCTCCCAGCCCCACTCTCTCCTGTTCCTCCACCTTAGGAAATTCCAGCTGATCCAGAAAGCACATCATTCTCTCCTTCCCGTCCGGGGGCTGCGCTTCATATAATCTTTCATAAAATGCCTTGAACACTCCATTCACTCTCTCCGCTCCCCGCTCCATCTCCCGCTCCTCATCTCTCACCCCCCCTATCTCCCTCGCTGCTCCCCTTTTCCTCAGTTGGTGGGCCAACAACCTACTCGCCTTCTCCCCATATTCGTACTGTACACCCTGTGCCTTCCTCCATTGTGCCTCTGCCTTACCCGTAGTCAACAAGTCAAATTCTATATGTAGCCCTTGCCTTTCCCTGTATAGTCCCTCCTCCGGTGCCTCCGCGTATTGTCTGTCAGCAGTTCTTTCAACAACCGCTCCCTTTCCCTACCCTCCTGCTTTCCTTTATGTGCCCTAATAGATATCAGCTCCCCTCTAACCACTGCCTTCAGTGCCTCCCAGACCACTCCCACCTGTACCTCCCCATTATCATTAATTTCCAAGTACCTTTCAATACACCCCCTCACCCTTAAACACACACCCTCATCTGCCAATAATCCCATGTCCATTCTCCAGGGTGGAAGCTGTTGTTTTTCTTCCCCTATCTCCAGGTCCACCCAGTGTGGAGCATGATCCGAGATGGCTATAGCCGTGTACTCCGTCCCCGTCACCTTTGGGATCAGTGCCTTTCCCAAAACAAAAAAATCTATTCGTGAAAATACTTTATGTACATAGGAGAAAAACGAAAACTCCTTACTCCTGGGTCTACTAAATCTCCAGGGATCTACTCCTCCCATCTGCACCATAAAATCCTTAAGCACCCTAGCTGCAGCCGGCCTCCTTCCGGTCCTGGACTCGATCTGTCCAGCCCTGGGTCCAGCACTGTATTAAAGTCTCCACCCATTACCAACTTACCCACTTCTAGGTCCGGGATTCGTCCTAACATACGCCTCATAAAATTGGCATCATCCCAGTTCGGGGCATACACTTTCACTAATACCACCGCCTCCCCTTGCAGTTTGCCACTCACCATCACGTATCTGCCCCCACTATCCGCTACTATAGTCTTTGCCTCAAACATTACCCGCTTCCCCACTAGTATGGCCACCCCCCTGTTTTTTGCATCTAGCCCGAATGAAACACCTGCCCCACCCATCCTTTGCGAAGTCTAACCTGGTCTGTCAGCTTCAGATGCGTCTCCTGAAGCATAACCACATCTGCCTTAAGTTTCTTTAGGTGTGCGAGTTCCCATGCCCTCTTAATCGGCCCGTTCAGCCCTCTCACATTACACGTGATCAACCGGGTTGGGGGGCTCTTTACCCCCCCCCCCCCCCTTGACGACTAGCCATTTCCTTTTTCAATCCAGCTCCTCACCCGGTTCCCACGTAGCTGTATCCCCCCCAGGCGGCGCCGCCCCGCCCTGCCCCCCCTCCCATACCAGCTCCCCCTTCTCCCCAGCAGCAGCAACCCAGTTAACATCCCCCCCCCCCCGCTAGATCCCAAGCTAGCGTAATTGCACCCCCCATGTTGCTCCCAGAAGTCAGCAAACTCTGGCCGACCTCGGCTTCCCCCCCGTGACCTCGGCTCACACTGTGCGAGGCCCCCTCCTTCCTGCTTCCCTGTTCCCGCCATGATTACCATAGCGTGGGAACAAAGCCCACGCTTCCCCTTTTGGCCCCGCCCCCAATGGCCGGCACCCACAGCTCCTCATCCTCCCTCACCCCCTCCCCCACGACATGAGGAAGAGAGAGCAGTTACAGGGTCGCAGGTTTAACAATCTGGGAAGTCTTCTCTTCTCCCTTTTCCCCCCTTCATCCCACAAATTCACCCCCCCACTTTTGTCCCAAACGTTCTTTTTCTGGCCCGCTCACTCCAGCTTCTCCTCGACAATAAATGTCCATGCCTCGTCTGCCGTTTCGAAATAGTGGTGTTGCCCTAGATGTGTGACCCACAGTCTTGCCGGTTGCAACATTCCGAATTTGACCTTCCTTTTATGCAACACCGCCTAGGCCCGATTAAAGCTTGCCCTCCTTCTCGCCACCACCGCACTCCAATCTTGATACACGCGGATCACCGCATTCTCCCACCTACTGTTCCGAGTTTTCTTGGCCCATCTGAGGACCATCTCTCTGTCCTTGTATCGGAGAAATCTCACAACTATTGCTTGAGGAATTTCTCCAGCCCTCGGTCTTCGCGCCATAACTCGATAGGCTCCCTCCACCTCCAGCGGACCCGTTGGGGCCTCCGATCCCATTAACGAATGCAGCATCGTGCTCACATATGCCCCGACGTCCGCCCCTTCTGCACCTTCGGGAAGACCAAGAATCCTTAAGTTCTTCCTCCTCGCATTGTTCTCCAGCACCTCCAACCTTTCCACACATCTTTTGTGTTGTGCCTCGTGGATCTCCGTTTTCACCACCAGGCCCTGTATGTCATCCTCATTTTCAGCAGCCTTTGCCTTCACGACCCGAAGCTCCTGTTCCTGGGTCTTTTGCTCCTCCTTTAGCCCCTCAATCGCTTGTAATATCGGGGCCAACAGCTCCTTCTTCATCTCCTTTTTGAGTTCATCTACGCAACGCCGCAGGAACTCTTGTTGGTCAGGGCCCCATATTAAACTGCCTCCTTCCGTCACCATCTTGCTTTGTGCCTGCCTTCCTGGCCGCTGCTCTTGAGGATCCACCGCAATCCGGCTACTTTCCTCTCTTTTTTCCATCCGTGTCCAGGGGGGATTCCCTTCTGGATTACCGCACAGTGTTATTTGCCGTTAAAATTGCCGATGGGGCTCCTATTAAGAGCCCAAAAGTCCGTTCCACCGGGAGCTGCCGAAACGTGCGACTTAGCTGGTCATCGCCGCACCCGGAAGTCAGGTCGAGCAGTACTTAAGCGGCACTTACTCAGCCAACCCCAGCCAGCTTTTAACAATGGCGCTCAGGAGACTGGCCCCAAGATTCGTGAATGCTGACCTGGGGAGGCTGCTAGACGCGGTGGACGCCAGGAGGGATGTTCCCTTCCCCCGAGATTCCAGGAGGGTCAGTCATACGGCAGCCAGTGCTGCCAAGGACAAGATGGCAGAGGCTGTGAGCGCCGAGAAATTGACCAGGAGGACCGGCATTCAGTGCAGGAAAAAGGTCAATGACCTACACCGGGCCACACAAGTGAGTAGACACAAACAACCACTGCCTACCCTCTCCTCCGGGGACACTTCCACTCCCACGGGAGCATTCATTCCCCCCAACTCTCCATGCGACCCCCAACTACCACCAGTCTGGGCCCACTGCAGGCAATTTTGGGAGAGCTTTACCTGAGGAGACATTCAGAGAGCATTGTTAGCCATACGCATGGTTCACAGTGGCGGGAGGGTGGTGTGAAGGAAGGGTTGGGGGGGGGGGGTTTGAAGGGGTGGAGGGGGTGGTATTATCATAATTATTAGCATTGCAAGGGTTAAGATAGTGTCGAGGGTGGCCACTAGAGGGAGATACGTTACAAGAGGGGTGAGGCGAGGTGAATGTGATGTGGCAGGTTTGGAGGATAAGTGTGGTCATGGGCAGGGCGGGGAGCCATCTTGGATTGGCCCGGTTTAGAGTGGGAATGAGGGAAGCAGAGCCAAAGAGTGGAGATGGCGGACACTAGAAGAGGGTGGAGAGGGTAGGCCTCTGTTGAAAATCGTGACATGGAATGTCCATGAGCTGGATGGGCTGGTCAAGAGGTCCCGGGTGTTCGCACACCTGAAGAACTTGAGAGCGGAGATGATTTCCTTGCAGGAGACGCATGTCCGGGTTAAAGATCAGATGAGGCTGAGGAAGGGATTGGGGGGACAAGTGTTTCACTCGGGGTTTGATTCGAAGAGATGGATGGGGTGACCATTTTGTTGAGCACGAAAATGGGGTTTATGAAGGCCAGGGAGGTACGGGACCAGGTGGGCGGGAGGTATGTGATATTGGGTGGGGTGTTAGAGTGGATGCCGGTGGTGCTGGTAAACATGTATGCACTTAATTGGGACAAAGTTGGTTTTGTAAAGAGGTTACTGGGAGAAATTCTGGACCTGGACTCTCACCAGTTGATCATGGGTGGGGGGTAGATTTTAGTTGTGCAATGGAGCCGAGGTTGGATATGTCAAGGCCTAAGTCGATGGGAAGATCAAGAATGGTGAAAGAGCTGGGACGGTTCATGAAAAGGATGGCGATGATGGATCCATGGAAGTTTGGGAACCCAGGAGGAAGGGTGTATTCCTT